>NC_133939.1:31650812-31980407 GCF_031877795.1 Strix aluco | reverse complement strand
TCTGACAGCAGACAGAAAGAGGGCTAGGGCAGGGCACGCCCAGCCCTGCGCGTCTCAGCCCACGCCTCTGAAAGGCGGGGCCAGGGACACCGGCCTGCTCGCAGGGGAGGGTCCCTCGTCCCTCCCCAGCACCTCCCCTTAAGCACAGGGGATGCTCACGGCCTTCCTTACAGGGGGTTCTCCCTTGGCTCGGCACGCTCAACGAGCCCCGTGCAGTTCAAGGCTCCCATCTACGCCCGAGTTATGGGCTGGCCGTCCTGACTGCAGCTCACCACCACGGCGTGCTTTAGGAGCCCAGCTTCCCGCCTCGGCTGCGGAGACGGTGCTGCTCAACCCCCCTCAGACGGTTGCCACCTGCCCGGGCAGCCTACCACGGGGCAACGTGGCAAAAGGCCGGCAAAAACCCAAAGACCCGAGCCCCGCTTACAGGGAGATCACCCAGCACAAAGCCGGCACAGGGCACAATGCCGGCCAGGGCACCAAAGGTCCTGGCGACACCCCTTGCGCGACCAGAGCCCAGTGACAGGGTGGTCCTGTTGCCCAGAGCGCCCTTCTTTTGCCTCCGCTTGTTGCCCAGACTTCCTCCGCTCCTCCCCCCGCTCTCTCTTGCCTTTGAAGGTCTTTCCGCATGCGATGTTTGGCTCTTCCTTCTTCTCCACCAGCTCCTGTAATGGCAGAAGGACGCCGTCAGGTCTGAGAGGGACACCGGCCCCCGGACAGAGCTCGCCACAGCACCACCCGAATCCCAGACGCCCTCCCACCCCGCAACCCCGGATAACCTAACACCACCACCACCACCACCACCACCACCCCCCGCCCCCGCCCCCCCCCCCCCCCCCCCCCAAAAAAAAAACCTCACAGATCGGCTTTTCTCACCCAATCGACGCTCCGGGGCTGCCACGCGTGCAGTGCCGGCCGTCGCTGGAGCTGGGCTCGGAGCTGGGCTCGGAAGTTTGGGAACTCAAAAAAAACAAAGGGGAGCTGGGCACACAAAAGCGGCGCCCAAGGGAAGCTGCGCCCCTGCTTACAGGGGCTCGAGCCGCTGCCGGCACTGCAGAGTGCCCGGGCCTGCAGGTCACTGGCCAGCCCCGGACTTACAGGCCAGCCTCTGCTGGCTGCCTACAGCAGCCCACCCAGCCCTGATTACAGGGCGGCCGAGCGGCTCCTGGGGACAGAGGGCTCCACGGCTCGTGGCGCTCGCCCCGAGTACAGGGCGGGCACGCTGGCAGGTCGCCAGCCAGGACAGGCGGCCACACCCAGGCAGAGACCCGGGCCCTGAACACAGGCGGGTCGCACGCTGGCCGCGCTACAGCCACGGGGCTTCGCTCTCTCCTTCGAAAGGAGGGGCAAGGAGGGGCAAGCCGGGACTCGCCCTCCGCTCGCGGGCTCAGAGGGGACCGACCCCCTGTTGCTGCACAGAGCCCTTCTTTCCCTCCCGGGAAGTTTAAGCTAAGTACACCGCAGCGATTTCAACAGGGGCCTAAACGAGAAGCTCATTCGCTCGCTCACTCACACCGACAGACACAGACACAGGCAGGCGCACACACACACAGACACACACACACGCACACAGGGACAAACAAAACTTCCCGCAAGAGAGAGCGAGCTCTGTGCAGCCAGTGTCTGGGGAGCCATCCCTTCCCACGAGCAGGAGAGCAGAGCCCCAGACCTGCCCCCCAGGACGCACGCAGGCCACAGGGACTCAACGTGCCGCGGGGCTTCACGGGGTGGCCAAGGGACAAATGCCGTGACACGCCCCGACTCCAGGGGGTCACGCTGGCCAGGCCGCCAGCAGCCAGAAAGCCGCCGGGGCCGGGGACACAGCCCTCCCCTGCTTACAGGGCGGGCGTGGGGTCCGGAGAGCCCCATTTCCCCCTCGGCGCGGAGACAGCGCCGCTCACTCTCCTGACAGGGCCGCCCTTCTCTCCGGGCAGCCAAACCGTGGGGCAAGGTGGCAAAAGACCAGAGACCCGAGCCCTGCTTACAGGGAGGTCACCCAGCGCAGCGCCGGCCAGGACACCAGAAGCGCCGGCAACGGTCTCGTGCGACCGCAGCCCCGGGAACAGGGAGGTCCCCTTTGTCCAGAGCTCCCTTCTCTCGCCCCGCTCCTCTCTTCAGCCCACCGCTCCTCACGATGCCTCGTCTTTCTTCTCCAAGAGGAACTGCTTGGAAGGAGAGTGCAGTCAGGCGCCAGCTCCCCCAACCCGGAGGATGGAGCAGGAGGCCCCAGCCCTGCTTCCAGGGCGCTGGCCCAGCTCAAAGCACTGCCAGGCCTGCCCGGGCCGGACCTGGGCCCGGCTCGCAGGCACCGTTGCCTCCCAGCCTCCTGCCTTCCCCCGTGCCTCTCTTCCTCCCAAGCTGCTCCTGGGGCTGACAGCAGACAGAAAGAGGGCTAGGGCAGGGCACGCCCAGCCCTGCGCGTCTCAGCCCCACGCCTCTGAAAGGCCGGGGCCAGGGACACCGGCCTGCTCGCAGGGGAGGGTCCCTCGTCCCTCCCAGCACCTCCCCTTAAGCACAGGGGATGCTCACGGCCTTCCTTACAGGGGGTTCTCCCTTGGCTCGGCACGCTCAACGAGCCCCGTGCAGTTCAAGGCTCCCATCTACGCCCGAGTTATGGGCTGGCCGTCCTGACTGCAGCTCACCACCACGGCGTGCTTTAGGAGCCCAGCTTCCCGCCTCGGCTGCGGAGACGGTGCTGCTCAACCCCCTCAGACGGTTGCCACCTGCCCGGGCAGCCTAACCACGGGGCAACGTGGCAAAAGGCCGGCAAAAACCCAAAGACCCGAGCCCCGCTTACAGGGAGATCACCCAGCACAAAGCCGGCCAGGGCACAATGCCGGCCAGGGCACCAAAGGTCCTGGCGACACCCTTGCGCGACCAGAGCCCAGTGACAGGGTGGTCCTGTTGCCCAGAGCGCCCTTCTTTTGCCTCCGCTTGTTGCCCAGACTTCCTCCGCTCCTCCCCCCGCTCTCTCTTGCCTTTGAAGGTCTTTCCGCATGCGATGTTTGGCTCTTCCTTCTTCTCCACCAGCTCCTGTAATGGCAGAAGGACGCCGTCAGGTCTGAGAGGGACACCGGCCCCCGGACAGAGCTCGCCACAGCACCACCCGAATCCCAGACGCCCTCCCACCCGCAACCCCGGATAACCTAACACCACCACCACCACCACCACCACCACCCCCCGCCCCCGCCCCCCCCCCCCCCCCCCCCCAAAAAAAAAACCTCACAGATCGGCTTTTCTCACCCAATCGACGCTCCGGGGCTGCCACGCGTGCAGTGCCGGCCGGCGCTGGAGCTGGGCTCGGAGTTGGGAACTCTGGACAAAGGGGAGCTGGGCACACAAAAGCGGCGCCCAAGGAAGCTGCGCCCCTGCTTACAGGGGGCTCGAGCCGCTGCCGGCACTGCAGAGTGCCCGGGCCTGCAGGTCACTGGCCAGCCCCGGACTTACAGGCCAGCCTCTGCTGGCTGCCTACAGCAGCCCACCCAGCCCTGATTACAGGGCGGCCGAGCGGCTCCTGGGGACAGAGGGCTCCACGGCTCGTGGCGCTCGCCCCGAGTACAGGGCGGGCACGCTGGCAGGTCGCCAGCCAGGACAGGCGGCCACACCCAGGCAGAGACCCGGGCCCTGAACACAGGCGGGTCGCACGCTGGCCGCGCTACAGCCACGGGGCTTCGCTCTCTCCTTCGAAAGGAGGGGCAAGGAGGGGCAAGCCGGGACTCGCCCTCCGCTCGCGGGCTCAGAGGGGACCGACCCCCTGTTGCTGCACAGAGCCCTTCTTTCCCTCCCGGGAAGTTTAAGCTAAGTACACCGCAGCGATTTCAACAGGGGCCTAAACGAGAAGCTCATTCGCTCGCTCACTCACACCGACAGACACAGACACAGGCAGGCGCACACACACACAGACACACACACACGCACACAGGGACAAACAAAACTTCCCGCAAGAGAGAGCGAGCTCTGTGCAGCCAGTGTCTGGGGAGCCATCCCTTCCCACGAGCAGGAGAGCAGAGCCCCAGACCTGCCCCCCAGGACGCACGCAGGCCACAGGGACTCAACGTGCCGCGGGGCTTCACGGGGTGGCCAAGGGACAAATGCCGTGACACGCCCCGACTCCAGGGGGTCACGCTGGCCAGGCCGCCAGCAGCCAGAAAGCCGCCGGGGCCGGGGACACAGCCCTCCCCTGCTTACAGGGCGGGCGTGGGGTCCGGAGAGCCCCATTTCCCCCTCGGCGCGGAGACAGCGCCGCTCACTCTCCTGACAGGGCCGCCCTTCTCTCCGGGCAGCCAAACCGTGGGGCAAGGTGGCAAAAGACCAGAGACCCGAGCCCTGCTTACAGGGAGGTCACCCAGCGCAGCGCCGGCCAGGACACCAGAAGCGCCGGCAACGGTCTCGTGCGACCGCAGCCCCGGGAACAGGGAGGTCCCCTTTGTCCAGAGCTCCCTTCTCTCGCCCCGCTCCTCTCTTCAGCCCACCGCTCCTCACGATGCCTCGTCTTTCTTCTCCAAGAGGAACTGCTTGGAAGGAGAGTGCAGTCAGGCGCCAGCTCCCCCACCCGGAGGATGGAGCAGGAGGCCCCAGCCCTGCTTCCAGGGCGCTGGCCCAGCTCAAAGCACTGCCAGGCCTGCCCGGGCCGGACCTGGGCCCGGCTCGCAGGCACCGTTGCCTCCCAGCCTCCTGCCTTCCCCCGTGCCTCTCTTCCTCCCAAGCTGCTCCTGGGGCTGACAGCAGACAGAAAGAGGGCTAGGGCAGGGCACGCCCAGCCCTGCGCGTCTCAGCCCCACGCCTCTGAAAGGCCGGGGCCAGGGACACCGGCCTGCTCGCAGGGGAGGGTCCCTCGTCCCTCCCAGCACCTCCCCTTAAGCACAGGGGATGCTCACGGCCTTCCTTACAGGGGGTTCTCCCTTGGCTCGGCACGCTCAACGAGCCCCGTGCAGTTCAAGGCTCCCATCTACGCCCGAGTTATGGGCTGGCCGTCCTGACTGCAGCTCACCACCACGGCGTGCTTTAGGAGCCCAGCTTCCCGCCTCGGCTGCGGAGACGGTGCTGCTCAACCCCCTCAGACGGTTGCCACCTGCCCGGGCAGCCTAACCACGGGGCAACGTGGCAAAAGGCCGGCAAAAACCCAAAGACCCGAGCCCCGCTTACAGGGAGATCACCCAGCACAAAGCCGGCCAGGGCACAATGCCGGCCAGGGCACCAAAGGTCCTGGCGACACCCTTGCGCGACCAGAGCCCAGTGACAGGGTGGTCCTGTTGCCCAGAGCGCCCTTCTTTTGCCTCCGCTTGTTGCCCAGACTTCCTCCGCTCCTCCCCCCGCTCTCTCTTGCCTTTGAAGGTCTTTCCGCATGCGATGTTTGGCTCTTCCTTCTTCTCCACCAGCTCCTGTAATGGCAGAAGGACGCCGTCAGGTCTGAGAGGGACACCGGCCCCCGGACAGAGCTCGCCACAGCACCACCCGAATCCCAGACGCCCTCCCACCCGCAACCCCGGATAACCTAACACCACCACCACCACCACCACCACCACCCCCGCCCCCCGCCCCCCCCCCCCCCCCCCCAAAAAAAAAAACCTCACAGATCGGCTTTTCTCACCCAATCGACGCTCCGGGGCTGCCACGCGTGCAGTGCCGGCCGGCGCTGGAGCTGGGCTCGGAGTTGGGAACTCTGGACAAAGGGGAGCTGGGCACACAAAAGCGGCGCCCAAGGAAGCTGCGCCCCTGCTTACAGGGGGCTCGAGCCGCTGCCGGCACTGCAGAGTGCCCGGGCCTGCAGGTCACTGGCCAGCCCCGGACTTACAGGCCAGCCTCTGCTGGCTGCCTACAGCAGCCCACCCAGCCCTGATTACAGGGCGGCCGAGCGGCTCCTGGGGACAGAGGGCTCCACGGCTCGTGGCGCTCGCCCCGAGTACAGGGCGGGCACGCTGGCAGGTCGCCAGCCAGGACAGGCGGCCACACCCAGGCAGAGACCCGGGCCCTGAACACAGGCGGGTCGCACGCTGGCCGCGCTACAGCCACGGGGCTTCGCTCTCTCCTTCGAAAGGAGGGGCAAGGAGGGGCAAGCCGGACTCGCCCTCCGCTCGCGGGCTCAGAGGGGACCGACCCCCTGTTGCTGCACAGAGCCCTTCTTTCCCTCCCGGGAAGTTTAAGCTAAGTACACCGCAGCGATTTCAACAGGGGCCTAAACGAGAAGCTCATTCGCTCGCTCACTCACACCGACAGACACAGACACAGGCAGGCGCACACACACACAGACACACACACACGCACACAGGGACAAACAAAACTTCCCGCAAGAGAGAGCGAGCTCTGTGCAGCCAGTGTCTGGGGAGCCATCCCTTCCCACGAGCAGGAGAGCAGAGCCCCAGACCTGCCCCCCAGGACGCACGCAGGCCACAGGGACTCAACGTGCCGCGGGGCTTCACGGGGTGGCCAAGGGACAAATGCCGTGACACGCCCCGACTCCAGGGGGTCACGCTGGCCAGGCCGCCAGCAGCCAGAAAGCCGCCGGGGCCGGGGACACAGCCCTCCCCTGCTTACAGGGCGGGCGTGGGGTCCGGAGAGCCCCATTTCCCCCTCGGCGCGGAGACAGCGCCGCTCACTCTCCTGACAGGGCCGCCCTTCTCTCCGGGCAGCCAAACCGTGGGGCAAGGTGGCAAAAGACCAGAGACCCGAGCCCTGCTTACAGGGAGGTCACCCAGCGCAGCGCCGGCCAGGACACCAGAAGCGCCGGCAACGGTCTCGTGCGACCGCAGCCCCGGGAACAGGGAGGTCCCCTTTGTCCAGAGCTCCCTTCTCTCGCCCCGCTCCTCTCTTCAGCCCACCGCTCCTCACGATGCCTCGTCTTTCTTCTCCAAGAGGAACTGCTTGGAAGGAGAGTGCAGTCAGGCGCCAGCTCCCCACCCGGAGGATGGAGCAGGAGGCCCCAGCCCTGCTTCCAGGGCGCTGGCCCAGCTCAAAGCACTGCCAGGCCTGCCCGGGCCGGACCTGGGCCCGGCTCGCAGGCACCGTTGCCTCCCAGCCTCCTGCCTTCCCCCGTGCCTCTCTTCCTCCCAAGCTGCTCCTGGGGCTGACAGCAGACAGAAAGAGGGCTAGGGCAGGGCACGCCCAGCCCTGCGCGTCTCAGCCCCACGCCTCTGAAAGGCCGGGGCCAGGGACACCGGCCTGCTCGCAGGGGAGGGTCCCTCGTCCCTCCCAGCACCTCCCCTTAAGCACAGGGGATGCTCACGGCCTTCCTTACAGGGGGTTCTCCCTTGGCTCGGCACGCTCAACGAGCCCCGTGCAGTTCAAGGCTCCCATCTACGCCCGAGTTATGGGCTGGCCGTCCTGACTGCAGCTCACCACCACGGCGTGCTTTAGGAGCCCAGCTTTCCCGCCTCGGCTGCGGAGACGGTGCTGCTCAACCCCCTCAGACGGTTGCCACCTGCCCGGGCAGCCTAACCACGGGGCAACGTGGCAAAAGGCCGGCAAAAACCCAAAGACCCGAGCCCCGCTTACAGGGAGATCACCCAGCACAAAGCCGGCCAGGGCACAATGCCGGCCAGGGCACCAAAGGTCCTGGCGACACCCTTGCGCGACCAGAGCCCAGTGACAGGGTGGTCCTGTTGCCCAGAGCGCCCTTCTTTTGCCTCCGCTTGTTGCCCAGACTTCCTCCGCTCCTCCCCCCGCTCTCTCTTGCCTTTGAAGGTCTTTCCGCATGCGATGTTTGGCTCTTCCTTCTTCTCCACCAGCTCCTGTAATGGCAGAAGGACGCCGTCAGGTCTGAGAGGGACACCGGCCCCCGGACAGAGCTCGCCACAGCACCACCCGAATCCCAGACGCCCTCCCACCCGCAACCCCGGATAACCTAACACCACCACCACCACCACCACCCCCACCCCCCGCCCCCCGCCCCCCCCCCCCCCCCCCCAAAAAAAAAAACCTCACAGATCGGCTTTTCTCACCCAATCGACGCTCCGGGGCTGCCACGCGTGCAGTGCCGGCCGGCGCTGGAGCTGGGCTCGGAGTTGGGAACTCTGGACAAAGGGGAGCTGGGCACACAAAAGCGGCGCCCAAGGAAGCTGCGCCCCTGCTTACAGGGGGCTCGAGCCGCTGCCGGCACTGCAGAGTGCCCGGGCCTGCAGGTCACTGGCCAGCCCCGGACTTACAGGCCAGCCTCTGCTGGCTGCCTACAGCAGCCCACCCAGCCCTGATTACAGGGCGGCCGAGCGGCTCCTGGGGACAGAGGGCTCCACGGCTCGTGGCGCTCGCCCCGAGTACAGGGCGGGCACGCTGGCAGGTCGCCAGCCAGGACAGGCGGCCACACCCAGGCAGAGACCCGGGCCCTGAACACAGGCGGGTCGCACGCTGGCCGCGCTACAGCCACGGGGCTTCGCTCTCTCCTTCGAAAGGAGGGGCAAGGAGGGGCAAGCCGGGACTCGCCCTCCGCTCGCGGGCTCAGAGGGGACCGACCCCCTGTTGCTGCACAGAGCCCTTCTTTCCCTCCCGGGAAGTTTAAGCTAAGTACACCGCAGCGATTTCAACAGGGGCCTAAACGAGAAGCTCATTCGCTCGCTCACTCACACCGACAGACACAGACACAGGCAGGCGCACACACACACAGACACACACACACGCACACAGGGACAAACAAAACTTCCCGCAAGAGAGAGCGAGCTCTGTGCAGCCAGTGTCTGGGGAGCCATCCCTTCCCACG
The DNA here is from genome assembly GCF_031877795.1 of Strix aluco. Lineage (NCBI taxonomy): Eukaryota > Metazoa > Chordata > Aves > Strigiformes > Strigidae > Strix > Strix aluco. Next base: position 31,971,718 of record NC_133939.1, on the reverse strand, counting down.
AGCAGGAGAGCAGAGCCCCAGACCTGCCCCCCAGGACGCACGCAGGCCACAGGGACTCAACGTGCCGCGGGGCTTCACGGGGTGGCCAAGGGACAAATGCCGTGACACGCCCCGACTCCAGGGGGTCACGCTGGCCAGGCCGCCAGCAGCCAGAAAGCCGCCGGGGCCGGGGACACAGCCCTCCCCTGCTTACAGGGCGGGCGTGGGGTCCGGAGAGCCCCATTTCCCCCTCGGCGCGGAGACAGCGCCGCTCACTCTCCTGACAGGGCCGCCCTTCTCTCCGGGCAGCCAAACCGTGGGGCAAGGTGGCAAAAGACCAGAGACCCGAGCCCTGCTTACAGGGAGGTCACCCAGCGCAGCGCCGGCCAGGACACCAGAAGCGCCGGCAACGGTCTCGTGCGACCGCAGCCCCGGGAACAGGGAGGTCCCCTTTGTCCAGAGCTCCCTTCTCTCGCCCCGCTCCTCTCTTCAGCCCACCGCTCCTCACGATGCCTCGTCTTTCTTCTCCAAGAGGAACTGCTTGGAAGGAGAGTGCAGTCAGGCGCCAGCTCCCCCACCCGGAGGATGGAGCAGGAGGCCCCAGCCCTGCTTCCAGGGCGCTGGCCCAGCTCAAAGCACTGCCAGGCCTGCCCGGGCCGGACCTGGGCCCGGCTCGCAGGCACCGTTGCCTCCCAGCCTCCTGCCTTCCCCCGTGCCTCTCTTCCTCCCAAGCTGCTCCTGGGGCTGACAGCAGACAGAAAGAGGGCTAGGGCAGGGCACGCCCAGCCCTGCGCGTCTCAGCCCCACGCCTCTGAAAGGCCGGGGCCAGGGACACCGGCCTGCTCGCAGGGGAGGGTCCCTCGTCCCTCCCAGCACCTCCCCTTAAGCACAGGGGATGCTCACGGCCTTCCTTACAGGGGGTTCTCCCTTGGCTCGGCACGCTCAACGAGCCCCGTGCAGTTCAAGGCTCCCATCTACGCCCGAGTTATGGGCTGGCCGTCCTGACTGCAGCTCACCACCACGGCGTGCTTTAGGAGCCCAGCTTCCCGCCTCGGCTGCGGAGACGGTGCTGCTCAACCCCCTCAGACGGTTGCCACCTGCCCGGGCAGCCTAACCACGGGGCAACGTGGCAAAAGGCCGGCAAAAACCCAAAGACCCGAGCCCCGCTTACAGGGAGATCACCCAGCACAAAGCCGGCCAGGGCACAATGCCGGCCAGGGCACCAAAGGTCCTGGCGACACCCTTGCGCGACCAGAGCCCAGTGACAGGGTGGTCCTGTTGCCCAGAGCGCCCTTCTTTTGCCTCCGCTTGTTGCCCAGACTTCCTCCGCTCCTCCCCCCGCTCTCTCTTGCCTTTGAAGGTCTTTCCGCATGCGATGTTTGGCTCTTCCTTCTTCTCCACCAGCTCCTGTAATGGCAGAAGGACGCCGTCAGGTCTGAGAGGGACACCGGCCCCCGGACAGAGCTCGCCACAGCACCACCCGAATCCCAGACGCCCTCCCACCCGCAACCCCGGATAACCTAACACCACCACCACCACCACCACCACCACCCCCCGCCCCCCGCCCCCCCCCCCCCCCCCCCAAAAAAAAAAACCTCACAGATCGGCTTTTCTCACCCAATCGACGCTCCGGGGCTGCCACGCGTGCAGTGCCGGCCGGCGCTGGAGCTGGGCTCGGAGTTGGGAACTCTGGACAAAGGGGAGCTGGGCACACAAAAGCGGCGCCCAAGGAAGCTGCGCCCCTGCTTACAGGGGGCTCGAGCCGCTGCCGGCACTGCAGAGTGCCCGGGCCTGCAGGTCACTGGCCAGCCCCGGACTTACAGGCCAGCCTCTGCTGGCTGCCTACAGCAGCCCACCCAGCCCTGATTACAGGGCGGCCGAGCGGCTCCTGGGGACAGAGGGCTCCACGGCTCGTGGCGCTCGCCCCGAGTACAGGGCGGGCACGCTGGCAGGTCGCCAGCCAGGACAGGCGGCCACACCCAGGCAGAGACCCGGGCCCTGAACACAGGCGGGTCGCACGCTGGCCGCGCTACAGCCACGGGGCTTCGCTCTCTCCTTCGAAAGGAGGGGCAAGGAGGGGCAAGCCGGGACTCGCCCTCCGCTCGCGGGCTCAGAGGGGACCGACCCCCTGTTGCTGCACAGAGCCCTTCTTTCCCTCCCGGGAAGTTTAAGCTAAGTACACCGCAGCGATTTCAACAGGGGCCTAAACGAGAAGCTCATTCGCTCGCTCACTCACACCGACAGACACAGACACAGGCAGGCGCACACACACACAGACACACACACACGCACACAGGGACAAACAAAACTTCCCGCAAGAGAGAGCGAGCTCTGTGCAGCCAGTGTCTGGGGAGCCATCCCTTCCCACGAGCAGGAGAGCAGAGCCCCAGACCTGCCCCCCAGGACGCACGCAGGCCACAGGGACTCAACGTGCCGCGGGGCTTCACGGGGTGGCCAAGGGACAAATGCCGTGACACGCCCCGACTCCAGGGGGTCACGCTGGCCAGGCCGCCAGCAGCCAGAAAGCCGCCGGGGCCGGGGACACAGCCCTCCCCTGCTTACAGGGCGGGCGTGGGGTCCGGAGAGCCCCATTTCCCCCTCGGCGCGGAGACAGCGCCGCTCACTCTCCTGACAGGGCCGCCCTTCTCTCCGGGCAGCCAAACCGTGGGGCAAGGTGGCAAAAGACCAGAGACCCGAGCCCTGCTTACAGGGAGGTCACCCAGCGCAGCGCCGGCCAGGACACCAGAAGCGCCGGCAACGGTCTCGTGCGACCGCAGCCCCGGGAACAGGGAGGTCCCCTTTGTCCAGAGCTCCCTTCTCTCGCCCCGCTCCTCTCTTCAGCCCACCGCTCCTCACGATGCCTCGTCTTTCTTCTCCAAGAGGAACTGCTTGGAAGGAGAGTGCAGTCAGGCGCCAGCTCCCCCACCCGGAGGATGGAGCAGGAGGCCCCAGCCCTGCTTCCAGGGCGCTGGCCCAGCTCAAAGCACTGCCAGGCCTGCCCGGGCCGGACCTGGGCCCGGCTCGCAGGCACCGTTGCCTCCCAGCCTCCTGCCTTCCCCCGTGCCTCTCTTCCTCCCAAGCTGCTCCTGGGGCTGACAGCAGACAGAAAGAGGGCTAGGGCAGGGCACGCCCAGCCCTGCGCGTCTCAGCCCCACGCCTCTGAAAGGCCGGGGCCAGGGACACCGGCCTGCTCGCAGGGGAGGGTCCCTCGTCCCTCCCAGCACCTCCCCTTAAGCACAGGGGATGCTCACGGCCTTCCTTACAGGGGGTTCTCCCTTGGCTCGGCACGCTCAACGAGCCCCGTGCAGTTCAAGGCTCCCATCTACGCCCGAGTTATGGGCTGGCCGTCCTGACTGCAGCTCACCACCACGGCGTGCTTTAGGAGCCCAGCTTCCCGCCTCGGCTGCGGAGACGGTGCTGCTCAACCCCCTCAGACGGTTGCCACCTGCCCGGGCAGCCTAACCACGGGGCAACGTGGCAAAAGGCCGGCAAAAACCCAAAGACCCGAGCCCCGCTTACAGGGAGATCACCCAGCACAAAGCCGGCCAGGGCACAATGCCGGCCAGGGCACCAAAGGTCCTGGCGACACCCTTGCGCGACCAGAGCCCAGTGACAGGGTGGTCCTGTTGCCCAGAGCGCCCTTCTTTTGCCTCCGCTTGTTGCCCAGACTTCCTCCGCTCCTCCCCCCGCTCTCTCTTGCCTTTGAAGGTCTTTCCGCATGCGATGTTTGGCTCTTCCTTCTTCTCCACCAGCTCCTGTAATGGCAGAAGGACGCCGTCAGGTCTGAGAGGGACACCGGCCCCCGGACAGAGCTCGCCACAGCACCACCCGAATCCCAGACGCCCTCCCACCCGCAACCCCGGATAACCTAACACCACCACCACCACCACCACCCCCACCCCCCGCCCCCCGCCCCCCCCCCCCCCCCCCCAAAAAAAAAAACCTCACAGATCGGCTTTTCTCACCCAATCGACGCTCCGGGGCTGCCACGCGTGCAGTGCCGGCCGGCGCTGGAGCTGGGCTCGGAGTTGGGAACTCTGGACAAAGGGGAGCTGGGCACACAAAAGCGGCGCCCAAGGAAGCTGCGCCCCTGCTTACAGGGGGCTCGAGCCGCTGCCGGCACTGCAGAGTGCCCGGGCCTGCAGGTCACTGGCCAGCCCCGGACTTACAGGCCAGCCTCTGCTGGCTGCCTACAGCAGCCCACCCAGCCCTGATTACAGGGCGGCCGAGCGGCTCCTGGGGACAGAGGGCTCCACGGCTCGTGGCGCTCGCCCCGAGTACAGGGCGGGCACGCTGGCAGGTCGCCAGCCAGGACAGGCGGCCACACCCAGGCAGAGACCCGGGCCCTGAACACAGGCGGGTCGCACGCTGGCCGCGCTACAGCCACGGGGCTTCGCTCTCTCCTTCGAAAGGAGGGGCAAGGAGGGGCAAGCCGGGACTCGCCCTCCGCTCGCGGGCTCAGAGGGGACCGACCCCCTGTTGCTGCACAGAGCCCTTCTTTCCCTCCCGGGAAGTTTAAGCTAAGTACACCGCAGCGATTTCAACAGGGGCCTAAACGAGAAGCTCATTCGCTCGCTCACTCACACCGACAGACACAGACACAGGCAGGCGCACACACACACAGACACACACACACGCACACAGGGACAAACAAAACTTCCCGCAAGAGAGAGCGAGCTCTGTGCAGCCAGTGTCTGGGGAGCCATCCCTTCCCACGAGCAGGAGAGCAGAGCCCCAGACCTGCCCCCCAGGACGCACGCAGGCCACAGGGACTCAACGTGCCGCGGGGCTTCACGGGGTGGCCAAGGGACAAATGCCGTGACACGCCCCGACTCCAGGGGGTCACGCTGGCCAGGCCGCCAGCAGCCAGAAAGCCGCCGGGGCCGGGGACACAGCCCTCCCCTGCTTACAGGGCGGGCGTGGGGTCCGGAGAGCCCCATTTCCCCCTCGGCGCGGAGACAGCGCCGCTCACTCTCCTGACAGGGCCGCCCTTCTCTCCGGGCAGCCAAACCGTGGGGCAAGGTGGCAAAAGACCAGAGACCCGAGCCCTGCTTACAGGGAGGTCACCCAGCGCAGCGCCGGCCAGGACACCAGAAGCGCCGGCAACGGTCTCGTGCGACCGCAGCCCCGGGAACAGGGAGGTCCCCTTTGTCCAGAGCTCCCTTCTCTCGCCCCGCTCCTCTCTTCAGCCCACCGCTCCTCACGATGCCTCGTCTTTCTTCTCCAAGAGGAACTGCTTGGAAGGAGAGTGCAGTCAGGCGCCAGCTCCCCCACCCGGAGGATGGAGCAGGAGGCCCCAGCCCTGCTTCCAGGGCGCTGGCCCAGCTCAAAGCACTGCCAGGCCTGCCCGGGCCGGACCTGGGCCCGGCTCGCAGGCACCGTTGCCTCCCAGCCTCCTGCCTTCCCCCGTGCCTCTCTTCCTCCCAAGCTGCTCCTGGGGCTGACAGCAGACAGAAAGAGGGCTAGGGCAGGGCACGCCCAGCCCTGCGCGTCTCAGCCCCACGCCTCTGAAAGGCCGGGGCCAGGGACACCGGCCTGCTCGCAGGGGAGGGTCCCTCGTCCCTCCCAGCACCTCCCCTTAAGCACAGGGGATGCTCACGGCCTTCCTTACAGGGGGTTCTCCCTTGGCTCGGCACGCTCAACGAGCCCCGTGCAGTTCAAGGCTCCCATCTACGCCCGAGTTATGGGCTGGCCGTCCTGACTGCAGCTCACCACCACGGCGTGCTTTAGGAGCCCAGCTTCCCGCCTCGGCTGCGGAGACGGTGCTGCTCAACCCCCTCAGACGGTTGCCACCTGCCCGGGCAGCCTAACCACGGGGCAACGTGGCAAAAGGCCGGCAAAAACCCAAAGACCCGAGCCCCGCTTACAGGGAGATCACCCAGCACAAAGCCGGCCAGGGCACAATGCCGGCCAGGGCACCAAAGGTCCTGGCGACACCCTTGCGCGACCAGAGCCCAGTGACAGGGTGGTCCTGTTGCCCAGAGCGCCCTTCTTTTGCCTCCGCTTGTTGCCCAGACTTCCTCCGCTCCTCCCCCCGCTCTCTCTTGCCTTTGAAGGTCTTTCCGCATGCGATGTTTGGCTCTTCCTTCTTCTCCACCAGCTCCTGTAATGGCAGAAGGACGCCGTCAGGTCTGAGAGGGACACCGGCCCCCGGACAGAGCTCGCCACAGCACCACCCGAATCCCAGACGCCCTCCCACCCGCAACCCCGGATAACCTAACACCACCACCACCACCACCACCACCACCCCCCGCCCCCCGCCCCCCCCCCCCCCCCCCCCAAAAAAAAACCTCACAGATCGGCTTTTCTCACCCAATCGACGCTCCGGGGCTGCCACGCGTGCAGTGCCGGCCGGCGCTGGAGCTGGGCTCGGAGTTGGGAACTCTGGACAAAGGGGAGCTGGGCACACAAAAGCGGCGCCCAAGGAAGCTGCGCCCCTGCTTACAGGGGGCTCGAGCCGCTGCCGGCACTGCAGAGTGCCCGGGCCTGCAGGTCACTGGCCAGCCCCGGACTTACAGGCCAGCCTCTGCTGGCTGCCTACAGCAGCCCACCCAGCCCTGATTACAGGGCGGCCGAGCGGCTCCTGGGGACAGAGGGCTCCACGGCTCGTGGCGCTCGCCCCGAGTACAGGGCGGGCACGCTGGCAGGTCGCCAGCCAGGACAGGCGGCCACACCCAGGCAGAGACCCGGGCCCTGAACACAGGCGGGTCGCACGCTGGCCGCGCTACAGCCACGGGGCTTCGCTCTCTCCTTCGAAAGGAGGGGCAAGGAGGGGCAAGCCGGGACTCGCCCTCCGCTCGCGGGCTCAGAGGGGACCGACCCCCTGTTGCTGCACAGAGCCCTTCTTTCCCTCCCGGGAAGTTTAAGCTAAGTACACCGCAGCGATTTCAACAGGGGCCTAAACGAGAAGCTCATTCGCTCGCTCACTCACACCGACAGACACAGACACAGGCAGGCGCACACACACACAGACACACACACACGCACACAGGGACAAACAAAACTTCCCGCAAGAGAGAGCGAGCTCTGTGCAGCCAGTGTCTGGGGAGCCATCCCTTCCCACGAGCAGGAGAGCAGAGCCCCAGACCTGCCCCCCAGGACGCACGCAGGCCACAGGGACTCAACGTGCCGCGGGGCTTCACGGGGTGGCCAAGGGACAAATGCCGTGACACGCCCCGACTCCAGGGGGTCACGCTGGCCAGGCCGCCAGCAGCCAGAAAGCCGCCGGGGCCGGGGACACAGCCCTCCCCTGCTTACAGGGCGGGCGTGGGGTCCGGAGAGCCCCATTTCCCCCTCGGCGCGGAGACAGCGCCGCTCACTCTCCTGACAGGGCCGCCCTTCTCTCCGGGCAGCCAAACCGTGGGGCAAGGTGGCAAAAGACCAGAGACCCGAGCCCTGCTTACAGGGAGGTCACCCAGCGCAGCGCCGGCCAGGACACCAGAAGCGCCGGCAACGGTCTCGTGCGACCGCAGCCCCGGGAACAGGGAGGTCCCCTTTGTCCAGAGCTCCCTTCTCTCGCCCCGCTCCTCTCTTCAGCCCACCGCTCCTCACGATGCCTCGTCTTTCTTCTCCAAGAGGAACTGCTTGGAAGGAGAGTGCAGTCAGGCGCCAGCTCCCCCACCCGGAGGATGGAGCAGGAGGCCCCAGCCCTGCTTCCAGGGCGCTGGCCCAGCTCAAAGCACTGCCAGGCCTGCCCGGGCCGGACCTGGGCCCGGCTCGCAGGCACCGTTGCCTCCCAGCCTCCTGCCTTCCCCCGTGCCTCTCTTCCTCCCAAGCTGCTCCTGGGGCTGACAGCAGACAGAAAGAGGGCTAGGGCAGGGCACGCCCAGCCCTGCGCGTCTCAGCCCCACGCCTCTGAAAGGCCGGGGCCAGGGACACCGGCCTGCTCGCAGGGGAGGGTCCCTCGTCCCTCCCAGCACCTCCCCTTAAGCACAGGGGATGCTCACGGCCTTCCTTACAGGGGGTTCTCCCTTGGCTCGGCACGCTCAACGAGCCCCGTGCAGTTCAAGGCTCCCATCTACGCCCGAGTTATGGGCTGGCCGTCCTGACTGCAGCTCACCACCACGGCGTGCTTTAGGAGCCCAGCTTCCCGCCTCGGCTGCGGAGACGGTGCTGCTCAACCCCCTCAGACGGTTGCCACCTGCCCGGGCAGCCTAACCACGGGGCAACGTGGCAAAAGGCCGGCAAAAACCCAAAGACCCGAGCCCCGCTTACAGGGAGATCACCCAGCACAAAGCCGGCCAGGGCACAATGCCGGCCAGGGCACCAAAGGTCCTGGCGACACCCTTGCGCGACCAGAGCCCAGTGACAGGGTGGTCCTGTTGCCCAGAGCGCCCTTCTTTTGCCTCCGCTTGTTGCCCAGACTTCCTCCGCTCCTCCCCCCGCTCTCTCTTGCCTTTGAAGGTCTTTCCGCATGCGATGTTTGGCTCTTCCTTCTTCTCCACCAGCTCCTGTAATGGCAGAAGGACGCCGTCAGGTCTGAGAGGGACACCGGCCCCCGGACAGAGCTCGCCACAGCACCACCCGAATCCCAGACGCCCTCCCACCCGCAACCCCGGATAACCTAACACCACCACCACCACCACCACCCCCCGCCCCCCGCCCCCCCCCCCCCCCCCCCAAAAAAAAAAAAACCTCACAGATCGGCTTTTCTCACCCAATCGACGCTCCGGGGCTGCCACGCGTGCAGTGCCGGCCGGCGCTGGAGCTGGGCTCGGAGTTGGGAACTCTGGACAAAGGGGAGCTGGGCACACAAAAGCGGCGCCCAAGGAAGCTGCGCCCCTGCTTACAGGGGGCTCGAGCCGCTGCCGGCACTGCAGAGTGCCCGGGCCTGCAGGTCACTGGCCAGCCCCGGACTTACAGGCCAGCCTCTGCTGGCTGCCTACAGCAGCCCACCCAGCCCTGATTACAGGGCGGCCGAGCGGCTCCTGGGGACAGAGGGCTCCACGGCTCGTGGCGCTCGCCCCGAGTACAGGGCGGGCACGCTGGCAGGTCGCCAGCCAGGACAGGCGGCCACACCCAGGCAGAGACCCGGGCCCTGAACACAGGCGGGTCGCACGCTGGCCGCGCTACAGCCACGGGGCTTCGCTCTCTCCTTCGAAAGGAGGGGCAAGGAGGGGCAAGCCGGGACTCGCCCTCCGCTCGCGGGCTCAGAGGGGACCGACCCCCTGTTGCTGCACAGAGCCCTTCTTTCCCTCCCGGGAAGTTTAAGCTAAGTACACCGCAGCGATTTCAACAGGGGCCTAAACGAGAAGCTCATTCGCTCGCTCACTCACACCGACAGACACAGACACAGGCAGGCGCACACACACACAGACACACACACACGCACACAGGGACAAACAAAACTTCCCGCAAGAGAGAGCGAGCTCTGTGCAGCCAGTGTCTGGGGAGCCATCCCTTCCCACGAGCAGGAGAGCAGAGCCCCAGACCTGCCCCCCAGGACGCACGCAGGCCACAGGGACTCAACGTGCCGCGGGGCTTCACGGGGTGGCCAAGGGACAAATGCCGTGACACGCCCCGACTCCAGGGGGTCACGCTGGCCAGGCCGCCAGCAGCCAGAAAGCCGCCGGGGCCGGGGACACAGCCCTCCCCTGCTTACAGGGCGGGCGTGGGGTCCGGAGAGCCCCATTTCCCCCTCGGCGCGGAGACAGCGCCGCTCACTCTCCTGACAGGGCCGCCCTTCTCTCCGGGCAGCCAAACCGTGGGGCAAGGTGGCAAAAGACCAGAGACCCGAGCCCTGCTTACAGGGAGGTCACCCAGCGCAGCGCCGGCCAGGACACCAGAAGCGCCGGCAACGGTCTCGTGCGACCGCAGCCCCGGGAACAGGGAGGTCCCCTTTGTCCAGAGCTCCCTTCTCTCGCCCCGCTCCTCTCTTCAGCCCACCGCTCCTCACGATGCCTCGTCTTTCTTCTCCAGGAGCTGCTGCTTGGAAGGAGAGTACGGTCAGGCGCCAGCTCCCCCACCCGGAGGACATAGGGAAGCCGCCCCCCCCCTCCCCCACCCGATAAAACGTCACAGATCGGCTTTTCTCACCCAGTTGACGCTTCAGTGCTTCCTACAGGGACGACTGCGACGGCCACTTGTCTGCTCCGGGCTCCTGGCTGCATCCAGCGGGGCCTTAGACCCTCCTCAGCCACTGAGGCGACGGCGCTCCCCCGACCATGCGGCTCCAGTCCACCCCGCCCGCTCCGCGGCGATTCCCCCCCTCCCCCGGCGGCGGCTGCGTTCCCGCCCGCCCGCCCCCTCTCCGGCGGCGACGGCGCTTCCCCACCCCCCACCGGCGGCGGCGGCCCCATTCGTGGAAACGGCACTTCCCCCCCTTCGCAGGCGGCGACGGCGCCCCGCCCCCCAGGCGGGTCCCCCTCCCCTTCCCCTCAGGTGACCGCTCCGCCCGTCGCAGCGGCGCTTTGCCCGGAGCGCCCTTCTCTTTCCTCCACTTGTTGCCCAGACTTCCTCCGCTCCTCCTGCCGGTCTCTCTTGACTTGCGGGTCCTTCTGCACGCGATGTTTGTCTCTTCCTTTTCCACCACCAGTTGCTGCAACGGTAGGAGGACGCCATCGGGTCTGAGAGGGACGCCGGCCCCCGGACAGAGCTCGCCACAGCACCACCCAAATCCCGGCCGCCCTCCCCCCTCCCCCCTCCCCCGCCCCGAAAAAAACTCACAGATCGGCTTTACTCACCCAGTTGCTGCTCCAGTGCTTCCCACAGGGACGACTGCGACGGCCACTCGCCTGCTCCGGACTCCTGGCCGCGTCTGGCGGGGCTGGACCCGCCCCCTTCCCCTCAGGCGGCCGCTCCGCCCCTCACAGCGGCGCGCGACTTTCCCGCCCTTCCCACAGGCGGGTCCCGCCCCCTTCCCCTCAGGTGGCCGCTGCGCCCCCACAGCGACTTTCCCGCCCCTATTACCTGGGCTACAGTACTTGATCTTGTCCAGAGAGCGGCAGTGTGGTTGCGTCTTGCCTCTATGCCTATAAGCAGCGGATGCCATAATCCAATTATAACTGAAGCGAATTTTGTGTTCTATTAGCTGCTATTAAAAAAAAAATATTTTAGGGAAGTATACACACAGGGATACTTTTGTAACTGAGTGACCTGTTTAACCATCCTCCAAACCTTAATATACAAAACTATTAGAAGTAGTAAACATATTAAAGTTGGAATTAGGAAAATCAGACCGAGTGAAACATGGAATTGAACAGTCCTGTTGGTGGTGGTGACCATCCAGATAAGCTTTCCCACCATCGATGTTCTTCAAGGAAAGAAAAGAGAGCTGTCTCTAGGCGGGGGGGGGAAGGCTGAACAGGTTACCCCTTAGGATGCAGGATAAATCCATCTCGTACTGAGTTTGTTTTACTCCATTGTTGTCACTAGCATCCCATGCTAGAGGTAGGGGGGGTGCATCTAAAATTGGTGAAGGTTTAAATGGGTGCTGTAATGCTCGTGGGTCAAGTATTAATAGGCATTTGTAATTTAGATATGTTTTTAATTCGAGTACCAGAGTTTTAATCGCTTCTTCATGTTCTGAATCCCAACTCCACCGTTTTCCTTTTTGTAAAAGCGAATACAGTGGACAGGCAATGGAGAATCCAGGTACCTGTTTTCTCCAATATCCTAAAGTACCCATTGGCTGTGGTAATTTTTTTTCTAGATTGGGGCATTTCTGATTGTTTCTACCCCCCCTCTGGGAGTCTGATAAAGGTATACTGGATACCCTCCCATGTAAATGCAAATTTTTGTTTTGCCTTCTTCCCCTAAGGGAAAAAACCATGTCTTTGACATGTAGCACTGCCAGCCAAGGACGTGCAGGGACTTGCAGCCTAGTCGTTAAGGCTGCATTGTTGGGGTCTGCCGCTGACAATGGGGCTGTACTTAAGCACTTAAATGCCCATAATGGCCTGTTCAACGCCACCTCCCCCTCTGGTTTACTGACTGGCCAAACAGGAAAATTGTAGGGGGGGGGGGGTGGGGTCGGGTGTCTGGAGGTAATCTGTCGTTTTTCTAAATCTGCAACAGAAAGCTGCTTAGCAACTTATTTACTTACTTACAGCAAGTTATAGTACTACTTATAGTATTTTTTAATATTGCTAAGAATCCTGCTTGCCCGGACTGTTCTGTGGAATTTTACCAAGGACTGCTGTGTTCATCAAAACAAAGCAGTTTACTGTGAAAATCTACCAAGAACTGCAGTGTTCAGCAAAATATCATGGCTTTGTCCTCGAGGAACAGGTGTGCTCTAACTAGTTCGGCCTCGGTAATGAGTAAAGATAGCCATATACGGATGGTAGAAGTTTCATTGCTCCCTTTAAATAAGATAGCATGAGTAAACCGGCTGAAAAACATTTCTGTTGTTCAAGAAATTGGCTAAGAGAATCTGCGCGTGCTCCGGGGAAAAAACAAGGTGAGAAAGACTACGAGCCTTCCTCCCAAAGACCCCCGAAGACGACCCCCAGGAGGCAATGCACAGGTGCAAAGATAACATAAACTGCTGACACCAGCCTCTAGAACTAACCCAGCCTTACTCATGCATATGCATGTTTGTGTTATGTAATCCAGTGAATATGTATATCCACACTCTGTAACGTTTTGGTAAAATGTGCTGTTGGTGTGCAAGCTTTGTGGAGAAATCCCCTTGCACCCTGGCCGAAGTAAAACATATCTGCTTTATAACTCCATTTCAAGTTGTAGAGTCTTTTTCTGCGAATCAAAGGCCACTGCAGATCCATTGCAAGCAGCAGGGAAAACGACAGTACAGCGAGGCCTGTGCTGGTCATTATCAGCATCCTGTGGTGCTGACGGCTGCAGTCTCTGTTGTGGCATAACTTTGTCAGCCAGAGCTCCTGGCCGCTGTCCACAGCCGGGAAGGGCTCCGCCTGTCCCTTTATGCCCTCGTGCCGTGAGAAGCGCAAGGCCAGGCAGAGACACCCCACACAAGCCCGAGGTGGGCGCAGTCAACGGCACCCCAGGGCAGGAACAGACAAGCCCAGCCTCAGCACGGCCTCTGGAAGAGGGAAAGAAGCAGCACTGACCATTATTGCCGTAGATCGCACACGGCCGGAGCCCCACCTTCCACTTCCCACCACGCAGCAACGCATCACAGACCCTATGGACACCTACCAAGGTGCCTGTCCCGTGCAGAGAGCCCACGGGGCACAACAGAGACGGGGGGAAGGCACCGCATACAAGACAGAACACAGACACCACAAATGATACGAGGACACAGAAACAGGCCAGAACATGCACGTCCTGTGGGACAGACCCTGCTCTCTTCCCCCAGACTTAAGGAAGCCTAAATAGCCCTCTCCACAGCCCTGATGGTAGAGCCTCTGCTGGCCCCACCCTACCCACAGCTTTTGCCCCTTGACTTACCTTTCAGAGAGCACGCTCCAGAATCCATCCTCATCAGGAGCACATCATCTCACTGGGATGCTCCCGCATTCAACAGGTTCCTCTCCATCACCTGCAAGACAGAGCACCGCCAGTCACCGCAAACATGGAGTTTGGCCTGGTGCACGCCGGCCTCCCAGGCTTCGGGGTCCCATGCCACCCCGACACCCACCCCCTCCTTTCCCCCGCAGCCCCCAGGGCCCTCCCACAACCCTCCACCTCTCACCTGCCTGCAAAACCAGCCAAACTGCATTCTGCTTTTGGCCCCCAAACCAGCCATCTTAGTGCCTCTTTCTGAGCCCAAAAACCAGCCTGCTGAGCCTCTTCTCAAGTCCCCAAAACGGACGACTTGACCTCTGTTTCTGAGCCCAAAACCACACAACTCCGTCTGTTTCTGAGCCCCTCAATCAGCCACACGCGTCTGTTCTCAAGTCCCAGGAAGGCAAAACGTTGCCTCCATTTCTGGCCCACAGCACAGCTCACCCCGTCTGCTCTCTGACCCCCTCCGCAGTCCCCACGGGCGATGCCGAGGGGGGGGGGGGGGCAGAATGCAGCCACCCCACAGCCCTGCACCCCCAGAGCCCCACGGACAGCTGTGGGAAGCGCTTGGGGATTGCGGCACCTCCGGGGTCCGCCACCGCGCATGCGCACTGCCGGGGCACGGGCACACCGGCCCTGGGGGAGCCGCGGGCAGCCCGCGGGAAACCGCACGAACCCGCCCCAAAACCGCCCCTCGCGCTGCGCCGCGGGGCCGCGCCGGTAGCGAGGACTGTGCCGTGACGCGCGCGCCCGGGAGCGAGGCAGCTGCCGGGCAGCCGAATGCGCGAAAACTACAGCTCCCGCCGTGCCTCGGGGAGCCAACATGGCCGACCGGAAGCCCCGTCACGTGACTACAGCGCCCGCCCGTCGCTCACGCACCTGGAAGCCCGGCCGAGCGCGGCCCCGCCCGGCCCCGACCCGGAGCGGCTTCTGCCGCCGGTCCCGCCGCACCGCGCGGCCCCCCCGTCGCGGCTCTTCCCGGCAGTCGCCAGGCGACCGACGGCGCGGCCCCGCTCACCTTCTCTCTGCTGCTCCCTCGGCTCGCACCGGCTCCTCCTCCAGCACCTCCCCGGACAGGGAGGGGCCGCTGCCCGCAGCCTCACTGCCCGCCCCTGGCGCTCCTCCAGCCCGACCCACGCTCCCCCCCCCCCCGCGGTAACTCTAGCGACCAGCACCGGATTAAGGCCAGGCAGCGTGTCCTCAGTGCAACCTCTGGAAGAGGGCAAGAGGCAGCAGCACTGACTGTTATTGCCGTAGATCGTCCCCGGCACTTGTTCACGGTCGGCACCGGCGCTGCCGTTCCGCGCTTTGCGCCCCGAGCACCCGCCGGCACTGGGGGCGGGGGGGGGCGGCGGCACTTCGCGAGCATGACCTCGGGCATGGCCGTGCGCGGGCGCGGTACCCGGGCTGCAGCACCCGGCTTTAACCGCAGGGTGGCAGCACAGAACACGGCAAACAGCCCTGCCGCTCCGCCAGCCCGGCCCCGCGCTGCAGTACCGACATTTGCCCGCCGGGCGGCGCCATCCCCCCATCCCGCCCCTCGGAGCAGTTCCCGGCAGCAGAAATGACGCCCGCAGCAGCCCCCTTCTACCATCCCAACGCGGCAACTGCTCCCTGGGCGGACAGGGCTCGCGTTCCCCGGCCCCGGCAGGGGCGGCAGCAGACACTGCAGAGAGAGTTTTCACCCCGGCAGCAGCACAGCGGGTGCTGAAGGCAGCAGGGCACAGACAGAAAGCTGCTTTGTGCCGGGGGGCGGCCGCGCTCAGCAGCAAACAGCACGGCCGAGCAGAGCCGGGGACAGCGGCGGAGCTGCACAGCAGCGATGACACGCTGGGGACCAGCGGGCTCTGCGGGGCTGTTTGCACCTTTCCTCACCTCTGGGCTACCGCTGCTCTGCTCTCCTCCCCCGGCATCCACACGAGGCTCCCTGGGCAGGGCCTGTCCCTTCGAGAAGAGACGCCGCACAAAGTTCCTCCCCAGCCTGCCCTCCAGCGCGCAGCGAGCCGGGCGGCAGGGAAAGCAGAGAGGCCCGTTGGGCTGGGAGATGTCCTCAGCAGGGGACCGCAGAGCCTGGGAGGGTCCGTCTTTGCTCCGGGCAGCCACGGAGCCTTGTGCTCCTTGCCGCTCCCGCCAGCGAGCACTTTGCTGCCTGCAACACGCAATGCTTGGTGGGCTGGAGGGGCTGTTCTGCCACTGGATCAGGCGAGCAGCTCAGTGCCTTCGGCTGCCTAATTCACCTCCTTAAAACACGCACTTCAACCCTCGCTTTCTTTAATTGAGACCCCTCTAGCTATCTCCTGGCCTGCCAGCCATTTTCAGCTAGCAACACAGCTGACATACAGTGCTGGTGGAAATCGAGCGGTCATCTTGCTTTGATGGCAAAAGGCTTTTGTAACTCGGACGTCTGACCTGTCAGCAGGACTGCAAGGCAAGAAATATGCCTTTACTCGAACAAGCAAGACACTGGCCAAATAGCTGTGCACAGCCATACGTGGCTGCCTGGGACCGACACCTTTTTCTGCTAAAACCAGAGCACAGCTCCCTCGGGAAGAGCCATCGGCAGCGCAGAATGTCCCTCCGCTTGCCCTGCGCCGGGTGCCCGGAGAACAGCCTCTTCCTCTGACTGGAGCGGGCAGCAGCCTGTTGCCGTCCCGGCCCCTCGCCCCCGAGAAAGCGGCTGCCTGTAGCAGCGGCAGAACTGCTGCTGCCCAAAGGGGAGAGGAAGGACTTGGGCTAAAGCTCTCCAGGCTGCCTGTGTCCCACGCGCAGTCGATGGCCTCGGCAGCCCAGACACAGGGCAAAGCCGACAGCCTAAGAAGGAACCCCAGGGTGTGTAGCAGCTTCTGCAACAACCGTACTTCCCCAGCCCAGCTGGGCAGAGGAAGGGGCAGGAGAAGGGCCGGCGGGTCCCTTCAGAGGCAGAACGGCTGCAGATTGTGCCGGGGCCGTCTAGCTCTTTCTCTTTGGCAGAGTTACGTCCCAGAGGTCGGCAGATGGGTCTGCGGGCACAGCGTGAGCACTGCTGCTTACAGAGCAACAGGCACTAGAAAGCAGCAGTGAAGAACGAGGACGGCCCATCGGGATGGTGGCAATAACAAGGAGAGCCTAAAGCATCAGCCGGGCAGGGCTGGCAACTCACCTCATGTCATGGTTTGAGCCCAGCTGGACACTGAGCACCACGCAACCACTCACTCACACCCCCCACCAGCGGGACGGGGAGAGAACGGGAAGGGGAAAGTGAGAAAACTCGTGGGCTGAGATACAAATAGTTTATTCATTTAAGAGAAAAAACCACTGGGAGCTTTAGCTTCACTAGAACCCACTTTCCTAGATACACACAGGCGACAGACACAGACATCTACATACACTTTCTCAAGTTTAAGTACAGCCAAGATTTCTTCACCCTGTATGTGCCAAGTCGAATATTTTGTTAAAGAGTACAGCAACACATCTGTCCTTGTGAACTGCCTCAGTGCAAAAAAGGAATGATTTTTTCCTGGCCGTTTCTCCAAATGGTCAAGACCTTTTAAAACCACAGCTGTGCCACCAAACCTACTTAGGGTCCCTCCCAGCTTTGGACTGTCCTTAGACTTAAGAGGCACATGCTCTATTCCTCCTTTCAACAGCAAAAATACCCAACACTGTCAGACCTGGAGCTCAGCCCTGCAGATGTCCACACACACCTTGCTGTTTTGATGAGGAGCCACCAAGCATCCCTGCAAGCACAGCTGCACATGCCAGATTAGTTTCCCCTACACTGAGCAGTACTGATTTCAGTCAATGTAGTTTCTAAAGCATTAAACTGAAAACCGTGTCTTGACACTTTTCCACAGTATAAATGATCCATAACTAGAACTCTACAAAAACACAGTAACACATAATGCAAGCCCACAGCAGCAACAGCTTCAGAAATATTTAGACCATGAACAAGGGAGAAAAATAAAACAGCTTCATCTCATGTACAGGAAAGCAGCAGACAGAGAAAAGGGTCAGCATTCACAGCCCTGAAAGAAGACAGGCATTCTCCCAAACCCACCTGTTAAGATCTAGATACCACAATGCTACTATGGCAATATTGAGGGTAGGGAACAACAGCCCTGCAACTGGACATGCTATTTATGTAGCAGGACCCATAGACAGAGGGACATGTTTTTCCATACACAACCCTGAATTTCCTGAATATTTATGTTTATCAAAAATAGCCACTGGGAACATATTGCCAAACAACATCTGGCAATAAATGTTTGATCTGTTTGACACACACAGATTTTTGGTAACTTGCTATTTGCTTCCTGTTGTTGTTGTTGTCCTTCCTTCAGAAATTCTACTTGTAGCCAAGTTATTCACTACTGGTTCAAGCATTTACCTTCCTGGTATTACCAGCACATTTACACAGGCAAGTAACTAAATTGCTTTTCTGAAATTATCCAAATGAAAATTAGAGCCATGAAAACGAACAAAAGAAAATAAAAGGAGAAATCAGGCAGCAAAAGAGCTCTGCAGGCTGACACCAGTCAACATTGCACTCTTTAAAAGCAAACAAACAACAAACCAAAACCATGATGTGGTATCTTTTTTTTTTTTTTTGGAGCTCAACCCTGTCTCAGCATATTGTCTTATCAGAGCACAAAGTGCAGATGATCCGTATGCCGATGACATTTGCATGTGATGAATACACGTTCAGAAATAGTCCAGATCTGCAAGACTGGTGACATTTTTATGTTTTTAATAATCATAACTCAATTTTATTGACTTATACATTTGTAACTAATTAGCTTTCAAATGTAGCCTGTCCTTGGAGAAAAAAATGTGTTAAGAGACTGAAAAAAATTATGATTCAGAGCTCCCAAGCATAAAGGTGCAGTGGGGAAATTAATGAAAGTGAAGACCAACAGCAACAACATTAAGCAAGATTTGGCTATAAATCTGATCATGTACTTAAGCAACTCTCCAAAGTCAGTACCTCAATCCTATGAATGACTAGTCCTTTTTTGGACTGAAAATAAAAGGTTATTTCCAACTTGCCCATAAAATTAGTATGAACAAACAGAAGAGAAACTCTCGACCATAAAGAAGATAACTGGCAGCTCTTAATTTATCACAGATGAAAGTTCATTCTTTTACCTGAAAGTTCATTCTTTGACCTAAACCAAAAACATCTGTAACTACCAAGGGACCAATTCAGGAATGGGAAATGCTCTGTCAACAGCAATTTTTCATCAGCTTTTCTGCCCTGGCAGCCAATTTGCCTCTTCTGTGGGTTTGATGTGGAGTATCTATCTGTAGTGCCCCTGAACTTGCCAATGTTTCTCCCCGCTCCCCCAGCCCCATACATGTGATTACCTGAGCAGCGACTGCAATAAACCATCCAGGCCTTTCTTCACGTGATGCAGGAGATGACACTGGGAAAAAAGGAGGCAAAAAATGAACCTGCTTGTCCCAGCCAGCCAGCGGTGAAAAGACAGGGGAGAATTCTGCCAGAGGAGCCATGCAGGGCTGGGCCGGGCTCCCGGGGAGCTCTGACCCTGGTTTCTCTCCCCTTTGCCAGGTTCCGAGGAGACACCAACACCTTGTGCTGCCGCCTCGCCCATGCCTCTGGAGAGCCGGGGGACCCCCACCTCCCTCCTGCCCTCGGGAACGGGACTGGGAGAGACCCTCCACATGGGTTTAATCCCTGAGGGAAGAGGCCAAGCTCCCCGCTGGCAGCAGGACGACTCTCCTCCCTGCTGCCCGGAGCTCCTTGCTAGGGACAGCCCTGCCTGCGCCTGGCCGCTCCTCAGCCACGCCGGGGGGGCCGTCGAGCCAAGGGGTGCTGCAGCCAGTCGACACGCCGGCTGAGCGCAGGTCCTGCTCCTCACAGCCGCAGAGAATCATGGCTCTGGCTAATGCCGGCTCCAGACAGCGGACACCCTGTCTCGTTCCAGCTCCTGCTGGCTACAGGTCTGGCTCGGTGATGCTTCAGCTCTACACTGAAACTCCGCTTGATTTCAGCTTTCTCCTCACAGGCTCCAGCTACCGGCAACAATCTGGGCTTTTGACAAAGTCATAAATCAACTGTTGTCAAAACTTGAGTATTAAGAGTAAACATCATAGCTGTATGCTGTATAAATATTAGTTTGTGTTATTCATTCCCCCCAGAGACATTGAGTTCAGCCTGGTGCACGCTGGCCTCCCAAACTCTGGGGTCCAACATGACCAGAACCCCACCTCTGGGGAGGGTCCACGCACCCTGCCCACCCCCTGCAGCCCCCAGTGCCCACCCACCACGACCTGCCTCTCGCCCACCTGCACAAACAGTCAACCCGCCTTCTGCTTTTGGCCCCCACCTTAGTGCCTGTTTCTGAGCCCAAAAACCTGCCTGCCAAGCCTCAAGTCCCAAAAATGCACAACTCGACCTCTGTTTCTGAGCCCAAAGCCACACAACTCCGTCTGTTTCTGAGCCCCACAATTAGCCATCTGTTCTCAAGCCCCAGGAAGGCAAAACGTTACCTCCATTTCTGGCCCACAGCACAGCTCACCCCGTCTGCTCTCTGACCCCCTCCGCAGTCCCCACGGGCGATGCCGAGGGGTGGGGGGGTGGGGGGAATGCAGCCACCCCACAGCCCTGCATCCCCAGAGCCCCACGGGCAGGTCTGGGGACCTGTCGTGGTTTGAACTCGGCCGGTAGCCAATCACCACGCAGCCAGTCGCTTACCTTCCTCCCGCCCATTAAAGTAGGGGGGGGACAAAAAAGGGAGAATGCGTAGGTTGAATAAAAAAACGTTTAGCGATGGTAACAAAACAACAGTAGCAACAGGAAGTCCAAACGGGAAATACACAATGGGGTTGTTCACCACCCGGCGACCGATACGCTGCGGGCCCAGCAGCGACCCCGGCAGAACGAAAGATCCCGCCGCGCCAACCGGAAGCGGAAATGAGCGAGAACCCGCCCCGTGACACAGTGCGCCCCTGTCACGTGACACTGAGCACTGCAATGGCCAACCCGGGGCCGGCCCTCCCGCTGTGCTCCCTCCCAGCGCAAGGGAAGTTAACTCCCTCCTGGCCGAACCAGAACAGACGCGCTGGGCAACCGGGACGATTTATTATTGCTGTTTCAGGCTTTATTTCTCCAGCACCGTCGGCGCCGCACCCCGAACGCCCCAGACCGAAGGACCCCCGCGGGGAGCCGTGCCCAGCCACCCCCCTCCAAGCCCAGCGCATCCCGGCCCCTCTCCAGGAAACCCCGGCGGCAGCAGCAGCACCGGGACCCGCCCGCCGCCGCAGAAGCCCCCCGGGCCGCCGCTGCCCGACCCGCTCCGAGAGCGGCAGAAGCCGCCCGGCCCCGGCGAGGAGCAGCCGAGGATAGGACGAGGCTGCCCCTGCTCCCCCCGCCCGGACACGGGCCCGGCCCCAAAACCCCCCAACGACCCCGGGGCAGAGTTCGCCCCAGCGCCGCTTCCGGCCCCCCAGCCCCGGAGAGCCCAGCCCCGCCCTCAGAGGCTCCGGACGGAGGATCCAAGACCCGCCGCGCCCGCTGCCCCTCACCTGCCCCGACGCGGGTCCCGCTCCCGCACGGCCCGGAGCGGAGCAGAACTCACCGACCGGGCCGCCGCCACCGCTGCTCTGCTGGGGCCCGGGCCCGCCCCCGCCCGTATTTAATACGGCGACGGGGAGCAGGACAGAGGTTCTGAAAGAGAAAAATAAGACAAGGGAGGAGACTGAGAAGCAGAGAGAGAAAGGCCAAAAGAAAAGGTCAGAGAGGGAGAGAAATCAAGAAGAAGAGAAATGAGGAGCCCAGCAGTGAGCTGGAGGAAGAACATAGAGGGTCAAAAAGATGTGGAAAAAATGAGAGGCAGAACAAAGGAGGGACAAGGACAGTAACAGGGCACAGGAGACATAGAGAAAAAGGACAGGGAACAGGACAAAGGGATTGAGAAATAAAGGTACAAAGGGAACAAGAAGGGGGAAAAAAAACCCACCAATGGGTAAAGACAGAAGAAGAGAAAAAACGGCCAGGGAGGAAGGCAGAACCGGAGAGAAACGGAAAAAGGGAGAGCCAGCTAGACAGGGAGGTACAGGAAGAAATGACCGGACAGCCAGTGGGACAGAGAAATAACGACAGAAAAAATGGGGACAGGAAGCAGGACAGAGGGACAGTGAGAAGAAACAAGGGACAGGGAGCAGGACAGAGGTGGAGAAAGAAGCATTGGGGCAGGAGGACAGAAAGAGAAAAAAATAAAGGCAGGAAGAAGGGTGCAGAATGATAGGGAAAAAGAAGGACAAGGAGCAGGACGCAGACTGTCAGAGAAAGACAGGGAGCAAGACAAGGCGATACAGAGGGAGAAAAAGGGACAGGCCGCTGCAGCACGGCCTTTTGTCTGCAGAGCGCAGCCGAGCGCCGCGGGGGGGGGCGCGCCCCGCCCCGCCTGCATAACCACTTCGAACAAGAGCCTCGGGCTCCCCCGCCGCCACCGGCCCCCGGGCACCGACCTCCCGCCCCGCCAGGGTGACAGGGTTCCGTGGTTTAACCCCAGCCGGCTACTAGGCCCCACACAGCCACTCGCTCACTGCACACCCCCCCCCCCCCGTGGGGTGGAGGAGAGAATCGGAAGGGTAGAAGTGAGAAAACTCGTGGGTTGAGCTAAAGACAGTTTAACAGGTAAAGCAAAAGCCGCGTGCACAAGCAACGCAGAACAAGGAGTGAATTCACCACTTCCCATGGGCGGGCAGGTGCTCAGTCAGAGCCAGGAAAGCTGGGCTCCATCAGACGTAATGGTGGCTTGGGAAGACAAACGTCCCCCCTTCCTCCTCGTTCCCCCAGCTCTATATGCTGAGCATGACACCATATGGCCTGGAATATCCCTGGGGTCAGCTGTGCCCCCTCCCAGCCCCTTGTGCACCCCCAGCCCCCTCACTGGTGGGGTGGGGTGAGGAGCAGAAAAGGCTTTGGCTCTGGGTAAGCCCGGCTCAGCAGTAACAAAAACATCTGCGTTATCAACACTCTTTCCAGCACAAATCCAAAACACAGCCCCATACTAGCTACCGTGAAGAAAATCAACTCTAAACCAGACAAAATTAACACACGAGGGCGAAGATTAAAAATCAGGAGATAACAAGGGCAAACAGACTCTGGGAGCACAAGGCAAAGAGAGAGCCGTGCTGCACATGGAAAGAAAAACATACGACCCTGAAGCACACCAAAAAGCAGTGATGATGCAGCAGAGTACCCTCAGCAAGTTTGCAGATGACACAAAACTGTGAGGAGTGGCTGATAAGGCAGAGTATCACACTGCCATCCAGAGGGACCTCGAAAGGCTGGAGAAACGGTGTAACTGTCCGTTTGCTTTTTCCTTTGGTAGGACTCAGTTCTGTTAATCGAGGGAAAACCCTGATCTCATGTGTCTGTGCTTCTGCCCTACACTTAGACTAGAGCCCTGCAAGAAACTTCTGACAGCTCTCAACTCATCCAGCATCTCAGTAGTGGTGGTGTGTCATGCCTGCACGGTATCAAACTGATACTCAGACCCGAGAGTACAGAGGGGAACGCTGGGTGGCACAGGGCAAGGTTACTCTAGTGATCCTAGCCAGAATAACGTACAGTTGAGGAGTTAGTGACTGACATAACAGTTAACCTGAGAAGGCACATGCCCCTGCTGTGCTATGCTGCATGTATAGCTGGGTCTTCAGGCATGTGTTGTGCTGCGCATACACCATGGTCACAGGATAAACTTAGCTGACTAATTGTGACTAAGGAGCCTGCAGGCAGTTCCTACTTGGCACTGGTGATTACACTTATTTGTTTTTATCTTACACTGAAGCAGCAGGTTCCCAAGTGAAAGCTTTCTTGTTTGACAGTAAAAGGATGAATAGAATTATTTTCTTACAAGAAAATCTTGTAAGAGCTCTAGAGACCAAGATGTCAACAGAACCTCCCCACAGACAGGAGCTGCGCAACATGATGTTCCTAGCATCTGAAGGAAGGTAAGATTATACTAAGCTTTTTCCTGCTAGTGTTAGCTTCAATAAATGGAATTCTGAACAATAATTTAGAGAGTCCGAGTGCTTTTCTTAGTGGAATCACAACAAACATTAGCCCTGGCGCATGATGGTTACAAACCCCAGGCTCACAGCCTACTGTTCAGTGTTCAGGGCTTTCAGTTTATTATCTAGGGACTTAGACTTTTTCCATTTCACACCGTAAACCCTAAAGTGATAAACTACATATCTCAGAACTCAAGCAGTCATTGGGGATTTAGAGCTTATGGATGAGATTAGATTTTTACATCCAGTGGCCTGATCAATAAATGAGTAAATAGTAAACCCTGATAAATACAGAGCCCCACAAAAACCAAGTAATAAACCATAACCTCTGGGTGAGAAACCACTGAAACCCACAAACTCTAAACAATAAACCGTAACTCTGAGCACTCAATTTAAAGCAAGAAATGCCAAAGAATGTGTGATCAGGAAAACAGTAAAGAGAAAAGTAAAAAGAAGATGAGAATTTTTGCCTGTAGCTTTACAAGTTTCCCTTCATTTGGAAGGGCAGCAGAATGGGAATACACACACACCAGAAACACTTTGCAATTGCTGTTTATAGGCTTGGTTTCAGCCACCATTCCTTAGTGACCATATGTAAGAATCAATCCATAACTTGATCTACTGTACTAAGCTGCACTTCCACTGAACCTACCCACAACACAGCAAGCGCTAACTTAATATTTGTGGTCCTCTCAGCTCTGTGGGCCAATATCCAGAGCCAGTGACGCATGTAACCACGAACCAGCCTCTCCTTAACGGAAGTGGTACCTGCTGAAAGAGAGAAGTGTTTGTGACAACTGGTAACACCATTCCTGCAGTCACTAACACCACCCCAAAAGCCTTTTCCTCTGTCCAGTAAATCGCACTCTAAAGACTGACCAGAAAATGCCTCAAAGAGTTGCCAGAACAAGAGTAAAACAGTGCAGCTGCAAAAATACTTTTTATTATGTAAAACAGACGGGGTTTTTTTCACTTATTGAACATTTGTAGTCCAAGGTACCTAACCACTTGGCACATCAAGCATATTCCCATTGCCAGGCCTGCACATCACTCACCCAATGCCCAAACTTCAGTCTCCGAGACACAACTTCCAGCTCCCTCCACCCAACAGTACCCAGACTGCAACAGTGTGTCTCATCCCCAATTGAGGCACAACCACCTTCCACCCACCCAGCCTCCCTCCTCTACGATGCAGCCCCAGGACTTAGCTGTGCCCATGCTGTGAGTCAGAGCTTGTCCTTTGTGTCTGGCCCCAGATCGCACAGAACTCCAATCTGTGATGCTCCTTCAACTGACAGACTATGCTTCAGCGCCTGCAAAAGGCCAGAACAGTTGTTACCAAGAGGCCAAGCAACTGCACAGCCCTTCCAGAACTATCCCAAATCCAAGGCCCATAATTGCTCCCACAATTACAACTGACCCTCTGTGCTGCTTCAGCCATGTTCTCTGGCTCTGCTTCATCACCAAGATGCCACAGCAGTCCTCCCAGATGGCCCGGTTTGCTCAGGCACCCAGTTAACTCCAGCCTGTGACAGATGGTACTCCTCAGGGCAACCGCAGCACAGACACTGCAATGCTAGAAGCATCTGTCTTACTTGTACACAGGTCAAAGAGAAAGGAGAAATAAGCAGTCTCCACTTATCTACCCACCCTCTTATTCATCACAGGCAGAATAAGGAAAGCAAAGATTTCAGACTCCAAAGTGACCACCCACCACTGTGCCCGACAGCGGTATACATTCAGTGAGCTGTCACCAGAAAGACTCCTCTCATCCGAGAGCAAGGAAGCCAGCCAGAACCTCCACCTTCCACACACAACCTATGCTTCTTCACTTAGCACAGCCCTAGCCCTTCTCCCACAGAAAACACAGGCACACAACACCAATAGCACCCAATGTTTTAGGTCATCTTCAGACTGCTCAGAAAGCAGCATTCAGCAAAGACAGGGAAAAAAACCCACGGCCTTTAAAAACTCTAAGCACTGGAGAGACTCAGCTAACAGAAAACAGACTAACCAAGAAAGTCACAGAAGCAGAGTTTTGCTTCAATCACACTGCTTAAGAGAGAACACAAGTGGCCCAAATCCAACAGACCTTGCTAGAAAGTCCTAGTGACAGAACAGTGTGCCAGAAAGCAGAGTCAGGTCCAGGTTTCTGCTGCACACAGGCAGAAGAGGAGCAGAAGGAAGACACTGGTTTGCATAAAGACAGATCCATCAAGAAACAGGGCTTGATGCCAGTGTTGCAAACATGATTCAAGCTGTGCTGGGAGGCAACCCTGCCTGAGGAAATAATGCTGTACTGGCAGACTGCACTGCCACAGAGCACAGATGATGATGGCAGCACCAAACTGCCCTACCACAGGCATCTGTTGTAACAGCTGATGAGGCTGCACATCAGAGCGAGGGTTCTATCCCAGAGGGATGCCGAGTGTGTATGGCTGCTGCATGTGGCTTGCTGGTTTCTTCTCGGTGCCTGGGGAGACAGCAGAAGCAACATGTGACCCAGTGGCACGCAGAGGACTGGGGAGTCCCATAGCTTTGGGTTAACTGTATGGGGCAAGCAGGGCTCAGGGAGGCACAGTGGAAATTTTCATTAGTTGGGTAGGTACCCACAGTGTGTGCCTACAAGTGGGGAGGCCTCAAGGTGCCTGGGGGTGCCTTTCTTTCAGTCTATCTTCCTGCTTCCCCCAATTCTCAGGTTACTAACTTGAGGATGCACTCATGCACCTAATGGGTAGGGCTGCCACAGCAGGACCACCCTGACCCTCGCGGGGAGCCGTGGCTCCACCACCCTGCTCCAGGGCCTGCCCACCTCCCCGCAGCTCCCCGCTGACATCACGGGATGGCGGACATGCACCACCTGCTGTGGGGGAGCAATAGGGCCCCCGAAGGGAAGGAAGAATCTTCCCCCCGCTCCCGGCAGGCTTTGCCTCACGCACCCCGCGGCCGACTGTGGCCGGGCCGAGACCCGGAACGCACTGCCTCCGCGAAGCGGCGGCCCCAGCTGGAGGAGGCATCCCCAAGCCCGCAGCCACGGAAGGGTCTCGCTCGCCTCAGAGGCAGGCACTTCGCACCGAGCAGCCCCCACCCTTGAGGCCTGCACGCCGCCGTTACGCTGGTTGCAGGCACCGCACACAGGCACCGGCTGCCAACGCTGTGGGCGGGGGGCGGTACGGCAGAGGCAGCGAGAAGCGCTGACGGCACGGTGCCGCACCGGCCCCGTTCTCTGTCCCCTGCCCCTGCCGTTCACCGTGCGTCCCCTCAGCACGGCTGGCGCGCACACGCGCCCTGGGGCCCGCCGCTGCCCCGCGGAGCGCCAGCGGGCAGCCGTGCTGCTGTACAGGCGCGTGAGCACCGCGGAGCAACTCCGAGACTGACCGCCCGTCCCCGCGGCAGCAGGCGGCACCTGCACGCCGACACGGGCCGCTGCCGCGGACAGCGACGGGACACAGCCGGTACTGCGCATGTGCACCGCCGGGCTGCGGGGAACCGAGGGCCGCAGGCAGCGGGCTGGCGATACCGCGCATGCGCGCGCCGCGCCAGCCGCAGCACCGGTCTGCGCTCGGCCGGGGGTGGAGCGGCGCGGCGGGCGGCGGCGCTGCGCGTGCTCGTGTTCCCAGGCTGCGCCGAGGCAGGGCGGCAGCGAGCGCGACGGCAGCCGCGGGGCCCGGCTGCGCTCAGCCGGAGGCCGCTGCGAAGACGGCGGCGCTGCGCGCGCGTGGGACAGCGGGCTGAAGCGCCGCGCGGGGCCCAGCCGAGGGCAGCAGTGAGCACCGCGGCGGTGGGCAGCGGCCGTCGGGCGGGAGGCGGTACTGCTCATGCGTGAGACGGCAGGCTGCGGGACAGCGCCGGGAGCAACCGAGGGCAAGCGCATGTGTGTCCCCCCCGCCGCTGCGGGACTCGATCGAGTCGTGGCAACAGGGAGCACGATGGCGGCACTGCGCGTGCGTGAGGCGGAGAGCGGGCGGGGGGCGCGAAACGCCTCAGCGGGGCGGGAGGCGCTGCGGGGAAGGGACCGGACAGCCAGCGGGATAGAGCGGCTGGGACGGGAGGGGCAGGGCGGCCAGGAGCCGGACGGCGTTAGGGGACAGGACGGCCCGGCCGAGAGATAGAAACAGAGGGATGGAGAAAGAACCTGTGCAGCTGCGGAAAGCCTCTCCCGAGTCCAGCCAGGCGAACCGTATGCACCAGTGCCTGGTGCCAGGCACTCCTCGGCGTGTATCGACTCTCCTGCCTTGGTATCCGTTGTGACAGTAATTTGTGATCAGCTCTTGCTGACAGACATAGTAAAAGGCGTCATCCTATAAAAGCATAAAGCAATGCAAAAACTTAAAGCCCTGCAGAAAAGCACAGGAAACCAAATTCAGTATACAAACATAAACACTAATGAATACACACAAACAAGGTAAAGGAGAACACAGAAGCCACAAATACTGCCCCTCCACCCTCATTTTGAAGACTACCACAACATTTGGGTTTGCTGCAAGAAAGGTCAGAGTAAGTAGTCACTGCAGGTTACCTGTGTCCACATTTTTGGCATAACCATGCCACACACCTCTTTCAATTCGGGCATGCACAAGCAGATCCACTTCAAACAATTGCCTCGTTTACCTCCTGCTTATTGCCTCATATTAGACCACAGAGCTGAATGCTGGCAGGCACCAGGGGAAAGATGTAACCCCCCCCAACAATGGTTCACAGCCTACTTTTTAGGGTTCAGGGCTCACAATTTATTATCTAAGGATTTGAACCTTTTACTTTAACTGTAAACTCTAAACCCTGAACTTTTAAGTGTTAAACTACGTATCATGGAACCCAAATGATAGCTGGTGCTTTACAGCTTATGGATGAGGTTAGATTTTAAATCCTGTGCCTTGATCAGTAAATAAGTAAACTGTAAGCCCTGATCGATAGATATGGAGTCCCACAGAATAAAGTCATAAACTGTAACCCCTGAGTGAGAAACTAAACAATGAACTCTAAACAATTGACGGAACATGAGTTTTGAGCAATACATGCCACAGCACATAAAGGCAGGAAAACAGTAAAAAGAAGCTGAGGAATTTTTGCCTACAGTTTTTTGGAAGTTTCCACTTCCTTTGGAAGTGTAGCAGAACTGGGAGATACACACCAGGAATGTGTTACAAGTGCTGTTTATAGGTCTGATTTTAGCCACCATATGCAAGAATCAATCCACACGACTGCAGTAAGCTGCACTTCCACTGAACCTACCTGCATCACCGTGAGCACTAACTCATCTGCATTATTGACAACTGACAGTATTTTTGGCCCCCTCAGCTCCATGGTCCAACATCCAGAGGCAGTGCCACTGAAACCCACAGCATTTTAAACCATCTTGCCACTTACCAGCACTCTCAGGCAGGCCTGCCAACAGCAGGACCACCTACCCCCCCATCCCACTCCCGGGCCTGCCTTCTTGCCCCTGGCTCCCTGCTGCCGTGCCCACAGGGCCGACTGCACGCCCTGGCTGGTGCGGGGGAGGAACCGGGGCCTGAAAGTCAGGACAAGGGATGGGAAAGTCAGCTCTGCGCTCTCAGCAGACCCTACCCCGCATGCCCCTGCACCGAGTGGGCCTGGGCCGAGACCCCCTTGCCCACACCCCCGCTTCCAGGCAGCCACAGCCACAGCGGGCAGGAGCCCAAGCCTGCCACTGCCAAAGGTCTCCCTCACCTGACTGGTGTCCCTGACCCTCACCCTGCCACGGGGACAGGGTCTCTGCCCTCTGCCATGCCACTCCCAGGTACCGCACATGCACTGGCCACAAATCAAGAAGAACATGTTCCCAGCACCATGAGGTAAATTGAGACCTCAGTTTTTTTTTTTTTTTCTGTCTCATATGAGATTCCTCGAGCATTAAGGCAGCCTCCTCTGTCTTCTGCTTGCTAGTCTGAATATAGCACATGCAACTTAAACAACTGCATTAACTATGAAGAGAAGGCTGAGGAATACGTTACTTTAAGAGTTATATTTTTTTCCCAAATCTATATAGTAGGCAGAGAAAGTCAAGACTGAAAATACGTAACAGCATGTGGTTTTAGCACACTCCCTCTTCTGTGCAGTGATTTGCAAATCTAACATCCTTAAATTGTATCAGTCTAACCAAATCCTTCAAAACAAACAATTTACAGTGGTCAGTATTTAAAAGAAAAGCAAGAACAACTGAATGCTCTTCAAGGCAAAATGAAAATCTTCTGACAAAAACTTCACACAGCAACATAGAAAGAAGGACTCCAAAGGGAATTCATCTTGATTAACAGTGCTTTTCCCATCCATTCCTAAATATAGTTGCACTCAAGTCTTTGCTCATGAAATGAGAAATATTTATGAGGAGAGACTGACTGCACAGGCCCAGCATCAAAATCACACATGGCCTTCAACACAAATGGAGCTTTGACAACACACATCATCTGAATGCAGCTAATGAAATCTATCAACATTATACACCAAATCCGGGACACATAGATTAAAGTGGAAGAGAAGAGTCAAATTCTAAATCTCTCAAAGCAGATGTTTCAATTCCTACAAGGAGCAATGGCTGAGGAAGTTCTGGAGTGCTTAAATGTGTTGTCCAGATTAGGATCTCCTCCTTCTCCACACTTATGAACAGGAATTTCCCTTCCATATGGGGTACATTTTATATTGCATGGGTAAATACAGGGTGGCTTGAAAGCACTTCTTTCCTGAAGTCCTACTGTTCTGAAAGCAGCACTGTTTTTGAGACAGGATGGGCTCTCCACCAAAATGAAAAAGGAAAGATTCAGTCTTCAGGGACTTTAGTAACAGGGCAATTTTAAAAGTGACTATGTCTGTGCATGTCAGTTTTCAAACACATAGGTTGGCTAGGAAAATGAACACTTACAAAAATTTAAGCTGAATTTTCAGATTTTAAAAAAATTACTTACAGTCAGACAAGACGCATACTTTTTTCTTGCTATTTCAGCCATTAGTAACGAGAAGGGTAATGTTACCTAAATATTGAGTTTTTTAATCATCATACTAAATGCAAGTACAATGTAAGACAATGAAACATACACTGCATGCAGACCCACCAAGAATTGTTCCAGCTAATTCCATTCCTTTATTGGAAAGTGAACAGAGTATTAGCTCTGTTAAGGAAGGATGGAGCAGAAAAGATCTAATTGAAGCAAAGTGGGGTGCAAAGTATCCTGCAGCATTAGTAGCTGTATGCCAGCCTCAGTGAAAGTGCTGACTGTACCTCACTCTTACGTATCACAGTCCGCTGGTTTCCTAGGGAGGTCTTGCTATAAAGAAGCTTGGCTGTTGCTCCTCTTGTTTTCCACAAGTCTTTCTGGGCAATGGTTTCAAGAGATACTGCCAAATGTCCCTACCTAACAAAGCACTCCATCCTGTCTTCAGACTTCTCTTCCAGGTGATTCTTTAGCTTCCCTTATTCTCTTAGCCTCAGCACTGAAGCCTTTTTAAAATTAATCTCATTTAGTGTCCCAGCGGAAGTCCCTGATTTTGTGTCTCCCCTCTTCACTACATCATTGTCATCTCATGGCCAAGAACCCCAGAAGAAACCTTATTTTTATTCTTAGGGGGTCTCTTCCAGTTCTGAAAACTCCTTAGAGCTGAAATTATTTTTCAGCCTTTCTTCTGTTTCAATTTCACTTATTCTCATTTACCTATGCCCTCTCCAGCCTCTCCTCAGTTTTCATAAATCCTCTCCTTTTCCCAGGCCTACCTCACATTTTTCTTTCTCTCATCCATTTCACTTTCCTTTACAGCTTTTTCTGCATTCCTACTCACAATATGATGCAGAGAAGTTGGTTTTTACTCCACTGCAAGCCTGGCAACCAAGTGAGTCTCAGGCCCATTCAGTTCAGCTGAGCTCCATCACTGTTTGGCATGGCCACGCCTCTTCCATTCCATAATAAAAGAAGTCAGGGAGCTAGGCCACAGCCTACAGAAACTATTATCTGCTGCACATTCTCTGTCTTTGCTGAAATAGAACTCTGAGAAACCTAAATAGACAGTTTCAGCTGGCACTGTGAGGGCAAAAGGTAGAGTGAGATTTATGTCTCTATATAATTACAACTGGAGCAATGTTGAAACCAAGAATAAAAAAAATCCTATTGTAATGTCCTAACATCCTGGATCACTCAAAAACTGCGATGTAGCAACATAACAGATGCTGAGAAGGCATAAAATATTCAAACACTTCTGTTTTGATGTTATAAAGGACACATTTATCATTAAGTGTTTGTCACTGAATGTATTCGTAGCAAACTCAGCCATGTGAAATGTATTTTCAAATAACTAGAAGTCTTGCAGTGGAGTTCCCAGTGGAAGTTGGGAAAAGCAGTTAGAGGAAAAACAACACTGGAAATGTGCATGACTT
This sequence comes from Strix aluco, assembly GCF_031877795.1. Classification (NCBI taxonomy): domain Eukaryota; kingdom Metazoa; phylum Chordata; class Aves; order Strigiformes; family Strigidae; genus Strix; species Strix aluco. Next base: position 31,939,911 of record NC_133939.1, on the reverse strand, counting down.
ATGCCCTTTAGAGGCTCACCCCAAGGGGATGGTGGGTATAATTTTCTGGTTTGATCTGATACTGAAGGGCTGGCAACGAAGGAGGGCTACAAACAACCTCAGTGGTGGCCCTCACATGAGCATGCACATTTGCTTGTTCAGGTTTATTCATAGTCTACTTGAGAACTGAACTATGGTCACCTAGTAGTGCCAGGAGGTGGTACCAGATGATCTACACAAATACTGATAGCCTGCCTGGTTGCATGGAATAACAGTTTCTTGTACAGGTTTACTCCTATAAATGGTGTGACTGAATAAACAGTACTTAGCTTTAGAAAAGTTGGGATGGTCAATAACCTTGTTGTTGCAAAGGAGAGATAGCAAAGCTGTAGAGGTTGCACTAATTACTCTTGCTATATCCCAGCACATTTCAGAAGACTGCACACCGGAAGGTAACAAATACAAGTTTCTGCCCCACTAAGCTCACCAGAGTACAGCCAAAGATCTAAGTGTCAATGAGTATGCCTAAGGAAACAAGAAAAGGGTGGGAAATGCACTTAAACCAGAAACTGATATCAAGATCTGTCACAAATGTTACATGACTCTGGAAACATTTTTGCCTTCACAATGTTCAGAGTAAGACATACCTATATTAGGGATTGTGAAGATAGCATTTCTGGACTGCTTCCTTATATGGAGACACAGGTAAAATGTAATAGTTCTTAAATGACTAAAACTCCTGTTTCTGCTGTTTTCAGTCTGGTGGGTCCAGTATGTGTTCAAGTTTTTCCTCATTCATTTTCTCATCCCTCAAAAATTAATCATTAGATTTGCATATAGAGGTATTATGCTGCAGGAAACCAGTTGCTATAGCTGTAAAAAAACAGACAAGATTTTGAACACTCAGAGGCCTTCAACAGGTCCAAAATAGATGTGGCAGACCTAAATAAAATTAGCTGAGCTAAATACAACTAGAAAGCAATTGCTCAGAGTTTAGGTAGGTGCCTATCAGATCACCCCTGGAAGACAAGATAGCTGACAGCTTTGAAGTAAAAGAGAAGTTATTAAGGGTATAAGAGAGGAGACAAGGTTAGGGAAGAGAAACAGGCAGTTTGTTGCCTAAGGAACAGAGAGGTTAATGAGGAGGTACATTATGATATGCCAAAAAAACTGTAAGGCTACTGAGTCCATGGTTTTATTTGAGACTAAAGGGCTCATGTTTCCAAAAGCTTGTGTACTGTCTCCTACTAAATCAGCTGATCTAGTAAAAGACCTCTACCTACAAATTCTATTTCTGATGTCCTGCTCTGTGATCATGTTTCACTATCACAGATGTCATATTTAAGTAAGTGGAATTCCACAGCTCACTTCCCATTACACTGCAACCAGCACTAAAACTCTCTTTGTACCAACCACGATTAGCTCTGAAGGTATATTTGGACACGGAGGTCTTTGAAAGATGTGATGCGCAGTTACAAGACAAGCATTATACAGATTTCTCTATCAGAGTTGTTTAATATGAGCAGCTTTTAAAAAGCTAGATTAAAAATTTAAAGAAGCCTACTGTAATGTATAGCCTCTGGTCCTGACCATCCCTCTTTATCATCTTTATAGTTTAATGACCACATTCTCCAGCATGACTCTGCAGTGCGTAAGAGCTCTCCTACTGATTATCTGACATCTCCCAGTCCTTTCTCCTCTCACAGATGCTCCAAATCGCTACTCCTGCTGCTGTCTCACCTCTTGATCTTTTTTCACTTCTTATCTGGACCAATGCAGGGCTTTGATCTGTCTTAACTCTCCAAGTTCAGTTAAGAAGAAATACAAAACTGAACAGAAAAACAGTGTACAAACAGTAATCATTAGGAAAATGCAGCGCGTTCTGTTTCATTTCTATTACTCCAGAACAAAGCTCTGTCCTCTCTAATACAAGTAATCATAAAAGGGTCTCATTAAAGATTTCCATATAATATTTTACCAGTGGGTCTAAATATACCTAAAATGCTAGAAGGAAAAAGGACATTAATTGAAGTGAAGCTATGGACATTAAATCACAGAATCACAGAATTGTCTAGGTTGGAAAAGACCTTGAAGATCATCCAGTCCAACCATCAACCCAACATTAACAGTTCCCAACTACACCAGATCCCTCAGCGCTAAGTCAACCCTACTCTTAAACACCTCCAGGGATGGGGACTCCACCACCTCCCTGGGCAGCCCATTCCAATGCCTAACAACCCATTCTGTAAAGAAATGCTTCCTAATTCTAGTCTAAACCTTCCCTGGTGCAACTTGAGGCCATTCCCTCTTGTTCTATCACTTATTACTTGGTTAAAGAGACTCATCCCCAGTTCTCTGCAACCTCCTTTCAGGTAGTTGTAGAGGGCGAAGAGGTCTCCCCTCAGCCTCCTCTTCTCCAGACTAAACAACCCCAGTTCCCTCAGCCACTCCTCATACGACATGTGCTCCAGACCCTGCACCAGCTTCGTTGCCCTTCTCTGGACACACTCGAGTAATTCAATGGCCTTTTTGTAGTGAGGGGCCCAAAACTGAACCCACTCATCGAGGTGCAGCCTCACCAGTGCTGAGTACAGGGGTAAGATCCCTTCCCTGTCCCTGCTGGCCACACTATTTCTGATGCAAGCCAGGATACCATTGGCCTTCTTGGCCACCTGGGCACACTGCTGGCTCCTGTTCAGCCAGCTGTCAACCAACCCCCCCAGGTCCCTCTCTGACTGGCAGCTCTCCAGCCACTCCTCCCCAAGCCTGTAGCACTGCTGGGGGTTGTCGTGGCCGAAGTGCAGCACCCAGCATTTGGCCTTATTGAAACTCCTACAGTTGGCCTTAGCCCATCGCTCCAGCCTGTCCAGATATCTCTGCAGAGCCTCCCTACCCTCGAGCAGATCAACACTCCCACCCAACTTGGTATCATCTGCAAACTTACTGAGGGTGCATTCGATCCCCCTGTCTAGATCATCAATAAAGATGTTAAACAGAAGTGGCCACAAAACCCAGCCCTGGGGGACACCACTCGTGACCGGCCGCCAACCGGATTTAACTCCATTCACCGCCACTCTTTGGGCCGGGCCATCCAGCCAGTTTTTTACCCAGCAAAGCATGTGCCCATCTAAGCCACGAGCAGCCAGTTTCACCAGGAGAATGCTGTGGGAAACGGTGTCAAAGGCTTTACTAAAGTCAAGGTAGACAACATCCACAGCCTTTCCCTCATCCAATAAGTGGGTCGCCCTGTTGTAGAATGAGATCAGGTTTGTCAAGCAGGACCTGCCTTTCATAAACCCATGCTGACTGGGCCTGACCATCTGGTTGTCCCGCATGTGTTGTATGATGGTACTCAGGATGAGCTGCTCCATCAGCTTCCCAGGCACTGACGTCAAGCTGACAGGCCTGTAATTTCCTGGATCATCCTTCCGACCCTTCTTATAGATGGGCATCACACTGGCCAGTTTCCAATCTGTCGGGACCTTCCCGGTCAGCCAGGACTGTTGTGCCAAGGCTGAAGGAGATGCCGGAATCAAGTATTTTCTACTATGCTTTTCATAATTGCTACTGGCTCCATAAAGAGTGGTACTCTTTGCTGTACCTTTTCCTAAATGAAACACATTTCCTCAACATATATTCACATAAGTGATACTGTGCTTTACCCAAATGGGCCTCCTGAACATAAGCTGTATCAATGTTAAGTGCTTAAAAACGCATGCTAAATCCTATGATCTCTCGGCTGGACCATTATACCCATTAAACATTTAAATAAAACAATTTTCAACTTATGTACAAGTGGGGTGGTTTTATTTTTTTTTAAGCAAGAGTTATGTCACAAATAATTCTGTACTATAGCTTTTATAAAGGGTATAAATTATACATTTAGATGAAAAATAATGGCTGAGAATTCCTACCTACAATATTTTTATGCCTCTTGTAGCAAAGAACACAGCAATAAAATCCAGAAACTTCTCAGCAGTCTGTGTGATCTAAAATATTCAGAACATCCCTTGTAAATAATGATTATTAGAAGAACATGTAGGACCCCTTAAATAACAAAAAATATCCCTTAAACCTTTCCTGAAACAGTTAAACCATCACTTTAAGCAGGGCTTCTCCAGAAGATATTGGGGAACACAGAATGGGAAGGATCTATCGCCTATACTTAACAGTGACAAAATGTTAAAGTTAACCAGTGGAGTTCAATTCATATGATGTTATAGTCAGAAGCATTGCAGGGCTTCTGTTTTACACATTTACGGAAAACAAAAATTTGGCCACAAAAATAGTACTGAAAAACTCTAAGGTTCAAAACCCACTTAAACCCACCTGCTTCAGATCTTAAGTGCCAGCCACAACAGCTATATCACTGTAAACTGCTATAACAAACTGACCTTTACAGGCAATCAAAATAAAAACAGTCATCAGCAAAAGCATCAGAAAGAAGCAAATGGAGCTTAGGCCTTCTTATTATGTCAACTGTGGCTTTTAAAACAAACAACCAAGTGTCCATCCATCCCCAATTAGTACTAGCTATAATTAAATTTGTCTTCCGATGAACGACTAATGTAAAGAATGCAGGGCACGGGTAACGTGATTGCTGTTGCCCAGCCCAGTGAACAGAACTGCTGCATCTGCATTGTGAACAATCTGGAAGCTGTGGGGAAACATTGATGAAAATCCTGATAAAAGACAATGAAAAAATAACCAGACTGTACAGTGAGAAAAGCATGAGATGTTGTTTCAATGTTTGCACAGGATAAATAATGCTATGGTCTGTGTGAACTATGCAGCTAGAAAATCATCATTGAGCCACGCCTGATATGCAGGGACCAATTCATAAGATAAAGCATTGCCAGACTAATTATGCCCAGCTTCCTAATATAGTCCCAAAACATTTTTAAGATGCCCACTACATGCAGCATATACTGCAAGGTAGCTACGTTTGACAGCTATTGTAACTATGATGGAGAGTAAACTTAAGTATCAACCTTTTAACATGGGGATATTTACTTGGAATGATACACCTGAGATAGCAAACGTACCCAGCACAGCCAACATGGATGTTGTAAATATGACACAGGAAGAAGTTGTTTTCTGCAGACTTTCAACCGAAAAACTATCATCCATCTCTTGAGTGGAATTTGTAGCACTACAGTACACCATCAGCGTGAATGAGGAATTTGTAAGGCTGACTCAGTTACTACTCCTTTAACTGTTCACCAGATACATTTCTGTTTATTTCCAGCCTAAGTATTTTTCAGCACTGTGACAAGAGCTCTGTCCTTCAGCATGTATGACACTGATTTTAGCAGAGAGGTGTTGTTTAACACCCACAGACCATTTTGCGCTGTGATGGTTCCAATAACAAGGACTTCTGATCAACATCCTGCAACCTTGACTAATGACCTTTCTCATGCTCAAACCTGAACATCCTAAGATAAAACTCCACTTAAAGACCTTACTAATTAGCCCTCGAGCACACTGGCACATTTAAGTCAAGAATCCAGGAACGTGTACCCCTAGACTCACATCATTCTGCTCTGATGAGTACAAGACCTTGGCAGTGAGGTCAGGTGTGGAAGCTGTTACACTACAGATCTGTGTTGCTGATGTTCTGTGCAGTCCTGAGGAAGTGTGTAAGAAAGACCAGTGTTGCCTGACCTGATGGTGTCATGATGAAACAATCCTTTGAGGTCAATTAAAATGACTGCCCAAACAACACTGCAGTTTCTTTATGCTAGCATAAACTGCAAACTATCTTCCCATTTAATCTAAATGAGCCCAATAATCTTCTTCAGTAAAAATGGATGTGGTAATAGTTAACCACTCAGAGATGTGGGATTAATGCTTGTATAGGTTTTTGACAACTATAATTGCTGAGCATTATTGTTAATGTATCACTTCTCTAGTAATGTTCTAGTCCTAGACAAGGACTCTGGGTTTGTCTGCTTTGGAGAGAAGGGGGCTGAGGGGCGACTTCATGGCTCCCTGCAGCTTCCTGAGGAGGGGACGGGGAGAGGGAGGTGCTGAGCTCTGCTCCCTGGCACCCAGGGACAGGACCCGGGGAAGGGCTCAGAGCTGGGTCTCTCAGGGGGGCTTGGGCTGTACGTTATTAGGAAGCATTTCTTTACCGAGAGGGTGGTCAAACCCTGGAACGGGCTTCCTGGAGAGGTGGTCGCTGCCCCAAGCCTGTCGGTGTGTAAGAGGCATTCGGACAATGCCCTTAACAACATGCTCTGACACTGGGTCAGCCCTGAAGTGGCCAGGGAGCTGTACTAGATGTTCATTGTTGGTCCCTTCCAAATGAACTATTCTATTCTATTCTATTCTATTCTATTCTATTCTATTCTATTCTATTCTATTCTATTCTATTCTATTCTATTCTATTCTATTCTATTCTATTCTATTCTATTCTATTCCTGATGCTATTATACTTCTTTAGCTATGAAAGGGGTTGAAGCATCTGAACTTAACAATACTAAGGTTTTCCAAAAGGCAGTAATTGAATTCACTTAATATTAATCAGAAATGTCATTCCCAGTATATCATCCTGATTTTTTTTTTTTATCTTCACATGAAACTAAAGTTAATTACATGGCCTAAACTGGAGGAAGTACTAGCTTGAAATTCAGCACAACTCTAGCATGGAACTAGAGCATTGTTGTAAGTCTGAGTAACTTGGTGGAAGTATTACCACTGCTTCTTCTCAAATCCCTGCTAGAATCTCTACATCTTGAGAACTTTTCATCTCCAGGAATTTTATCATCTGCTAGTTTGTTTGTTTCAAGTATTAAGAGTTTTAGTCCTTCCTGTAGTAAGGAATGAAATGCATGTTAAGATGAGGTACTAGAAGTCTTTTATTCTGGGAGAGTTTAAGATTCTGGTCAGCACATCTGTGCAAGTAAGAAACTAAGATTGATTGTTAGCTACTGAGGCAGTAGCACATACAGCTTGGATGCATGACTGGGACTCCCCTGTACAAATACAGAGCAAGAGATTGATTTACTGTTTTTAATCAAGTGATAAAGAGAGAAAAAAAGGGAAACAAATACGTAACTGCCTTGCCTGCCCTTGGCATCATGGCAGATGAGGAGTGGAATTGATGACAAACCCCTGCTTTTTGCTCCCAGCCACATGTCCTAATTGGTAGGTCTTGTGGCCTCCCATCCCAGAAGAATCACTAGCAAAGAGGAGCAGACAGAGATGGAGCGAAGGGCAGGTTAGGAGAAAACCACACATACACATGCCTTGTTTAGCCTATTTGCCAAAGGAGAAGAGGTTTTTAAAATCATTTGTATGTGGTTCTGTGTTCACCAATAACATTTAAACCTTTCCATTAAGTTTAAGAAAGTGGAGAGAGATCTCAGCGTTACTAGTTTTTAACTGTTTTGTAAAGACTGATGAGACAAGTAACTATTTCTCCAATGAGAAAAAATGCTCAGAATCAATTTACTTCTTAATAGATGCAGGTTATTCATGCAACCAGGAGAAAAACTTCTATTGTATCTTGCACTATAGACCACTAAGAATCAAACTGAAAGATGATATAAACCAAAAGAAACTGAGACCTACTTGCTTCACTGTTTATAGGGGTGTTTATCATGCTAGCCAGAAGAAATCATAAGAATTCCTTAATTCGCTAAACATGTGCTCACTGCCAGGTGTTAAGTAACACATACCAAGCAAATACAAGATTTACAAGCTAGAGCCTACCTTTTCAGAAGGCTATCACATTTATGTAACAGGTGGATTTTTTTGAAGGAAATGAGGCCAAAACTGTAACTGGCTCTGGGACAGGCAAAGAGAATGCCCGTTAGGAAAGGAGAATGTGAAAGGTTGAAATAATCTGGAGTGACAGCATAATATTTTGATTATTCAAATAGAAACACCAAAGCCTTTTCAGTCCTATTAGAATAAGGTACATTATATTGAAATCCTAGCACTAGCAAAAATTTGTGCCAAATTTTAAAATTCTATGCAGACTGTTCTAAGTTCTCAAATAATAAATGTCCAGTCTAGCTTCACAGTAAGGTCAAGGTGAGAAGGGCTTCAAAAAGCGGAGGGGATGACCCAGAACAGCTTTTGTCATTAGGGAAGTTTATCACAGGGCAAGACAAGAGATGGCAGGACAAAAATGGAATAAAACCTCTTAATATGGAATATGTTCTTTTCATATATCCAGCTACGCACTTCACATGGAGGTCTCTTTCCTAACCAGACAGATTACCACTTCAGTTGCAGTGTTGTAAAAACTGAATTCCAGTACTTTAAACTTTGACTGAATGCATGGAGTCGACTGTTTTTCCTTTTTTCTCCAGATTTTGCAGAGGCAGAAATAATGTTTTATTCTGAAACTTTCCCTACAATATTTTATTAATTTAATGGTTGGACTCACCGTGCACATTTGCAGAATTATTATACAGCTCAAGTGTAAATGGCTAATTAAGTGCTTCAGACGTAACACAGTCCACTTACAGGGGTAGCAGTTTCTGTTACTGCTATGTAAATCCTAACTAGCTTTCAAAGCTGCTTCTTATTATTTGGTGTTTTGAAATGTCTTTTTACTGAAGTTATAGACAAGCTCCTACTAAAATAACACTATTAGTCATGAAAAGTAGTAAGTTGTATAATATGCGCTGGTAATTCGACTTCTGTGACATGCATTGTGATGTAATTTTTAAATTGCATGATCATAGGCTCATTTTCCATAGGACTTGCACCTTGTCCAGTGCGCCAGTATTTACCTAATGAGTTGCTATGCAGCACTTAGTCCATTCTTTCTGAACGCCACCTGTCTCTTTATTGAGCAAAATCTATTCCTTCTTCCTCCTCACCAGATTTTTATCAAGCCCTATGATGTGCTGAGAAGTAACACAGTTTCCCTGGCTAGTCCCCATCCTCATATACCCATCTTTCACCTAGTCTTAAATTTATCCTCTTCCATAAAAATTGAGACCAAGATTTTTTTTTGCTCAGCTTGTCCTACGCTTAGATGCTTTCCCATTTTAGCCCTCATCTCATGAGAGATTGTCCCAAGCACTCCTCTTTTTTTCCCCCAGTTTTTTCCCCTTCTATCCTCATGTCACATGATCTTTTCTTCCATTTGATCTGGGTCTCTCAGGTTCTTCCTGTGACTTTTCCCCTCCAGGCTGTGGGGAAAGGAGCATGTCAGTACAGGGGCATGGACGTATGTGCAATCCAGTCACACAAGGGAACCATAGATTTACAGCCTGTTCAACCATGAACATCTGAAAAATCTCAAACAAGCATGTGCAAACAGGTGTGTGCGTAGGGATGGGGGGAGCATTTCTCTGTCACACTGTCAAGCTTAACACTGACATACCTAGGTCTTTTCTTTCGATTGTTTGTTTGTTTGTAACATGGAAACCAGGAGGAGTGATGCTCTTTTGCTCCACTCTAACATAATACAAAGGGGGGGGGGGGAGGAGAGGGGGAGGGCAATCACCAACAGTGGCTATTCTATTGTTTTCTCTCAAAAACTTGGCAAAGCAACAAGCTAGACGCAGCTGAAATGTGCTGGCTAAAAATTTCTCAAAACTTTCATCTGAGACAGACACAGACCATGCCCAACAGCATCACAGAGAAAGTTTGTCAAAGCCATGGATACCTGAAAAAGGGCCGCATACCAGAAAATGTTAGTAATCCCTACTCACATACAACATTACCAGCCTATAATTATGATTCAAGCATTTTTATGCACATGATGTTTTATAAATTACTGGTATGTTCTAAAAGCTCTTTTTTTGTTGTTGGTCAAGGAACACTTCCCTGACTTTGGTATTTTAAAAAGCAAGCAATTTGATTTTAAAAGAGATCGATCTACAAAAATTGTCTCAGCTCAAACAATTTCCCATATTGGGGAAATTTGGAGGTGGAATGTTCTTTGTTCATCAGTTTGCATTTGAGGGTTTGTTTCACTTTCAAATCCTTTCATGACAAAACCATTTGCCATTTCAGATTAGAAAGGAATTCCCTTCCTAACAGACTTTCCTCTGCTTATTCTGGTGAAAAAGCAGGTGTATGTCATTGTCTTGAGGAAGATAATGGATTGCAGAAAAGGACCTGGGCTCCTGGTGGGCTCTGAGCTGAACATGAGCCAGCAACGTGCCCTTGCTCCAAAGGCCAGTGGTATCGTGGGCTGCATGAGGCGAAGCACGGCCAGCAGCTCAGGGAGGGCATCCTTCCCCTCAGCACTGGTGAGGCCACTGCGCCCAGTGCTGGGCTCCCCAGTACAAGAGACATGGACATACTGGAGAGAGTCCAGCAAAGGGCCACGAGGATGATGAAGGCACAAGCAGCATCTCTTCCACGAGGAACAGCTGAGAGGGCTGGGGCTGTTTCAGGCTGCAGAGGAGAAGGCTCAGGGGATCTCATCAACGAGTACAGACCCCAGCAGGGAGGGTGCATCGGGGACACAGCCAGGCTCTTCCCAGGGGTGCCCAGGGACGGGACCGGTGGCCGTGGGCACACACCGACACGCAGGAGTGTCCCTCTGAACACCAGGAAACACTTTGTCACTGTGCGGGTGACCGAGCACCGGCACAGGCTGCCCAGGGAGGTGGTGGAGTCTCCAGCCCTGGAGGTGTTCAGAAGCCGTCTGGACATGGTCCTGGGCACGGGGCTCTGGGTGGCCCTGCCTGAGCAGGGGGTTGGACCAGACAACATGCAGAGCTCCCCGACAGCCTCAGACAGTCTGTTGCTCTCTGATTCTTTGGACTAACTCATCTCTTCAGTTACTGGTATTGTGTATATCTACATCCTTCACTACTTGTCATCATCTTTAATTGCTTAGCTTTGACTAGTAGATAAAAGAGTTGTGTAACAAAGAACCTGTACTGGAGTCTTTAACACTCGTAAAGCTTGCAAGGGTGACACAGAACACAAGAAAATTATTAGCACCCTCCCTATATTCCTGAAAAGGTACAGCTTAAATTTAAGGACTGAGCTCGAGCCATAAAGAAAATATCTAAGTCCGGGCCTACCTCCTCCTCTCACCTGCTGACACAGCCTCCCCAGAGGTGCGCTTCCAACAGCACCCGTCCTGCCGACCTAACAGCGGCGGGACGCTGTAAGCCTCCGAAGGAGCGCACTCGCCTCGCACCTTTTCTGGGGCCCCTCCCGCCACGGCGCAGCCCCCTGCAGCGACCACCGCCCAAGGGCGCTGCCCGCCGCGCCCGGCCCGCGCTGCTCCTCCCGGCAGCGCCGGCCCCAGCTGCCATTTTGCGGCGGCGCCAGGGTCGGACGCCCAGCGCGCGCTTCCCTCGAGCGGCTGTGAGGCCGAGCACGCGCTCCCCACAGCCGGCTCCGGGCCGGGGAGGGGGCGTCCCTCCTTCCCCCCGCGGCAGCCCGAGGAGGGCTCGCAACCCCGGGGCGCTCCGCGGGCCGCGGGAGGCCGTGACGGCGCGGCCCCCCCCGCGGCCGAAGGAGGGATGACGTGCCACCGCCGCGGGAGACCATGGCGGAGACCCCACCCCGCGGCGGCGCGGGATTCCTTGGGGCGGGGCCTGCGCCCGCGGCCAGGGGCGTGCGGCGCGTGGCTCCGCCCCTATATAAGGGCCGGGCGGTGCGCAGCGCCCGGAGCGCGGCCGTTCCGCGGAGCTGGCACCATGGCAGGTTAGTGCGCGCCGACACACCTCCCCAGGACACCGGGCTGCGGCCGCGGAGCCGGTGCACGGTCCCCGCTGGCGGGGCGGGCCAGGCCAGGCCAGGCCGCGCCGCGCCTGGTCGGGGCGGGGGGGGGGGTGCGGCTGGGGCCGCTGTCGATTCGGCGTCGCTGTATGCCGCCCGCCTCGGAGCCCGGCCCAGGGCTCCGTCCCTGACGGGAGGGATGTGGCGGCGGGCAGGAGGGAATCCAGCCCTCTCCTGAAAGGCTGAAGGGCGCGTGTAACTTCGGTGCGTTTTGATACTTCGCAATGAGCAATTCCCTACCCCCTCTTCAAGTATGCCTTGGTTTTTTCTTCTGGATTTTTTTTTCCCCCGATTCTCATTTTACCTGAAGCCGTGGACGGAGTCGGTTCCCCTTTGAGATCTGGAAGGCTGTAGGAAGTCTAGTGCTCTGCCTCCCGATGCACGTCTTGATTAGATGCTCCTGTCTCTTTAAGAATCTTATAGTCAAAAAAAAAAAAAAAAAGTCGGATGTACTAGTACCTAACTCAGAGAACAGGGAAACAGGCAAACACTTGTGAACTCCGGCTCTGCCTAGGAAAATGCGTTCGGGGGAAGTTTTGAAAGTTCTGGGGAAAGCACTCTAGTCCCCTCCTGCACGTGTCAGATGAAAGATTGCGCCTGGCTGAGTATCCCAGGATGCTCTCAGGCGTGCAGGGGCTAGTGCAAAGTGTACAGATACTGCAGCCTGTGAACTCGGCAGCCAAGGATGTCTCTGAAGTAGCTCGGTTTTGACTGGATAAATCAATTACGAAGCTGTGCAACTGCCTCACGTTCTCTGTGTTGTTGCAGCCGCACTGTTACTAATAGTTCGGTATGTTTTAGGGAGTGACAGTGACTGCTGTGTGAACATGACCTGCTGTGGAGGAAATGTTTACAGAGAAGGGAGAAGGGGGAGAGATGGGAAGGGAGAACCCATGTAACAGCAATACTTGTGGCTTAGGTAGAATGGACCGGTTTCTTGCAGATGTAACTTCTATATTAAGCAGCAACTGGTCTTGCCTATTTTGTGGTATGGACTCATACGTAACATGTCTGCATGTGCTTTAGAGAAGGTATGAAATAGGACATAGCTTATTCAAAACGTTGGAAAGCTGTACTGACTTGGATGCTCTACAAGTTGCCAGTATCCTCCTCCTGTCAAGCAGTCATAAAGTTTCCTACTGCAGTTGGGATGTAATAGGGGGCTGCTTAGCCTTTACTCCATTAAATTGACATTATTTCTCTAAGACCTTTGTGTGCAGATAGTTTCAGTAGGATGAGGAGACGTGGTAGAAGTATGCCTGTTAACAGTTTAATGAAAAAGACTAGTCTTTCAGTGGCAAGGTCACTTTAAGAATTAGTCTTACACTTATGGGGAAAAAAAAACCCCACCAACATGAGCACAAGCCCACTGTGTCAACACTGGATTTTTAGTGAGCTGACTGTCAGCACAGAGTGGCAGACTTCTGTGTATTGAGTAGTTGAGGAGTAACATGCAAATTAAGTAATGAAAAATGCAGCCCTATTAGGAGGATGTTCACACAGCTTAAAATGCTACACACTCGCCATTTGTAAAGCTTCAAAGAAACGCAAAATTGTTCTGTAGATTTGCTGAATTATATGAGCTATTTGAAATTGGTAGCTAAAGTGAACTGGGGAAAAAAAAAAATCTTTATTCCTGGCATTGCAGAAGCTTTTTTGAACTTTGTAATTGACCACTATAATCTAAATCCCTTGGGACTAGTTGGTTTTGCTGCTAAGCAAAATAGAAGGTTTTGTAGCTGTCTGTAGGGCTTGCAAACCAGGTCTGCAGAGCTTATAGACAATTATGGAATATGACTTTCTGTCATCAACTGTTAAAATGGTATTAAGTTAAAATGATCTTGATGATGACTGTCTCGACAATCTCTCTGAAAGTAGTGCAGTCAGTATTTTAATTTTACTACTAGACTTGATAGTTAGCCTTTAAGTGTCCAGAACCCTCACTCTCAATCCTGATCTAACCTAGTTAACTTCTGTAAAGAAAAGAAAACACAGTTGCTAAAATAAATTTAAAAGTGCAAATCTACTCTTGAAATTCCTTAGGAAGAAACTATTTTGTTGATGGTGTCAAAAATGGCTTGGTGGAAAAGAGCACACTTTATAAAGCGCTGTAGCTTGGAAAGGAGTACAACATGATTATAGTTAACAGGCCACATGACAATAGTTAACAGTGAACTGAAGAAGTTTAGAAGTTAGTTGTCTGCTTTTGTCAGTCCCACCCTGGCAGTTTAACACAACATGACAACTGAAAGAATGCAAAGCTTATATTATATGGCCTCAATTAGCAGTATATGACAAAGTGATCCATCTTAATTTATTTTTAAAATACAGCTGGGGCAGAAGATTATACTGTATAGTAACAATCCAACCTTACCTCTTTTTGCTTGAAGAGCAAAAACTGTTGCTGCAAGTCTTAAATTGCTTATCGTATTACTGGTTACTTCCCATTTAAATCTTGCATTCTTGTGATAGAGCTGCAGCCATGGGTTGCAGAACAACTCATCTGCAAAATCCTGAGCTAGCAAAACTTAATACTGTTGTCCAAGATCTAATTTAATGCTTACTTTAATTTGAAAATGAAACGTAAGTTTTATGCTGCTCTAGCTTCAGGGTTGAGAGCTGAACCTAGAGTAACTCTACAAAACTACTGTTACTAACTTTAGACCAAATGCAAGCTCACTGACTCCCAGTACTTTTAGCTTAAAAATAGTATATTAATGGCCAGAATAAGGCTCTTCAAACCTTTTGGATTGTCTCTAACATTTGGCGTGACTTACTTAACCTGCGGGCAAACTGGAACTGGTTTTCTCTTGCAGCAAGTCTTGATTTTGTGTCTGTTACTGCATTTTGCCATGTGTCAAGTTAATAGCCAGTATAGCTATGCAAGCATAATCTGTTTCATTCAGCCATGTAGGCAGGCCCAATACACAGAGTTAAAGGGCACATCTTAGAGGTCTCACAGCATGATTACCTAACAATACTAGGTTTCTAGTATATCTGTCTCAGAATCAAGTAGTGGATCATGCTAACTTGACCAAGTTCATTTCTTCCAGACCAGTCTTTTGTGACTCTAGCCACAAATGACTCCTATGTGAAAGGAGCACTGGTACTTGGTTCATCCTTGCAACAGTACAGAACAACAAGGAAGCTGACTGCACTCATAACTCCTCAGGTCTCAGATCTTATGAGGTAAGGTCACTTATATACTTCAAACTGCCACAGTTCCTGCTGATGTGAAGGTTGAAAAATGGAAGTTAAATTCCTTAATAGTAACCTTCCAAAACTCTGGAATCCTAACAGCTAAGCTTAGCAGATTTCAACTTATCTAGAATTCTGTAAGTTCTTCAAACATGAAACTGGTTGTTGGGTTTTTTTTTTCTTTCTTCCATACAATGAGTTAACAAATACTGTAGTTAGAGCACTAAACTGTGACTTGATATTCAACTGGATCTTTGCTCTTTCATAGTCCTACTTAGAACTGTCCAACAATACAATATTGCCTGTGCGTTCGTTAGTGCTGTGTGTATGCATGTGGAGGTGGGAGTAGGGGATTGGTATTTATTTGTCTTGCAGAAGCATTCCTGATTAAGATAATGTGACACAAGCTCTCTTGAAATCTAGCAGACACTTCAAATCAAATTTTATCATGAGAGAAGAAAATGAGCAGAACTAAAGTAGCACTGAGTATGTCAAATCAGCAGATCAACAGAGGCATCTCATGAGGTCACCATAGTACAACAAATTAACAGGCAACCACTTCCCACAGCCTCTCTAGAATAGTCTCAGTATGGAGTGGACTGGGTGCTCTTTCCACATGTAAGAGGAGGGTAAAAACCCAGTTAACTGAATAGCTGCATGAACTACAGATGGTAGGCCAAGATTCTCTACACAGGGAAGTTCTTCTGAAAAGATCTCTCAATTTATAGACAGTAGAGAAGCAGCTCGATAATAAATGGAGTGACTCTCCCTGGAGTCTCTCAGCAACTAAACAGCCTTATAGATATAAAGACATTACATATAGGAACATCCATTCTGGCCTGTTAGGTGAGTGTGCTCTTTTAAGATGAGTCATAAATGTCTTTATATGCTAGTGCAAGCCAGCTAGTACTATGCCCTCAGACCAGTGATACCTACCGACCTAGTGGCGTAACTGGAACTGCCTCACTCTGCGCCCACTAACAAGATATGTCTTAAGTTCAGAAGCGACTGTCCATACCAAACTGTCAGTATAGACAGCCTTGCAAGGCACAGTTCTAAAACTCATTTACAAGCTCTGTGGCTCAAATTGTACTGATAATTAATTGCTTAGCATTCAGGATACACTGTAGAATAGCGAGACTTTACAGATGCTTCATATTTTAAGCAGCATGAACTCCTTAACCTCTCTTGAACTAAGAGAACTGACGGTAAAGTAAAGCTTGGATATCTGCCACAGGATTTCACTACAGTGTCTGAAAGTTTTTCACCCTTAGGTGAACATGATACTGGGTCAAAACACTGCTGTACCCACAGCCATTATTAAGTGAGTCTTTAAAACTTTATAGGCTAAAGAAAGCTTTAGCAACTGGGTTTA
Source organism: Strix aluco (assembly GCF_031877795.1). Taxonomy (NCBI): domain Eukaryota; kingdom Metazoa; phylum Chordata; class Aves; order Strigiformes; family Strigidae; genus Strix; species Strix aluco. The sequence goes on along the minus strand of NC_133939.1, from coordinate 31,923,647 downwards.
ATCAGATGTCCCTAACAGTCACAAATCCAGAACAGTGTTGTTGTAACTATTGCATAAACTTCTGTTTCAGCTCTTTAGAATTCAGCTGCTATCCTGCTCAAGCTACTCTAACAGCTTCCCATTTTCTTAATTGCCTGCTCAAAGTAGACTGTTAACTTGCCAAAAATCAGAGTGTGGCTGAAAAAAAGCTGTGCGGGAAATTTGTACTATGTAGCCATGACGTACTGGACTTGGTAGCAATGTGAGCTAAAGCCCTGCTTGTGGAAGAAAAAAAAAACAAAACCCAAACTTCTTTGTTTCCCAAAATGCGCCCATTACGAACTAGAAACCTTGAGGCAGGCAGGTGTCCTTGTGCGTGACAACACATGCAGTCAAGATTCTCTACCTGGCACAAGAAACACTGCCAGCTTCCCTGTTATTCCACTTCTTTTTATGGAAACTGTCACATGGTATGGTGCTGGCATAACAATAGAACTACCTCTTGGCAATTGACTCTTTCCCCAGGAGAGTGCTGGAAAAAGTCTTTGATGAAGTCATATTGGTAAACGTCTTGGATAGTGGGGATTCAGCACACTTGGCGTTAATGAAAAGACCTGAGCTGGGTGTCACACTAACAAAGCTTCACTGCTGGGAACTGACACAGTTTTCAAAATGCGTCTTCATGGATGCAGACACAATGGTTAGTGGTCATGTCTCATGGTACCTCTTAATGACCTGGTATGGGGGTTGTTGGATTTTTGTGGGCTGTTTCTGGTTTTGTTGTTTGGGGTTTTTTTTTTTTGGAGCGGGGGGAGGAGGAGTGGTATATCTTTTTTTTTTAAGAGAAGGGGCAATAGAGGCCTTTTTGCTATTTGGATCAGTAACTCTAAAAATGTATGTGCCTTTTTTTACCTAAATTAATTGTAACATAGTCTGTGGGGACTATCTCCATAAAGTATTGTCTTCCATAACACAAGATCATCGATAAGAGAACTTTCTTTCATGTCTCAAGGTGGATGTCAAAATCCATTCAAACACGATACCCCATTTCCTAACCCAAAAACCAGAAAACAATTTTTTTTTTTTTACCCCGTTTACAACTAGGTTTTGTCAAATATCGATGAGCTTTTTGAGAGAGAAGAGCTGTCTGCAGCACCAGATCCAGGCTGGCCTGACTGTTTTAATTCTGGAGTTTTTGTTTACCGACCTTCCATTGAAACATACAATCAGCTGTTACAGTTTGCCACAGAGAAAGGCAGCTTTGATGGTATGTATTAATTTGTATTTCAATATAAGTTAGGCCAAAATGCTAATAGTGGTTGGGATGGCTTACACAACACAAAAGCAACGGCACAAAAACTATATCCTTCTCACCACAGAGGCTATCATTACAATATGTAGTAAACTTACTTTTTTCAGGCTTCATGAAATAAAAAAAACCCTAGGAGTTTGGGCTCAAAACTAGTAGCTGTAAGCATTAGTGATATAGATTCATGTAACAAGAAATCTTAAGATGGAGCAAGCACAGTGCATGCATTAGCACATGAAACAGCAGTACTATGCTTTATGCATTCCTAACACTCAGGACTTGAACGTTTTATGCTGACTCAAGTTGCTGTGGAAGAAGAGTACTGATCAACTTGAGTGCAGCTTCAAGAGAAACAAACATTTGAAGATGCAACTACCTCTTTGTATGCTCTGTGATAGCTTCCTGTCATTACAGGGTGGTGACTGTCTTTTTCCCAATATCAAGTGCACGTAGCCTTGGCTGCTTCCCACTATAGGTCACTTGGGATTGGCCGCTGTGCCAGATTTGAGAAGCCAAGTTCTGCTCTCCTGTACGTCTCCCAAATCTGTTACCACTGCAGTAAATGCACATGTCGCTTGAAGACTGCTATAGTTAAAGGCTTCTGAATGACACTCACTGCCTCCTGTCACTAAATTTCATTATGTAACTACTGTGGTACAAAACAAAGTCTAACTGAAAAAGCTACAGAAAACTACATAAATAAGACCACAAAATGGAACTCTTAATAGAAAGTAATTAGCCATCCTGTTGACTTACCTTTCAGTACTTTGTAAAAAGTAAAAATTCTAGATGTTACTCCTAGTCTGCAGAGTAATTCCTGTTGCTATGTGGCCTCCTAAAGAACATTAGTCGCAGCTGGATTCTTAATGCTACCATACGAATAAATTCTAGCAAAAATGAGTACTGCAGCATAATGAAGGGTCTGTCTGTACCTTGCTACTGACAAGGTAGCAGTCAGTAGCTCTGGGAGTGCTCTCAAATGTTAGGTGTAAATTGATCACCAGCTATGGCAAAAGCTGTAGCACAGTACTCAATTTTTGCATTTTAAAAACCCCAACCAACCAAAAAAAACCCAAACAAACCCACATCTGACTGTTGAGTAGCTCCAGGATCATGCAAGACTTGGTAAGTGTCTCCTCTGAGCTTTGTGCTTGACTGCTAGCAGAGCCATCTTCTAGGTCTAAAGCCCCTGTGCTTTAAAAGGATAGAACTGCTTCCACAATATACTTTCTGACTCAAAAACTCAAGCCACACGATGGTGAAACTTCCTCAGTGTCCTAAATGTGAAGCAATCGTTGCAGGTCTTAACAGCAAAAATGGTGGGTTATTGGTTTAGGTACCAAATTTCTAGAACTGTAATTTGTATTTCAGCTTTAAAATTTATTCTTTTGTTCTTAAATGGTAGCCCTGATGTGAGTAATGAGACCATGCAGACTTGCACTACCTGCATAAGCTGCTGCTCAGTTCATGAACTCGGGGAGAAAGGGGACCTAAACCTAAATCGATCTAGACCATAATAGAAGTTTCCAGGAAACTTTTTGTGAGAGAAACACCTGTGAAGGGTCGCTGCCCTTAATAGGACCCAGGGATGCAAACTCAAGCTCCCAGGGTATGCATAATTGAAGTCAAGCTCTAAACACCCCATCTGCAGTAGTAGTAACTAGGGAATGCAAGACCTTCCAGAGTGTTTAATGTTTATAACAGCAGACAGATGCCTCCTCTGTAATGCTGTTGTCTAGAAATGGTGGAGCACTGGCTACTTATGTAGACAACTGCTTTGTTTATGTGAACGAGGAATATGTCATGCAATAATTCTAGATACTATCAAAAATTAGTGGAGTTGGTTTTAAAAGAAATCTGGTAGTACTTAAGAACATTGCTATTCCTTTGACAATCCGTTGACGCTTTAGCCTGGGATTGGTTGCTTTTACATATAGAGATACAATGCAGCAGGACTGTATCTGTAGATAAGTAGCTAATGTAACTACTGCCTGATTCTTTCACCTTATATCTAAGGTCTCGTTTATACAAGACAACTGTTGAAGTCTGAACTGGGACAGCTGAATGTTGCTTTCAGTGGCTGCTTTGGTACAAATGCATGCAACCTGAAAAAAGCTGAGTATGTAAAACAATCTGAGTGAGAGGAGGTCCTGTAGAATAAGTTAAACACATTGTTGCTGCCCCTTCAGTTATGAGCTATCTGTGCTGAGAGGGCACCCCAGACTTTCTTCTCTTGTAGATGATCTTACTGTTAACATATGCATTCTTAACACAGCATTAAGTTTAGAAGTGAAGATGAAACACAGCTGAGTAAAGACCAGGGGACTTGTCTGGTTTCTCTGTTCTCTTGTGATGGGCATGACTTCTTCAGAAGTGCTTTCCTGCCTTTATGCATTGGGAGGCAAGTCAGACGTTTGAAATTACTGGACCGAGTCTCTAGGCAATTTCTCACTCTGCAATCTGCATGTATGCTGACAGCTGTAACAGGATACTTAGAATTTATATTTGTCAGTGTGCTGTCTAAGTTTATGCCCAGTGTCTAGATAGTTCAGTTGCAAAAAGAAAATTCAAACAGCAATGAGGGTGTAAACCTTAGTACTGCCCTAAATCTAATCATAGGCCAGTCAAAAAAACCCTTCCCTGAGTCAGCAGAGACTGAGTGCTTTAGAAAATTAAAGATTAAAAAGAACATTTTTTTTTTTCTAGCTAAGCTATGCATTTACCTCCTCTTGAGCAATGCTACTTGTGAATGCAGTTACAGGTGAAGAAAGCAAATGGAAGTTGAGGGACTCCCTTCAATCTCCTCAATAAGAGGAACTATTGGAACTTAAAGACATTGCAGTATATTCACTACAATGAAGAATGTAGTAGTTCTTATTTCTCAGTAGGTGCTTATAAACTAGTCTGCTTTGGGCCAGACACCTTTCTGTAGCTACTCTACTACCGACATATCAAACAACTTCAGACTCACTTGACCTTGTTTCAACTTCTACTTGCAAACTAAGAGGTGACCTCTCCCAACACAGTAGGTCTGGCCATAACTTATATTGCTATCCTTGCTTAAGGGTTAGTCAGCAACCTTTTAGTACAGAACTAGGAATGCCTATTGCCTGTTAAGGGATTTGATGATGTTTTACTGGAGTTCTCACCAAGACTGAATGTGCTTTCCTTATCAGATCACAGTGCAGGCAGATGGATCCAGGACTGCAGGTCTAACAGACTGCTGATACCCTAACTCTGGCATTGAAATGTTGGCCATACATCTGTAGGCATAAGTAATAAACCTAATCCTTGGCACTTGATCTTTTGAGCTACAGCTTTCCTGAAGCTGAACAGTACTCAGCTGTAAAGTCCTGGTTTTTGCTGCCTTATACAGCTTGAACTTAAGCTGTAAAAGAAACTGAATGGCAGGGTTTGTGAGTAGCTTGCTTTTTTTTGCAAAAAGTAACCCCACATACTATCTTTTTAATTCTCTGTGTTTTGGATTTTCAAAGGCTGCAAGGTTTACAGGGCTGTTCACAAATAGAACTCTAGTGCTCTGTGCCAAACTCCTACCGGACACGACAACTGCATTACCAAATTTTACTTAGTAGAGTGATTGAAAAAGATCCTAAAACAGCTTTCTGATGCTTGTAGCCCATTAATGCTTTTTCTTTCAGGTGCAGATCAGGGGTTATTAAACACCTTCTTCAGCAGCTGGGCAACAACAGACATGAGCAAACATCTACCATTTATTTATAATTTGAGCAGCACTTCTGTATATTCCTACCTTCCAGCATTTAAAGCGTAAGTTCAAAATTCTAAGATGACTTTCAGAGCTTATATAAACAATCTTCTTGTAACAGAATAAACAGTCACAATATGAACTTACACAATTTTTCTAAAGGGAGACCATTATTGTCACTAAAAGAAGGTATAATAGTTTCCTCTCAAAAAAAAAGTTTAATACTAATTAAATGAATCACCTCATGATAAATGCAGGGAGAAAGCTGTATGTGGAGCTTAAAACCACTCGTCCCTGGTGGTAACACTGAAGCTGATTTAGAGTAAGCACATTTGACAGGTCACTTGCAAAAGGAAGAACCACTCCTCCAGTATGGGATACTATTACAGCTCTAACCAAAGGCAGTAACTCTTGAGTCAGCTCTGGAATCAACTTGAGCTGAACTTCAGCATGTCACTGGTGGTATTGTTCCCACCTAGGTAACTTGCCCTTTCCTCACTCAAATTCCTCAGGGTATTTCACAACCATTAGTTACAGTTCATCTAATCAACTAATACTATTGAAATAAACATGGTGAATAAAGACCTTGTATAAAGCTAGAAGTCTCTCCCAACAGTCTTTCTAGGTCTCAGACAGTTCCTTAAGTAGTAGCAAGATGGAACACAGACTGCCGCCAGTCACCACACCATTGCATGTTTCCTGTGTAAGGAAAACTACCCTATCCTCCCTAGCTAGCAGCACTAGATTTGGCATGTGAGTAAACTGTATGTCAGTGGCAGGGTCACTCAAAAGTATTATAACAAGCACAGGAGGAAGGTGGGGAAGCATGGGAAACTGAAATGTTACACAGAAACTGTTAAGAGCTGCATAAGTTGGAGGGGGGCAGGGGAAGTACCAATTGCATAAAAACAGTCTGATCTCTAAATGACATCAGGTTACTAGTGTCCAAAGCAGCAGCTATCATAAGCAGGGCTGTTGCTGGCTCAAGATCAAACTATGTCTTGTGATCAGAATACCATTTGAAATCCTGTCATGCTAAAAGTGGAACACTTATTTAAAGAAATATATGCAAGCCTAAGAATGACTAAGTAGTTGGATAGCGTTTGATAAGCTAACGTCTATTGTAACGTACGTCGTCTTTCCATGGCTGGCTGGTGGTTAGTCACATGACCTTAAATTTACAAATGACCTTGTTGCCACAAAAGACTAATTGGATCTGGGGGCTCCTGACAAAAATTCCATTTAACTGACTGAATCAATGGCCTAACTGAATTCAGCAGACCTTCAGAAGTAGAATGCTGGAAGTGCAGCCCTTTAAGTAGAATACCCTGCTCAATAGGTGGAACAATTTCCCTTGGTTAGATCAGCAGCTACACTCCTGATAATCAGCAGTTGGAATAAAGTGAAATTTAAACCTACTGACATCAATAGCTAAGTTTTTCGCAGCTTTGTACAGCGAGACTAGATTTCACAGCAGTCTCAGTAATCCTTTTTCCAAAGGAAAATGCCAATTCATGACAAATGCTCTCTAACTTCAAAACATTGATGAAGGACTTTTCTGGGAGATGGGGAAAGATGGATTAGTTGCTGAGGCCACTGTGGACATAAAGCTTCCTAACAGTTGAGCTTAAATGTCCAAAGAAAGTTTTGCAGATCTAGAAAGTATCTAGAAAGCAGATACTATAAACATTGTAGAAACTTGGCATCTGCCAACTGTTGTGCAGGTCTTAAGTGGACAGAATATTAGAACACACTTCTCCCTTTGCAGCAATTGTAACATAAAGCTTCTTAGGCATCCTCTAGCTTAAATAGCCTTGATTTTTTTTTTAAACAATGACCAGTGTCCTTAGCAGCAGCAGCCGCCTCAGATGAAGAAATCTCAGGCTGTTAAGTAGGGCTGTGACAGCTAATAAAACTAAGGTAGTTCTCTTATGTCAAATCTTGACATATGGAGTTTAAAGTTAAATCCCAGGAACTGACCTCTTGGGCAGATTTTTTTTTCTTGTAATTAGTACAAATACTTGACCTTGTTTCACACATGCATACATTTTCATTCTGCAGTAAGATCAGTTGTGCTCAAAACACTGAACATAAATATTGAAATACAGTTAAGGATCCTACAATAGTACAAAAATGTCAACCCAAATGCATACTGTCTTGTTTTGAATAATCTAAATTTTTTTGAAACATACCTGCATTGTCTCCATATGTAAAACTCCTTAAATGTCTGAGTCCTGGTCAAAATGACCAGGGTGTGGCTAACAATGTTAGACAAACTGGTTTGGCATTATTATCTATTTTAATAATGTTACTCATGTGTTGAGAAGAAATCCTAATGTGATATGAACTGAACTAGGTGAGAGAGTCGCTGTTACTAGAGAGACTGGTATTGCTTGTTCACAAAACTGACTCAAGCTGAACTCCCATTCTATTTTTCTATGGTTCCAGAACTAAGGCTGTCTCTTTTAGTGTTCTTTACTTCAAAAAGGGGTGCATCTCATCTTAGTGGAAAAGAACATACTGGTAACATTTGGGACACAGCTAGAAGTTCATATTGAAAATGGATTTAAAATAATTTTTAAAAGAAACAGAAAAAAAAAACCCACTACCACCAAACCCACCCATGGCTAAACTAAGATTACTTAGGTTGGTTGTCTAGCAAGACCCTGCTGCACCACCATCACAAGTCCTCTGAAATGCCTGGGTTATAGAAAGCTATTATTTTGCAGGGGCACAGCCTTCTTGCAGCAGGGCCTTCCAATGATCCATTTCTATAGGGCTGTAAACCAAAAGGGTAACTCTTAACACTCACCCTTTTCTACATAATGCTTGTAATGCCTAATTATCTGGATCACTGACTTTGGAGTAGAATCTTTTTCACTTTTAAAACCAGTTCCGATTGCAACGGCTGCTTGAGACTGCTCTCTCCTGAGCTTTGGACATCACTCTACCTAAAGACTTGAGTTGGCTGTAAGTACTTAAATAGCCCAGACCATTAGGTTTTGGCTGTATTCTGACTAGTGTAATGTAGAAATTGTTTTGCATTTTTTTCTGTTGTATAGTGATGCTTTTGGTCCCAGTAGGCATTGGCAGTTTGATCATTTAGTGTTTAGCCTCCTAAATACATTAATATTTCTGTTTTCTGGACACTTACAGAAACTGCAGGTTATAAAAAAATGTTTGCCAGTCAAAACTCTTTGTTTTCTAGACCCCTGCACAAACGGTGGGTTCTAACTTTTTCTGTCCAACAGGTTCGGTGCAAATACTAAAGTGGTGCATTTCCTCGGAAGCATAAAGCCATGGAACTATACATATGACTCCAGAACAAAAAGCATAAAAGGCAACATGGACGACCCTAAAATAGTTCACCCAGAATTCCTCAACATGTGGTGGGGTGCCTATATAGCTAATGTTTTACCATTACTAGAACAGCATGGAATTGTTGAAGAAGCTACTACAGGTGTAAACATGGTACGTGCTTTAATATTCTTGTACAAACTACTTGAGTATGGATGACAGGTTCTTTACCATTCCACTGATTTCCTTTCCCGCTGCCCAACTCAAAGCATGGGTGTGGTTTAGTTGGTGGGATGCAGGGGTTTTTGGTTTTGTTCTCTTAAGCTTGGAATAAAAAACACTACAGAAGAGAAGCATGCTATAGGGGTCTTGAACTTAGCTGTCTGCTTGCCCAAAACAAACTACGTGAAGAGCTAATGGTGCACCAGAAATTATGCTGTAGTAACTTCTTTAATATATACAGAGAAGGGCCCTAAGAAACTCTTAATGTGTTGCAGCCAGTAAGGTTCTCAAGCAGAACCACCCCAGCTCAGCATGCAGTGTGTACATACAGACCTTGCATGGTGAGCAGATCTAGGTAAGTCTAGAACTAGAGAGTGAATACAAACATAGGCTGGCAGTGATGAATCCCAGTACTTATCAAGGCCAAAGTAATGCTATGCTTCTAACTCTAGTTCTCCTTCACAGAGTCTAGTAGCTTGCATCTGACTGCAGACTTTAGTCTTAGTATAGTACATGGGCCAGTTTAAGTTCTCAACCTTTCTAAAACCAAAGTTACTGATCCCTTAAGATGTGCTTTCTCTTGTTTATCTTACATTTTTTCTAATGAACTATTTGCAGCTATCAGGCTTGGTCTATACTCTGGCTTTCTCTTGTGGCTTCTGTAGAGAGGTATGAAGAACTTAAACTTTTACTTTTTTTTTCCTCCCTGCTAACTTCTGTAACTCTGCTTTGTTATTTTGCTAGGAAAGCTGCACAATCCCTGCCCATTGGCAATGCTTGCTGCTGCGCATGAGAACGTCTACTTCGTTGTCCCATTTTAAGACCTGTTGCTCGCTTTAGCTATGCAAAGTATTTCTGTATTTTTACTCTGCCTTTCCTTTTAGGCAGAGGTTACAGAGGCAGTGTCCCACATATCAATATCAGCACCATCACCAGTATTACCAACTGTATCTTCAGAAGAACGCAAGGAACGGTGGGAACAGGGCCAAGCTGACTATATGGGAGTGGATTCCTTCGACAACATCAAGAAGAAACTTGACACCTACCTTCAGTAGAAATGCCTGTCTCAACAGTGGTGATGCAAGGACTTGTTCCAGAACTAACAGCTAGAAAGGTGTAGATGGTGGTCAGTTACACTTGCTAGTAGCTTGATGAAAAACTTCTTGGCTGAAGGCCTCTGCAGTGCTACAGATGAAGACTGAGCAAAAGCTAGGAAGCAGAATTCCTTGGGCCACCTGTAACTGCCCAATTTCCAATTCTACCTACTAGATAAAACCAGGTATTTTCAGCTTAAATTTTCTTCTGTTGTGATCAATTGGCTCAACATATTCCTTGAAACTGGGTTTGTTACCTCACCTCATTAAGGTGATTAGCATTGATTCCTTTGCTTGCTGTTTTAGATGTAAAATCTAATTCATGGGATTGCTCATACACTAGAGTGGTAGCCATTCTGCTTTACCATAAATGTATTAAGGTCACTGGGATACACACAGATGTAACAGTAATAGCACTGCTTTGCTCTTCCAGTCACAATTGCACTGAAGTTTTGACCAGGTTCTTACGCACAGTGCCTACAGCATGGCAGAATGCATTTTTTTCAGTTCTGTATACTATGGGACTAGTAAACCGAGTTTTATCTGTTACTTGCAATGTTACACTTGATACAAAAATAAAAAGTTGTCATGCATTTCTGGCTGCCCTAAACTCTTGAGCAATTAAAAAAGAGGGAGCTTTGACACAGTTTAACTAAAATATTCAACAGGTATAATCCTTAAGCTTTCCTAATGCTGCTCTAGCTGACAGTAGCAAATGTCCAGGTTTTCTTACCAACAGCTAAAGACTACTTACTGATCATGAAAAGCAAAAATAAACTCCAAACCACCAGAACACTGTGGTTTTTAACCACCTAAGTAACTAAACAGCTTCAAATCAGACAGGACTTTTCTGTTCTCAGATTTGACCTTTATCTGTTTGTGAATACATTAACTGCTTTTGGGGGAGAGACCTTAACTAGCCTGACTAGTTAACTAGTACTGACTCCACTAAGTGTTTATGTGGCTTTGGAACATGGAAACCATCTAGGAAAAAATGATACTAGTAATTGTTTTCGTCATCATAACTCAGCTACTCTGCAAAATGTCAGCATATTTTAACACAAGTAAGGATGTAGCTTAACTTGCCACTGAAATTGAAATCCTCATGGAATTTTGACTTAGAAAGAATGAACAAAGCCAACTCATTCATAATCAGGAATTATTTCTTCAGTTTATCTCTAAACATCAGCATCTGAACCACAAAAACCCAAAGGAAGGTTAAATTTTTGACCAGGTGTAGCTCTGTTCTCTTGTTCTGCCAACTTTCCAGTGACCACCAGTTACTAGGGTTCATGCTGTCTTTTGTCATTCATGTCTTTTTAATTCTTTCTCCAACACACCTAAACCACACTTTTCTCCATAGCTAAGATGCTGGCTCCCCAAAAACTCCATCAGCTTGTTAGGTTACATATTCTGAATTCCCTTCTCACTCCTTCCCTTGGCTCCTTGTTTCTCCAAACATCAGACATCTTTCCTTTATTTCTCAGTCCTTTTCCATTTCCTATGTTTGCAATTCATCTTATAATCAGCTGGCTGGTGTTCCAAGATGTAAGAAAAGGTGAAAGGCATTAGAAGCAAATCAGAGTCCATTTCTTTGCTGCCAAATACACTTCCTCAATCTAAACTGAAACAGTAGCCTCTGCCTCCAAATTCAAAGTCTGAGCATTACAGGGAAGGCAGCATAGTGTTAAGAAAACATGTAACAGAAGACCAGAATCAAATGCAAAGAGATAGAAGGAACAGACAAGAATATTCAACTGAGATTCTTCAGTGCTGTTTATTACTTTGCAGTACATGAGAACATAAGTAACCTACCAAATTCTTCCTCTATAATCAAGATGCACACAGATCAGCATTCCATTAAGACATATGTATGGGACTGGAAAAGCACTTAGCAGTGCAAGAAAACTGTTAGAAAGCTGGCAGCTATTGAAAAAATTTGTTGTTCATTTTGCTAGGGCTGATTCACTGACAAGCAAGTGGGCCATATTCTACTTTGCATATAGCACAGCCATATTGTTCAAAGTGTGTACAGAAGTTATTAGAAAGTGTATTATCAATACAATTATCAAAGCCTATGATTCTAGCTTTTTATCCTTTACAAAAATCAGTGGACTTCTGTTTTAAGGGAAGTAAAATATTAATAGAAAGTGTGTTACAAATTTAAGTACTTCATTGTTACTAGCTCCTGGGAAGTAAACAACAGAGGAACTCCCCACTGCACCTGTGTATTATGCAGAAATAGTAAAAAAACCCCAAAAAAACCTTAAACTTCTGAATTAAATACCATCTTTGAACATAATCTGCAGAAGTAAGAATTCCTTATGAAGCACTCACTGACCACCTATTCTGAAACAAACAATCCAGATGATCTCTTTGGTTATCAGGAAACACTGGGATTGAAACTTTAAGCTAATTCATTTCTTAAGGGTTTTGTCTGAAGGACAAAAGACAGATTATTTACCTTTTGTTACCTTTTCACCTCTAAAAATAGATTAAATTCTTGCAAGTTAGAATGCATTAATATGCATTTCTGTTTTGAGGGATTTTTATGTATTCTTAAGTGTTGTACATAATAAGCAACATTTCAAACAAATGAACACTGGAAAAATTCCAGGAGTGCAAAACAAGTTTGTGCACTTCCATGTTAACATTTAGGAGCAAATTAGTTTTTGTAATCTCTGAAGCATTTATGTTTTTACCACAAAGACAGCAAAACTAAAAGTTAGCATGAAACATGTAACTTGAAGACCAGTATTAATTAAAATACATTATTTACTCAAAATACCAGTTTTGAGCTATAAATCAATTAGAGCCTTAATTTCATTAATTTTGGTTTGTTTTACTTCACTTGCTGAAGGCTTTTTGGTAGCAAAGGCTCCTGCTGCAAGTTCCCTCTTCTTGTTCTGAATTTTCATCATATTTTCTTCTACTGAATCCTTCACAATGAACTGAAATACAAAAGAAGCCCCATTGAAATGAAGGTGGTGTGGGTTTTTTTAATTAAAAGTTTAGGATGAGAAATTTACGTACTTTGGGGAAAAAAAAGTTAAAAAGCTCAGTAGCGTAAAGCACAGTTCCATTACTTTGTTACTACTTTGTGAAGAAAACAGAAGAGGAAAGCAGTTGGAGGAAAAGCTTTGGCAATTTAATTTCCCCACCCCACCCCCCCCCTTTTTTTTTTTTTATTAAACACTTCTTGGAAGGGTATCTGTCTCTTCTTTGCTACTTATATTCAAGAGAACCTGTCCAATTTCCCCAAGTAACATTTTTGTAACTGGGTATTAATGAGACAGACCAGCTGCTCTTCCGCAGCTAAACAAGCTGCTATGACAAAGCAAAAACATTCTACATACCTTCAAGACACTAAACTGTAATAGCCAGGCTATGCAACGGCAATACTACCCCAATCTTAGTTGCTCCAAATAGCTCAACAGGAACATCTAATTTCTGTAATTATTATTTCACAGAAAATAGGTTATATTTAATAAAACCTTACAATCCAAAGCCCACACTTCAAAAAAATCACACCACAGTTTTTAAGTTTACTAGTGAGACACAGGATGTCGCAATTCTTTTAAAAATACAGTAAAGCTTTTCGGAACATTATTTATTTATTCCTAACCAGAAAACTGTTCAAAGAGATCAAACAGATCATCTCTCAGCTCACCTTTGTAATAACAACATCATGCTTCTGACCCAGCCTGTGACACCTGTCAAAACATTGGTCTTCTGCAGCAGGATTCCAAGCCTATCAGTAGAAGCAAAGAACAAGTTAAATAACCTCCCTTCAAAATACACAGTACAATGCGCATGGAATCACAAAGAAGTTATTGTACCATCACCACTTGAACAAGCATTGCTTGCAAATTAATTACTCCTAACCCAGTGTCTCACTCCTTAAGTATCCCACTGTAAAGAAAGCTTTGAGAACTTCTGGTTATATATTCATAACCAGTAGGAACTTCAGGTATGATTTAAAAATTAAAGTTTGTCAGGAGTCAAAGAGACATCAATCTCATTATCATTTTAATTCTGAAATAAACACTGCATATACTGTCTCAATACCCTTTTCCTGATAGCAAAATCTAAACCGGCTGAACGCTGACAGTTATTTATCAGTAGACTAAGTCCCTTGACTATTCAGAAATAATCACCAAGTTCAGTAAACAAGAAACTTGCTAAACACAAAATGGTAGTGTAGCTGTTCCTACTTAGGCTTAAGATATAACACTAAATATAAGGATTTGTGAAATGCCAAGTCTGCACTCTGTGTTTTTCCAGCATGTTTCTTCTATCTAAAGGTACAGTGCTACTAGTTCTCACAGAACAGATACTTAAATCTAACTAAAATGTAATAGTGATAAGCAAGTCTCATGCGGTGTGCTCACCTTGCCATCTCACCCACATACTGAAAGTTATCTAGGAACCCTTCTTAACAACTCCTTTCTGTAGAAGGGGAGAGAAAACAGCACTAGGCTAGCACATTAATTTTAGATTCTAAGAACCTCTGATGCCCAAACACACTTAAGACATCAAGCTGCAAGATAAAAGCCAAAACAGGTCTTGTTTCTCCACTTTAAGGTAGTGAGAAGTGCAACAAATGATGTATCTGTCACTGCAAGATGAACATTCCTGGCAAGCTATGTACAGCAAACCGTTCTAATGTTGACCTCACTGTACAAACAAGATCACGGATTGAGGAAAGACCCAGCCCAAACATGCACAAGCATGTTCCATTCTGCCTTTGCTGTAGTTTAGGAGGACCAAAGTGTACTACTCTCTTATCAGTCCAAAGAAAACTGAATTGCAATACCTCTATGCCTTTCTGCAACGTCTCATAGAAAGAATACTACATTTCACACGGGAAAATACAGAGAAGCATCTGTATAGTTGTGATACTCTCATGTTAAAGGTTCGTATTTCTTCCTAAAGGTGAGAATTCAGCAGATATGATTGTATTTAAACAAACAATTAAAAAAAGGGAATAGTCTATGGTTGGATAAATGCTCCTCCTCCCTTGCACTGTGGTACACCTCTCAGAGAAAGAATGCAGACCTCTAAGCTACAGTTCTACAACAGATCCACAGAGCGTGAGTAGGAAAACTAGTTACTCACTGGCTCCAGAGGTATTTCTGCTTCTTAAATCCTATTATTGCTGCTAATTCACTTCAAGAAATGCTAATGCATGACTAAATCTCATTTGGCACTGAACATTCAAAAGTGAGATCATAAAGGATCACGTGGTCCCACTGTCCCTTCAAACACAAGTAGTCAATCACTGCCACTTGGGATGGTTACCATCATGGGATGGGTACCAGCAGGGTGAGAAGTTGTTTGATGGTGTATAAAGGCTGCAGTTATATTTGGCTCTGGTTTGTGAGTTATAACTATATACTGTAATGTGGTAACTATATACTCGGTGTTAACAGTGCATAGCTTATCTTCTTGTCACAGGACAGTGTATGCGTTATACCTCATTAATTATCTTCACAGAAAATGAAAATTCTCTGGGATGTTCCACAAGTTTTCTTATTCAGAGAATCTTTTTTTAAAAAAAAAAAAAAGGCGCAGTTGGACTAGATGGTGTTGTAGGTCACTTCCAACTGAACTATTCAATGCAACACACACAGAAACAATGCTAGCAAAGATGTATCACAATTCATGAAAAATCTTTTCCAAGGCAACTTCTCCAGACTCTCATATTTAATTCTTCCAGTTTATTAAGTAAATAGCTTTTGTCTTCATGCTGTTATTATCAGTAACCTGATGTCCAAGCTAGTACCTTTTCTTTACTGTTGGTGTTAACAGATGCCCAAGTCCAAAGCAACACTGTAATTTTCATTTGCTTTGGTTTTGTTTTCAAGTGCACAAACTACCAAATTCATCTCAGTTTCCAACTGCCAAAAAACTAGGACATCAGAGTAGAGGAGTAAATAGTGGGGAAGGGAGGAAGTGAACAGAAAAACTTTTGATTTTGTACAATGACACAACAAGACATGAACCAATTCTGTAGAGAATACCAGTTTGCTATCAATTAATGTAATTTACATTTTTATTCCTTACAAATAATTTTGCATTCCCAAGTGCTTTAATGAAAGGAAAAAAAACTTCCTAAATTCAGATCTCACCATCTTTTTCAGTCTCCTACAACCACAAAAAGTAACCTCAGACTAATGTATTTATAAATAAATTCACAAAAATAAAAGAAGAGACTAGAGCAGAGAAGCACCACATTATAACACAGGAGAAAATACACTGTTCCTGAAATTCCACTATGGCTTCTGAAGTTATTAAATAGAACAAGCAGAAAACCACATTCAAAAGTATCAGAAAGAAAAAGAAAGAACAGATGTCAAATGCTACACTGTAAGATGTCAAACCACTCTGTTAACAGTACTACTAGCATTCTTTCCATTCACAGTAAATAAATGGACAGCACAAAAACATGCCAGGGAAACAAATTAAGAATAGCCCTATTTTCCCTTTAACAGATACTCATCAGTGTGGTTCGTTCTCAGGCGGGCTTTCCTTCCACCCCTTAGGAAAACATCAAAGGAGCTTCATCTAGATTAAGCCAGATCATTATGAACAACCCATCACTCACAGGATCCATTAAAAACACTCGGGAAGCTGCTGTCAGATTTAATCCAACTCCACCTGCTTTCAGAGACAAAAGCATTACAGTTGGGGATCCTGCTTGGCTGCTTTGGAAACACTGAATTGCTTCTACTCTTTTCTTCTGTGCCATTGATCCATCCAAACGAGTAAAGGCAAACCCCGATTCTCTGAAGAGAAAGTAAAAATGTTTAATTTAACAATCCATTTTCTGTGACAACAGGAAATAAATACATTAAAATCCTGACATCTACTTTGAAATGCATATTTAAAATTCTGCATTTAACAGGAGATACATTAAAAATAACAAGAAAGAGATTCATGGCTTTATTCCTAAGTAATTTGTTCCTCTTCTGAAGTTTTAAAAATCAGAGAGATACTATATTCTTTGAGAGATCTTTCTAAAACACCATAAAAGCTCATGTTTATTAAACATGACAGTAGTTCTACTTACTTCAAGGGATTTTCTATCAGGGACAGGAAAGTTGTGAACTGAGAAACAACCAGGCATTTAGCATTTGGACTATCCCTCCGTAGTTCTATCAAAGCGTGCATGAGAGCGTTTATCTGAAATCAAATGAAGACTTATGTAGCTTACTCTCACTTGGTTAGATTCTACTCCTACAGACGCTTTGATGCAGTTCACATCACTTGAGAAATCACTGTTCAGTAATACCTTTTAAACAACCTAATCTTACATTCTGTGAGTAAGGTTTCTTTTAGTTTCCAAAGGAAACTAAGGGTTGAGCACTTTTAATGGTCATGGACTACAAGGTGATTGATGGTGCTTTGGGGAAGAAGATTCACAAGCCCCTTTTTCCAGATGTACCTCCTGCTGTCAGGAGTCCCCTACCTCCAGGGTGTATGGAAAAAAGGAAGAGAGTACTGTAACTCTGGAAAGTAAGGCTTAAGCAAGAGACACCCACAAGGCAAGTGGCTCTAGTGTAGCAATACTCAAGAACCAAGAAAGGCTTCCCCCAGGAATATTCAGGCAAATAAGCTAAGCAAGACCCTTGGCGAGGTATGACAGAGGATAAGGAGGCACCAGAAGCACTCTTGGGACCAACATGAGAACAAAAGGAGCAAGAAATTGGATCTGAGGCAGAACCACATTGCCAGTTTTCTCATGTAAGGTTTAGCTATGATGAAGTAAAGAACCACTAACTAGAAAATGCAAGTAACTGCACCAGGTTTAAAAAAAAAAAAAAAAAAAAAATCAATTTATTCCAGAGCACAAGGTTCTCAATTAGTTCTTAGGTCTCCACAGAAAGATTTTTAGG
Source organism: Strix aluco (assembly GCF_031877795.1). Taxonomy (NCBI): domain Eukaryota; kingdom Metazoa; phylum Chordata; class Aves; order Strigiformes; family Strigidae; genus Strix; species Strix aluco. Next base: position 31,906,124 of record NC_133939.1, on the reverse strand, counting down.
GAATAAATTTATAACCAACTTTTTAAAGAACAACAACTTAATTACAAATTAAAATTAAAAATGTAATGTTTCAGAAAAGCAATCTCAAAATAAAAAGATCAAAGTACAAGCAGGAAGATTTAATTTCTGGCAGTGAATGCACAGTGAAGGTGAGGTAAAAAATGATGTGGCAGCCCTTGAGAAACAGGTCTGCAAAGTAAAATAAGAATCTCACCAGTTTATCTGACAAGTGTTATATTGAACATATGATGCCCATTTAGTCTTCCCCTCTAGAGCAGAATATATATTCTTTAGACAAGTTTTAAGAAGGATTTATTTATATTTTTAGTTTCCAAAAGTGAATTAAGAGCTGAATAGTTTCAGTGGTTATAGAACTACTCTCTCCTCAGAAACAGAAACAAAAGGCAAAGCAACAGTTCTTTTACCAAAAGTTTTATTATACACATCTATGTACTGCACAATGACCAGCATCAAATTACAACTGGTGCTCCTTTTGTCTTGTTTCCCTGCTGCAAAATTTGTTTGTCATGAGGTTTTATTACACATTTTCTCCTGTGCTGGCTAGATATGCTGTGCAGACTTCTAAATAATAAAGTACATTATGTGTATGTGAAGTATGTTCAGCATATTTACATAAAAATTCTAGAGAGTGCTCTACAAAACCATAATGAAAGCCAAGTAAAACACAATGGAATGTACCTTTGAACTGGACATCCACTCCTGATCAGACTTCTTTCCATTACTGGAGTCTATTTCTTCTTCTAGGGGACATTCCACCAAGTGCTCTACCCGAAGCTCATTCCTACAGAGAGGGCATTTGGCATTTGGCTACAAAAAAGCCCCAATAACATTAGTAGAAACATATTAAACCAAATTATTTATAGTGAGTACTGAAGATCAGCTTTACAAAGCCCCTTTTATGAAATTATTATATTGGTGTTCATACAAAAAAATCCTCAAGGAGCACATTAATTCTTGTGACACATTGCTTTGTAATTTCTCACATAATAATAAAAATATTTTATTTGTGAGAACATTAAGGTGACATAAATGCTACATGTTTTAAAAACAATCAGCCTTCCTTAAAAGTGATCTTCTTTCTAAGCATGTTTGTATTTGAAATAAGCAGCTCAAGATTTAAAAGCAAGCAAATACTTGGGCTATTGGGAGAAGACTATTTAAAATACCAGAAAAATAAACCATCTTCCAAAGACAAGATCTTTCTTAGTTACAAACAAAGAGTGACCTTTTACCCTTTTTCTTCAAAGCCTGCACAGAAATAATAGCAGTCTGATGAAATATGCTTTGTCAGGGCCAGACACAGTGTATCTTCTCTTTTTCCCCCAACAGCCATGAGAAACGAGACATAATTTAACACCAAAAGCTTTTTTCTCTGAAGCATACTCTAGATAATGCAAAGTTTAGAATTTATACAATAGCACTTCCATAGGACTACTCACAAAATTTAACAATAGACTATGTGCACTGTACAAATTCACAACTTTGTGAAGCAAAAATGACAGACATGAAAAACTTCTGCCTAACAGAGCAACCCTTTAAAATTAGCTAACTCAGCTTATACAGCAATCTGGCCACAGAACCAAGGCATCTTTAGACAGGCTGCAAACAGACCTCACAAAGCAGATGAACACTGGGGGCTGCTAATCTGGAGCGAACCTCTAGCAATTAGAGGTTGGCAGTCGTAGTCTGCATACATGAATTTATTGCAGCAATAAAGATATCCTTTCATGAGACAGAATCTTAACACAAACAAATCTGAAATAACAGTCTCCAAATCACAGTTACAAATGAACCATTCCTGATTTGGCAGCAATCCAAAAATCCTCCAATAATGAAACAAAATAAATTAACGCAAATAAATCTGAAAAAGTTTTCTGAAAAAAAATCCGAACAGTGCTCATAAAGACTTTTTTTTTTTTTAAATAAAAGGCTCACATCTTTCTGCATCCCTTCTCCAATTTAGTACTGTAATTAAAAACAACAGAAAACCCAAAACACAACTGAACAATGACAATGCAAATGAAGACTTGCAGGGAAAGCATATAAAAGTGAAAAAAAGTGTCTCACAATCAACACCTAGAAGAAAAAACAAGAATGTTTTAATGCATATCTGTCAAGCTTTTACAAGAATGCAGTTAAAACAGACACTAGATTACTGTAGAGATTTTATAGTTTTATTGGGACTTCTGCATAGGATCTTTACTTACTCGCACAACTCTGAAGCTAGCCTCAATAAAAGACAGAAATGAAAGTGTTAACTCTCAAGCTGTTAACTACTAAGTTTTTCCAATTTCAGTAAATACATTTAGGTTAACATTAGGAAGATAAAATGGTGTCCAAGTTTGTACTGAATTAAAGGCCAAACTTTTTCACTTAGCAGTTTTGTGTTGGCAGCTTCACATCCCATTCCTCACTGATGGCTTAAATGTTCTCACATTTGTATTAATAATGGAAGCCACAGGCATCTTGCCTGGAAGAATCCTGTTTGAACCCAAGCTGTTTTGGGGGTGGGGTATGTGTTTGTTGGTTTGCTTTGTTTCTAAGGTGGTAAGTACTTTCCTGAGCTACTTACTAGGAGAGAGTTGCACTGTAACCACTGAGGCACAGGAACTACCCAACCAAGATGCAGGACTAGGACAAACACCTATCCCGTGGAAACACTGAATTCCCCGACTCCAGAATCTGTCAGTTTTTTGGCTGGAATCTGCAAAAACTTACCTGGGAATTGACTTAAATGAGAAATAATTTTGAACATAAGACAGACTTACTCACTGCTTTATAAACTCACAATAGTTCAACTTCAAAAGAGCAGAATCTATACCCACCTCTGTTCAGACTTCACTGCTACGAAATCAATCTATGGAACAACGTGGAATTGGACAAAGGCCCTAGTTCTACAGTTTCCAAGATCTTTTCTAGGCAAAGCATAGTAAATAACCTGTCTGTACAGCCAAGTAATACAGATTCCATCACGTCATAACCCGATTTATTTCTCTGCACACCTGAAGGTTGAGTAGGGACACCGACTCTGCTACAGACACATCAAGAACCTCTGCACTGAAAAAAGGCCTCTGCAAAGTGCACTTTCCTTAGAGAATAATTTCACATCACTAGTCTCCCTCAAAATTATGAGAAACTCTTGACTGGGATATCTGTGTCAGAAGCTTGCATGTCTGGCAATGAAACAAAGTCAATCTACAGGCCAGGTAGACACCACTTCCTACCTTTGTCCTGTTAGGCTGACTGATTATGCACAAGCAGGGACTTCTTTGTCCCCTGCTGCCTCCTACAAAGAACACCACCTAGGTTTAGCCTGGCACTTGCAGCTCTACCGTGGCTGAGTAGGAGGCAGAACAATTCCAGAGAGTGAGTGCAGCAGCACTGGGTTCAGATGGTGAGACTACCACACTATCCGATTGCCCTAGAAAGGAAAGGGCAAACAAGAAGGAAGAGTGTAGCTTAGAAGCACGCAAGAAAAATAAATACTATGTTTTTCCAAAAAAGCAACCAAAAGACATTCATCCAAGCTTATTATAGAGAGAGTCCAGAGAAGGGCTATAAAGATGACCCTCTAGCAGGGCAGCTATCTCACTGTAGAAGGTTATCAGCTTGGAAAAGGAGAGGAGACATTAATTTAGTTTAACAGTCAACTTCCAATACACAGCTTTGGTCTCTTTTAAGCACAATGATACATACACACATCACATCACACACAAGCAGTGAAGAGCCACCCAGCCTTACAGAGGTATACAATGCTGCTCTGGATGCCATCACTTTTACCCTAGAGACAAAGCTAGGTGAGAACTAGGGAAAAGGTCCTTGAAAATACTGATGGGCTCTAATACTGTTCAGTTTGACAGCTACTCTCTCCATAATTTGACTTCAGGCCAATACTTTTTATAACCCAGCTGATAACTAGGTTTACACTGTTCACCATTTATGATTTAAAAGAACAATAGCTAGATGGACTTCTGGTGATACCAGTTCATTGCTTTTGAATAGCTATTACAATTGAATGTAACCACAGAACAACTAACCTGCTCACTTCTGATGACTTCAAAAATACATGGCTTACAAAACACATGCGCACAGCGTGTTATCACAGGAACAGTCAGTGATTCCAAGCAAACTGCACATTCTTCATCTGAACCAGAGCTCAGAACCAACTTCATTTTATTCACTAAAGTCTCATGCAGTTCTTCAGGAGTTTTATTATCTGCAGATACAGAAAGATACTTAAAAAACAGATTTCCACAGAAGAAACACTCTGAACTGGCACTCATCAACACAGTTCCATTGATCAAAATGCAATTAGGACAGTTTATACACAATGAGGATATAGCCTACAATGTGTAAGAACAAGCTGCCAAATACTAGAGAAAATTCCAACCTACTATTTCAAAACACCTTAAGAGTAACTCACTTGGAGAAATGGTAATTAGAATTCAAAGAACATCAACTGCATGCTCAGTGATAAGTACACATGTGACACAACGCCTAATAGGAACAAGCAGTTTTCATATGGTAGCTGTTCAAGTAGTAACAATACTATGGAGATGACACTATTTATATTTAAGATTGCTTTATTTTTTTAGGTGAAGAAATTCAAATAATACTTGCTAGTTAATTTCTAAATAATTATTGAACAATTATCCAATCAGTTCTCCATACTGTATTTTTCAGGAAGATAAATGACAATCTTCTAAAAAAGGTTCTAACCATATCTCATTGGCCTTTTGGTTTACTAAAAAAACAAAAAACCAAACAAACAATCACACCTGTACCAATGGCATCTCAAAATAGGATTTTTCAAAAAAAGTATAGTATTTCAAACAGACTATACTTTCCTCTGAAAGAAATGCATGTAATTTTTAACGCTATGCAGCTGTACAGTTCTGGCTTGTCAAAATAAAATTTCACTCTCAGCCCTCTGTGTTCACCCTTCCTTACAGCTGTAACAAAGTCAACAGTTTCCTATTCTGCTGAAGAGGCAATGGTTCTGCTGACATGGCTACCAATCTACAAGCCATTCCCCAAAGCTCCTCTACATCTTCTCTCCTGAGGCAAAGAAAAAAATTTGCTGTAAAAGCACTTCTGTAAATTATTACAACAACAGATACACTGCTTTTTAACAGGCCTTCTGCATTTGGCTCTGCAGAGGTCCTCTTTGGTCATTTCTGTATGGGCTGTCAAAGCTTATTAACTCCTGCTTCTAGTCTTTGTAACTACTCATACTTCATTGTTTTTGTTCATATTTGAGTATGTGCTCGATACGCACTTCTAAAACATATCCAAACATGTTACGGTACAAAAAAAAAAATAAAGGTAACAAAGCTAGAAGTAGGTAAAAGCTAAAAACCCAAGCTGAAAAGAAAAGGCTGAAGGTAGAAAGCTTGGAAAACATACGAACATGTTTCTGTTCTTGAATACAAAGTGCAAGTCCTGGTTTTAGAAACACAGGAACCAAAAGCATTCACTCACCAGCTGAAAAACTAGAAGATGTATTTACACAAAGATGAGGATGACAACAAAGCTGCCTCAGTCTGAGCAGGACACCAAGGATGTCAGCATAGTGAGCTAGTACAGTCCCTTCACTGAAAAATCTGCACGAGAGTTTCATCATTAGTGGGAAATGCTACTGCCTGAAGTAACAGATGACATCAAGTGATCACGTTTAGCTGTTAGAAGTATGTTCTGATTTTTCACTTTCCTGTTTGAATATATTTTTTCAAATCTTCTCCTGAAACAAGTTACAAAACACTACCAATAGTATGTTCTACTAGAAGAAATGCTAACATGGCAACAAAAATTTTAAGGCCATTCTTTACGTATATGGTATCCCTTTCTGTTTCTCGCAAGACAAAACTTCTAATATATAGTTCACTCTTCAGAACCGAAGAGATGCTATGCTAATTTGCAATTATTACCTTACAGCATACAAACTGACACACTTGGCTACTAGAGCTAACATAATCAAAATGTCCGAAACACAAGCTTGTGGTATCAAACTTCAGCCTTCAGGATTAAGAAAGCCTTCTACTTACCTGCTAATAGCAGCCTTGCCCTCCTTCTTCACGGACTGATAGACTTGTCTCTCTTCCTCTGTAAGCGTAACATGCTGAATAAGCACTTTACGTTCAGGTAACTCCAAAACAGGTTTTCCTTTAACTTTACTCGTTTTAGTTCTTCTAAGGGTAATACTCCTAACCAGAGACTGTAAACGCCTAAAAATACATATATAGATGACATATTACTCAGCTGGGGTTGGTTTGTTGGGGTTTTCTTTTTCCAGTTTATTGCATAAGTACATGTTCTGTATAAAATCCAAGCCCAGTACTACATTACAATTCATTAATCTGAAATATTAAATAACACAAGTTTATTAAATAATTTGAACTAAAAAATTGAAATAAGAACTGATGACACATGCATTTCAATTTTAATCATGAAACACTGATTTGTCACATTGCCCAAGCACTGCCAGTCATAGTCGCTGACAGATCCTTTGGGAACACTTCGTACCCAAGTCCTCCTGCAGTTCCCATTGTGACTGGACGTTGAATTGTTCTGTGCCACCACTCTCGATCAGTAAAAGGTTTCAGTTTTAAGAAGGAAATAAGAGACCACAAATCCTTTACAGAATTCTGAATAGGAGTCCCTAAACAGAAAACAAACAAGCAAAAAGATTGTAAAACCGCAAAGAAACTAAAAACCACTGATTTTTAGTCAAAGTGAAGGTTCTGTGCTTTCTCCAAACCATACACTATGGACAAGGTCTCTCATAACTAGACTGACATGTCATTAAGTATAAGACTTTTTTTTGTTTTTAAATTAAAATTTTACAAAAGACTTAAAATATGTAAGAGAAAACTGCAGCGCTCGGTGCTAGGAAGAGTTGGACATTAATCTTTCCATTTCAGCTTCACCAGCAGCGGTTACATCATCATCTTTAAATTACGTTTAAGGATCATACGCTTGCATGGTCCCTAGCAGTTTTTAGGATGACTATTACACTTCAAAAAGCTACTGAGGTTCAGATAAGTATGTCATAGCGTGAGCTTCTAACCAGACGTAATGTGCCAGTTCATAAATTTTTTTTTACTTGCACTTCCACCAAACCTGTGTATCAAAACTTATTTTAAAATACAAGCTGAATAAAAACTAAGAAAAAAAAAAAACAACAAACCACAAACCCAAGCAAACAAAATAAAGAACAACTGAGACACACCTAAATCACTGCTCAAAGACAAGTTTAAAAACATTCCAAATGAATCTGAGGCAGGACATTAACTATACCCCAGAAAAGTGGAAACACTAAGTGGGAAAGACAAGATGGTGTAGTATGAACATGATTTGCACTGCATTTCCTCTGGTGTCAAAATATTTTACCTGTAAGTACCCATCTTCTGTGTCCCTCCAGATTTAAGGCAGCTTTAGTTTGCTGAGCATTTGGATTTCGTATAGTGTGCCCCTCATCCAACACAATTCTCAGCCACTTGACTCTGTGTAAAGGGCTGTCACCTCTCATCTGAAACACAGTATTTTTTTAAATCTTTGACTAAAATTGATAAGTTTTTATGCAATTTGGATTAAGCAAGCCATTAATACACCAATACCACAATTAGTAATGGATAGTATTTATTTGCATCCTGTTTATTTATCAGCACAGGAAAGCAAAAGTAAGCATGAGGCATTCCTTCTTTTAGATTTCATGATTCCTGGAAAATGCTTAAGTATGGTCTTCTCATATTTAAGTATGAGGAATGAGCTACAGTAAAAATAAGATAAGCCTGAAAATAAGAAAGGCTTCAAAGACAGAGAGGTATGGAAAATGGATCAGAGAGAAAATTAAAAGTTTATATTATATTTAAAGATGTAATCTTCAGGCTTTTAAAATGGACAGAATTTCTATGAAAACATCACTTTACAAATTCATCTCATGAAATGAGCTACTTGGTTGTAGCCCATCTACAACAAGAACTATAGAATTATATATTTATATGCCTCATTCTTTGAATTTGATAGGGGAAGGCAGAAGTGGGAGCCTCATGCCACTAAGATTCGGGAAGATTAACATACTTGCCATTGTTTTCTATCCTTAAAAAGTCTCCTTCTTAAGCTGTCATAATTGCAGCCAAGTAATTTTCTCTACAGGAGCAATCAATAAAAAAACTCCCTTTGTTACCACAGCGATCCTGTAATAAAGTATGTAAGGTAAAACTACAGCTCTAACCTTTTGATTGCCTACCAGAATAGCACTTGAATATACCACCATCGTTAGCCCAAACACCAGGAGTCTTGAATAGTAAGGGATCTTCAAAGAACACTTTTTCTCATTTACTTACTCCATAATCAGTAGCTAAGATGTTGTATGTTGTCAGTACAATGTCTTGTTCTGAAAGAACCGATGGGTCTTTGCTACGGTCAGAACCGTAATAAACATAAATATTTACATTAAAATCTTGGTGGATATGTTGTTCAAATTGGTCCTGAAAGAAAAGTTATCAAAGTCATCCAAAAGATACTGTGTTACTACTACATGACTGTTAGAATAATATTCTTGTAAGGTGCTTAACTAAAAACCACTTCCTCTAGCTCTGTGATGTTCTACACCCACTTATATAACAAAAGCAACTTTAGTTTGGGGTTTTTTTTACCTCTCCACCCAGGTGAGAAGAAGGACCAGAAGCAGTCACACCTCAGTCATTAGTAACAGACACTCTATCACATTCTGGTAACTTGAGCTCTACTTCTTGCAGAGTGCTAACTCACATCCTGATGGTATATGCACTTCAAAATCCACTGTTCCTCCCAAACTTTTATGGAAGAGCTTTTATGTTCTTTTTCACTTTCTATCTTCATCTTCTCTTTGTTTATTCTTTCACTATTCTTTTACAGCTTGTTCCCCTTACTGAGTTAACCACCTAAGTTTTAACATAAATGACGGCATGATGGCACAATTGTCAAAGTATTCATTTTAAAACCAGTGTTTACATTCCCTACATTTGTTCTGTGAAGCACTCAGCATACAGTAATCCCAACAGCCAGTAAAAATCAACTTGGTTTCTGAAGCACCAGACTCACAAGTTTTCTTTTCAAATACTTAATTCAGTTTTGAATTGAGGAAGAGTATTTTTTTACACTATGTTTCCAAATTATATTATTTTAATGTTTTACCTACAGTCTAAGATTGTTTCCTTTTATTAATGTTCTAAGCACTAACAGCAAAAACTTCCAAATAAAACATAACTTGAAAATTAAAGATATCCCCTTAATATTTGTATTCAAAATGTCATGAAAACAACAAAAATTAACTAATGCAGAGACACAGATAGAAGGGTCCTTCAGTCTGTTCTCTCTAGCAGACCTACTCCCACAAATCACCAGCAGGATCACCAAATTGCTGAACATCTCAAGTAAACAAAATGTCACATGCATTATCAATAAAGTACAACAGTATTTTATTCTGAGCATGCAAGAAGGAGGACCAGTCTCCTCCACCTTCCTCATCTGGTTTAAGGAGTTAAACCACATGAGTTCCAGAAGTGCCAAAGTGAACCTGCCTAGTCAAAAGCAGGAATGGAAAGTGAGCTCACTCATTTCTGACAGTGGTGAGCTTGCTACTCATGGAACCACACTCTCATTACACTACTATTGCAGTTTTTTCATTTCTATCAAATAAACCTCCCTTGTGAAAGCAGCTCTGTTTCACAAAAAAGGAAAACCATGACCTTTAACTAGCATGAGAGACTACAGGGAGTACTATTTCTACAGCATCATAATCAACATATATCACATTTACACATTAAAACAGCTTAGCACTTACAATCCAATTGCTTAGGACAGAGAGCGGACATACAATCAGTGTTGCTCTGGGGCCATCATCAGAATATTTCTTCTCAACTGACTGAATGCTAGTGGTACCTGAGAAAACAGAAGTCATATTTAGTGATGTAACAGTTCACTTTAAAGCAAAGTAGAAGTTCAAGAACCTTATGGTTCCCTGAAGCCCTTCCTAAATTTCTTCACCTGAACAGCATCAAAGCAATTTACAAAGACATAAGCTTCATTTATTAAGTCAAATATGTATGTCAGCTTCAAAAAACTCAGAAATTAATATTATCTGTTTATCCCTTCATTACCTTTTCTCTTTCTTTGTCTTTTTAAAGTAGATGACGGCAGAAGAGCAGAAGCAAAGCATGTATCTTCTTGGATAACACAGGAAGTTGCTGCAAAAAGCCACACAAACATGGATTTTTCACATCTTGCAGAGCATATGCATGCATTTATTTTTATGACACGTTTCATAAACGTCAAACCTTTTAACCAAATTACTTCTCCAATACAATAATGTAGAATATCTCAAGATGGAAGGGACCCATAAGGATCATCGAGTTCAACTCCCTTCTCCTTGCAGAGCTACCTAAAACTAAACCATATGGGTAAGAGCATCATCCAGACGCTCCTTGAACTCTGACCAGCGTGTGTGCAGAAATAAGGTATCTTAATACATCTATTTCAAGTTATGAACCTTCACAGGAATGCGGTTTACCAATCATTTAGAAAAAATAGTTTAGCATACGTTTCATGCCAAGTGAACTTTAAACCTAAACTTAACTGCTTACTCCAGAATACCTGTAGCACTTCATTTTTTTTCCATGCAAGATACTTAGTTCAACAAATGACGTGTTCTTGCCTATTCATGATCACATTACAGGTATTTACAACAAAAGATGGATTTAATTTTTTGAATTTGTTTTTCCAACCCTAGTGCCCTGACAAGTCCATGTCACATTCTGAAAGTCTCAGTAATTCCGTTTTTCACCATCTGTTTGGCCCTGCTCATAGCTTGTTACTCTACCACTCGTTCAGCTAAGGACATAAACTACAGCACTCAGGACTAAAACACTGCTTTCCTATTACAGCAATTTCTAAAATTTTCTGCTTAAAGTTTTGGTTGAATAACAAAAAACCCCAAGTAGTTTAATCCCTTTTCCAGTTTATTAGAAATCCTTTTCAGTTTGGTTTCAGAAAGGAAAACACCAGGCATCACAGTAACCAATTAAAAAAAAATTCCCTGCAACTTACTTTCTGTTTGTTGCAGTAGCCATTCTTCAGACTCTCCTAAATCACTTCTTCCTGAATACCTGGGTTTCTTGGCTTTATCGCTAATATATCACCATCAAGAAAGAAAGAAAAAAAAAAAAGCAAGTCAAATCCACAACTCTACTACTGCTTGAATTTACATATTAAATCTCAAGAGCATAAAGCAAATGAACTTGATATTGCAAATAAGATACCGCTGTGATTTCAAAGTTTTCTCTTTAGAAGGGTTAGAAAAAGGGAAAGCACAGAGCTGCAGGGTCAATCATGCTCATAAAACTTGGTACAGATGATCACTGAAGTTCACACCAGTTATAAGAGGCTAGTGAGGTGGGAAGGTTCAAACACACTAGTAAGCTTCACAACTTCATCAGCCCAAGGCTGTCTCTGTCAGAAGCATGCCTGTGAAGTATTTCTTAACCACTTAAAAATCCCGTTGATACTAGAAGAAAGATTACTTCACAGCCATTTTTTTTAGATGCCACACACTGATGTTATGAGACACCTTCACTACTGCAGACATCCAAGCATGCAGACACACAAGCCACATTGAATGAGTTAATGCTTTTTAAATATATTCCAAAATGCAACACAGACACAGAACACTCACGATAATAAATGTAAGCTGAAGGATAGCATACTGAAAGATGAGGTGAGAGCAGGAACATGTTTGAGGCTGAGGTTAATCATAATCAAGTACCACTTTATTTTTACTCAAAATCTATGTAGCAAACCAACAAAAAAAAAAAAAAAAGATTATTCCAGCTATCTACCTTTTTGGAAGACAACTTGAGTATTTCAATGGAGTAGTTTCAAACTTTTTTGCGTTAGAAACACCAGGCTCCATCACACTGCTAGAGTCTTCATCAGGAAGAAATTGGTATTTATGAAAAACATACATAGTCTTCAGCTTGGTTATCAAACCAACTTTAGCATAACTTGATTAAGAACAAGTACAAACTTCCTTCAAAACAACCTTAGTTCTGCATGGGACAAGATCCTGCGATCACCAATGAAAAATGAGAATACTCTTAAAACAATCTGAAATCTTTACAAAGTCGTAAAACGTGTACTGAGTTTGCAGGTGGTCAAAAACAAACCGTCAAGAAAAGAGGAAAAACTAAATGTAAGCATTGTACTGTTAACAGTAAAGATAAAGTTCTATAAAGAAGTTTTAAATAATGCTAAATAGTAAAGGCTTTTTACAGGTCAAACCTTACTAATTAATGATTTCTACATTGACTGAAACTAAAGGAATAACAGCAACATTAACAGCAAAAAATGTGGTAACATCACAGATGCACATGTGGGGGTTTTGGGGAAGGTCATTTTGTTTTGTTGGGGTGAAGGTCTTCTATCAGGCACTGAACAAAACATCACCTCTGTGCTCTGCCAATAGCATAACAGAAGCAAATGCAAAAAAGAAAACGCATTAGGACAGAGTTCGTAACAAAACTGAAAGCAACAGTGCTTGCAGAAAGAGTTTTGCTATAATTCAGGTAAGTAAATTCATGCTTGAATTCCACATTTAAACTTCAGTATTTTTTTTTAATATTAAAAAAGTTTAATACAATCCTGAAATATGGCAAAACTTGCAAAGACTCGAGAAATAGGCATCCATCTAATGTACAATAGAATGAGAAATGGGGGTTTGAAAGACATAACCACTTTTTCAGATTAAATAATACTAGAAGCAGGCTCTCCCCTCACTGCTGTAAACAGTATCTTGTTAAAATGCTTAATGCTCTGGAAAAAAAAAAAATTAAAAAAATAATCAATAAATATCTTGGATGCTGCTAGGCATTTAAGCTTTGGTAAAGGTTCTGATTTTCCAGTGACACTCATACTGACCCCTCGAACGTCTGCATGTTCTCCCTTCCAGAGTACTGATAAAAATAACTTTCACCATAGACAGCTCATACTAATGTGTTCCCTCCTTGTCTTTGCCTTTCATTTCTCTTGTGACATCAGTTAAGCCATCTGTATTAGAATTCCTTGCATGGGAGGACAGTGAGGGAAGGTTATGGAAAGAAAACTTCAAGCTTCGTACATTTCTTTGGTCATTTTCAAGACCATGATGAGTTACAAAACATACTAACAGCAAGTACAATTTTTCATATACATCCATAAATTACCCCAATACAACTTGAAAACTACAAGTGTGATAAAATCCTTTTAAATACTTGTCATTTGCTCATTACTTAAAAATATTTAAAAAGAAAAAAAGTGACTTAACACAGAACCTAATTACAATTTTATTACTAACATTTACTGTTCAAACAAAGAAGGTTCTAACAGATGCAAAAGTGATCCTTTTTTATGCAAAAGGAAGGAAAAATTGAAAGCAAAAGGAACCCAGAATCCATTTCCTAGACATGGTAACTTTCCCAACAGGGTGCAACTTTCTCACAGAGCGCTTAATCTTCTCATGTGTCAACTGAAACATCTCTAAAGCTATGTTTTAAATACTTCTCTGAGATACTTAGCTTGTCAAGAGGTTGTGAAGACTAGCACTGACCACATACTAAGAGTGCCACAGGTAATAAATTATCATGCAAATATTACTGGACTTTTCATAGTTTGATGTCACCTTTACATAGTCTGCGTCCAACGCTGTTCATGTTGTTAGTACCAGCTTCCTATTGAGGAATGGAAACTTTTACTCTTTAATGTAGCAACTGGAAAAAAAGCCAATAACATTATTACACTAATCTGACCAGCAATTAATTACTGCTCTGAAGCATGGAAGACTTGCTCAGTGGCAAATCAGACAGTCACTTAAAGGTGCTGAAAAAGATATTACATTTTATGTTGGGTTTTTTTTGGTTTTTTTTTTTTTTTTTTCTTTTAGCAGCCACACACAGAGTTCAAATGAAACTGTAGAGAGGCAGAGAAACTCGAACTCAGTCTACACAGCTGCCTGAGGAAGAAAACACACTAATAACATTTCCCTATTAATATTCTGAGGTCAAACACAAAGCATTATTTTGTTCAATTTAGATGAGTATGGCCAACCAAACCCCCAGCCTTAATGCTGTCAGGGAATATTGCATAATAAATCACCTAATCCTAGTCTTTAGTTTATTTCATTGTCTTGAAAATCATGTCATAACGAAAGCAAAAGGCACTTGAACTACACTAAGAAGTCTGCACATCAGTGTTAGTTCACTAACTGTAGTTTCCCCTCCTCTCTTCAAGTGTTTGGCAAAAACATAAACTGAGATTTATTTATGTACTTTACAGCAAGATTCTCTGCTTGCTATTTTGGTTGTTTCTGGCACTTCCTCCAAACTACACAGGAACTATGCATGTACACCCCCAGAAAAAAACGCCACTTCTATTTGTGCAGTCACAACTTGCCTATAGGAGAAATCTGTAAGAAGTTTAAGAATTTGTAAAACTTAACATTGAAAAATGTTTATGCCTTCATAAATTCTTCCTTGGGAGTATACTCAAGCATACACTCCTAAGATAACACAGTCTACAGCTCCATTACACACTCTGAAGTAACGCAGTCCACCTACCTTCAACTAACCTACCCTATTCTTCCTCTTATTTGCTATACTTGAATAACTTTTTCTACAAAATGTATACAAAGTTCACCATACAGAAAGATACTAGGCACAGGGTTTTTTACTAACTGCTAAATTAACTCTTGTTAAAACAATCTTTTTCTTTCATCTCACCTCACAAAACTTATCATTTGTGATCCTTTCAACAGGAAGAGGCTTGCCATCTTGAAAATTTGTGAGAATCAATGCAATAGTAGTAAGCGTTTTACCCTGCATAACAGAAAAGAGTATAATATTTTCCACAGATTAAAATGAACCAGATGACGAACCAATAAGAAACATGCACACACGTTCTGTATTAAAAAAAAATTACAGCTTTGTTAAGTATTATTACCAGTCCCATATCATCAGCCAGTATTCCTCCACGAACATTTTCAGGTCGCTTCTCTTCTGCAAAATTTGTAAGTATATTGTAATAGAAGTTACTTCTCTCTTCCCAAAATGGTGGCAAATCATTACTGTTTTCACGTGAAACCATCCAAGCTAATGCCTGCTTCTGATGGGGAAGCAAGAGTGTCCCAACAGTCTGCAAATTAAAGAAATACATTAAGCACTATTCATATGTTAAATGTGTGACATATCATTTTGGAAGAGATTTTTTTTTTTATATATAAAGTCCTTTGCATCTACTGAATTTTTTCCTGATTCGAGCATCTCTTGTGTCCAGGCAAAGCTAAATATGCATCTAGATGTTTAAGTATTTATATTTTTACAGAAAATGGTTTCTAGCTTAAGAAATACCTCTGCTCCTTCCATTTCGCAAGTTTTATCATCTTCCTTGAGATCCTCAAACAATTTGTCAAATTCACTTTTAAGCTGCATAAATGAACACAAAAACTGCAATTAAAATTACTGCAATTAAAAATAACCTTGCTAAATAATCAATGCCTCCATTAAATTACAATTACCTGTCATATGGTAATTAGTACAGATAGGACTAGCCCTTTAGACCTGATTTGCTGGAATATGTTTGTTAGCTACTGCTATATAAAAGCTAAGTTCAATCTTTCCAAGACAAACACATGCCAATACAACCAAGAGCTTGAGAAGGGATGGCTAAATGTATTCACATTCTTGTACAACACTCACTAAAGTGACTACTTCACTCTAATTTGAAAGAACAAATGAAAAGCAAAGCCAAAAACAAATAATCACCCAACCCTTCACGTATCACCCTGGGCCAAATCTGAAAATAAATGTCTGGAAGTCTGATTTTATTTTAATTTGAGAACTTAACATATTTGTTATCTGGTAAAGTATTAGGACAGAGAAAAGAAAACACACAACAACACAAAAAAATTACTGAACAACCAAAACCTCACAAAATTACATGGGACTCAAGGCTGTCACAGCTAAAACATCTGTTTACACTATAAAAATTAAAAAGTTAAAAAGTTCATGATGACTTCAAAGCAAATCTGTGGTTCAGAAAAGGTGACAGACTTCTACTTCACCACCACTGTCTTATTAATGAAAAAGTTAAAGGCCCCCACTGTTAAAATTCCAACTTCCAAATGTTTTAAGTATGAAATGCAAACCTGTTCAGTTGTCAACTGCACAGCAGCATGAACCGGAGCACTGTAACTTGGACCAGCTCTCCCAGAAATCCATTTTGATCCAAACCTGCTTTCTGAACCTACTTGCCATTAAAAAGATAGCATTCTGAAACACAACTGTATGATGACTTCCCAATCTCAACCTTCACTGGCTCATTAGTAACAATGCTGACCAGATGGTGGGCTACGAGACAGTGTCTTTCACTATTTGTCTTTTAGCCTCAATTATCCTTTACTTTCAATGGGCCACAAAGGCTTGCCACAAAGCTTTGTAAGACTCACAGGCAATGAGCTATGTGTTGGGATCCTTCGAGATGGCAACTGTGTTACTTAAAAATTGTGTTACATGAAATTTGACTTGGTAACAGTATGATGACTGATAATGCAAAATCCTTTTTCACTCCAAACTCTTTCTCTGTTAACTATGCGCAACAGAACCTGTAAGATAAAAACTGAAATCTTGCTATATATAAAAAAGATCTACCTATCCCTTACCAAACGTTTATTTCTGCACGCATCCTTACTCCCGACTACCACTGCTTCAACAAAGGCTAGTTCCAGGAGCACAGGTGCTTTTTGTGCGAGGCTGGCTCTGCATAGCATCGTGTCTGCTAAGCTTATTTGTTCAGACATCTCTATTTGCTCACACCTCACTAGTCAGATACATGTTCTAGCACTCTGCTAAAAAGCAGGACTGTCCCTGAAACCCTCACACTATGAAGAGGTCTAACCTGTTTCTTAAAAAAATATTTTTCAAGTCTGGAGAAATGGAGGGAATCATTATGAATTTTTAAGGAACTTACGGAATCGGGCCATAGAACCTCAGAAACAGGTTGCTCAAATGCCTCTCCAACTGTTGGCAAGTAACATAAAAGATAGGATGCAAAAGTATACTTCCTATCAAGTCTAAAATTAATAGCTGTGGGCTCTGCATTAGTCCCCCAACTAAGTTAAAAAAATCATTTTGTGAATGACAAGACTATGACAGGGATTAAGCCCTTAAACATTTCTTCCAACAAGTGGCAAATTCAATCTGAATATTTTAAAAAGGAAAAAAAATCCCAAACTTCAAGACTTACCTTTCAGAGGAGGAGCCAATTTAAATCCATGCTTTTTTAGTTGATCTAGTACTGCTTCCCTGTTTTCTTCTCTTCCCCAAAAGCTCATTTGTACAGGCATGGTAAAGACATTTTTTGCTCCATAAGGGACAACCCTGATAAAAAGCAGGAAGAAACCCCACAGCAGTAATCCTTTAATTGTTTAATTTTTTACAACAAACCTTGTTATTTCTTCAGCAAGAGGTACTCCAAAGTCTTTATTTTCATCAAAACACAGAATGTGCCAGATAGGTGTTAATATACCACGGAAACCTTTTATACAAATCACCACATCCAGTTAAATTAAGAGTTTCACAACAGTCTTTAAGGGATTTGGCATCCCTACATTTTATCATATACAGGAAAGAATAAACTGTATGCAAGTAGTTCAACAGAAGAATAGTGTGAAAACATGAAGCTTCATTCATATTATCAGGAGCTGTCATTTCTGTCAAAAGAGAACACTTACAAATAGTTTTCAGAATTTGTTAGTGTAGCAACAAAAAACATTTCCATTATTTATACTCATGGAATCAAAAGCATAATCGTCACACTTACCCTTCAACTACTGCTAGCTTGCTGTCCATAATGCCTGCCAATGCTGCCGCCAGTTCTTTTTTTATATGGCCTACCTGGTCTCCATTCACATTATTTACTCTCACTGCATTTTTATCATAAGGATTATTAGGCTCCCTCTGAAGTGCAACCATTTCATTGTTATTAACCTAACAAACCAAAACAAATGCCAAAACCCATTAATTTAGTTGCAAATTACTTGCAGAAATATCTAATATACATTTACTTAAATACTGTGAAGCTTAAAGATTAACATGGTATATCATTCTGTTCAAATACCTTACTATTTATTCAAAATACCAAAAGCATTACAGAAGAGCTACCTGATAGCTGTCAGAAATTTCAAAAGTATTTCTGAAAGCAAGAACTACCTTCAACTGCTAACACATTTTGTAAGCAAATAAACATCCCTTTTTGTTCATGTAAACAGTTCAAAGACCTATCTAATTTCTTGTTTTGAGTCACTTTCATTTGCCTTATGTGGGTGAGCAGAGCTACCAAATAACTAAACCAGATTTGAAAGCTTGTTATCTTAATTAAATTTTGAATTAAAGTTTTAGATTAAGTACTTCCTATGAAGAACATGGAATACAGCAAGTTAGGGAAAAAATCTATTAAAATTATACTTGGTCAAAAGTTCTAAAGATTTTTGAAATTTAATTAAACATTTTTTTCCCTGAAGCTGACAACAACTTTTTCTTCTGCTTTATAATTTATCATGCACTTACAATCCCTGTGTAGTATCGTAATCCAACAACACTTCCTCGCAAAGTTCCATATAAGATAGCTGACTCTGTATCCTCCTCTGTTCCAGAAATGTCACCTACAGAGGGGAAGTCTTCCAACCCAAGACTGAAGTAAAAGTCAGAAGAGGAAAACCAGGAATAGTTTCTCTCTCCTCTGCAGATGTTATGTTGAGAGCGTCCTCTTACAGGATCTCTGCAGAAAGGCAAAGTGTGAAATATTTGTCAGTAATAATAGAAATATGATTTCCTTGCAATCTATTTTACCCCGTGATATAAGGCTACCTAAGAACCTGTTTTACAACTTTATTCAGATAGTATTTACCTGGAAACATTCAAAAAAAGTTTCATATCAGGAAAAAACTTTGTCATTTTTTAAATTACAGCAAAGAGCTGACAACTGACTAAACTATGGTATTTACGCATTCCGCCCTACCTTCTCTCACAGATTATCTTTGTCAACAACATTAAGAATTCCCCAGTTACATCTCTTAATTATACCTGTATTTTCCTCACAGCAATTTTTCTCATCTAAGAGGGAGATAAAAAACCCCGTTTGTAACTGATTAACTCTGTATTACTTCATGCCTACATCCACAAAAATTGAAACACTAAAAACAACTGTTCTCAACATATTAAGCTCACCTTCACACCTATTATTAATACTTTCTAATAAACTTCAAAGATAATGAGCTACTCCAGCCTAACCCGGGTAATTACACTACGTGTCTCTAACACAAACTTCTCTCAGCCAGGCTCCCATTTTGGTGAAGATACGCCTGGTAACTCACGTTGGTACATACTTAAGAGATGGAAACACCTCTGGTCACGCATTTAACACGTGTCTGAGTGAAGATCGACATACTAACAGTTGTTTTTAATCAAGTAACACTAAAATCTCAGCATCAGTTGCAACTGATACATAATAATCTTTGTTATATCCCGAAACTATCCGTGTTATTGGATTAATTTAAGAGTACTGCGAATTAAATAACTACTTTGCATATCCTAGTTATTCAGAGCTAGGCATAGTAAACTTTGGTTTCTTTCGCAAGTGGTATCTAAGGCTACTGTATAACGGGCATTCCGCTTTCTCCGACAGAAGAAAGGAGCCGTTAAGAGGCGTTGCTCTGGGCGGGCCGCAGGGGAGCCAGCCAGGGGGTAACCATAGGCCATTTTGCCACTGCCCTGCGCGAGACCTTTCCGGGAGCCCCGCCAGAGCGCAGAGCCACGGGGAACGGCGCCCCCGAGGGCCGGACGGGGCGGCGGAGGCCCACAGCCCTACGCCCGCCGCCTCGCCTCGCCCCGCCGCCCCCTCATCCCCCGCCCCCGGCAGGGCACGGCGCCGAGCGGCCGAGCGCAGGCGAGACCAGCCGCGATGCGGAGCGGCACCGGCACGGCGCCCGCCGCCGCCGCCCCCACCCCCGTCTCACTTGGGCAGCCTCCGCGACATGGCGGCTGCAGGGCGCCCGCGGCCCGCCGAGCCCCACGAGCGCTCCCCCCGCCACGGCTGCCCGGCCACGAGCCCGCGCTCCGCTCCCGGCACCGGTACCCGCCAATCCCCAGCAGAGACGCCCTCGCCGCTGGCCAATGGAGGCACGACGGACAGGAAGGCGACGCCCCTTCCCTGCCCCGCCGTCAGCCGCCTTCCGGCGCCAGCGGGCGGACATGTCAGATGCCCGCTGCTCCGGGACTGGAGGCCCTGCCCGCACACCCTGGGACCTGGCCAGGCCGCTGGGGGCGGGAAAGGAAAATCTGTTAGAAGGAGTGCTGAAAAATTCATAAATTGTATGCTGTTGAGAATCGTTGGAACTCACCAATCACTGCCGTGGTCAGTGATAATTAAAAGCATTCATACCCTTACAGGATTGAGCCTTTTGAAAAATATTTTCCTGTCACTTTAAGTGAAACCGCTCTGAAGTTTCCTACAGCTTCTCCCAAAAATTTTAACCGAATGAGCTGTAATTTAAGTCAATTAGATACCATTCTAGAGTGCTGTTGCATTCCATTAAATAATTGAAATACTTCCACAAATTCACGGAGGCAGCTACTGCTATCCATTGAAATAAGTGTTTTGTCAAAAAGAGATTTATGCAGCAGTCTTCTTGGATAAACCTGGATGCTAGATGAAAGAAAATTATATAGTTTTATCAAAAGATGCAAGTTAATGTAAAAAAAAACCAAAAAAAAAAACCAGTTTTTCAATTACTTAGTCTTAAAACTTTGCCAACAAACTGTATAAAGACTATCATCAGGGCAAACTGTCCCAGTATTAAAATCTAATGTATCTGATGTCTAAATTTGTTACTCTGATTTCACTACTGTTTTAGCTACTATTTCTGGTAAAAATGAGAAAGAGGTAATCACACTGTTCTTGCTTAACAAAAAGAAAGGAGAAATTAATTGATGATCTTCATTGTAAATATCGTGAAACATTGCAAGGTGGGGTTTTTGTTTGCATTTTTTTGTTTGGAGGTTTTATACTTAACACGGGAAATATTGTTAATTACTGCACAGAGTACCTTGTTTTGTCTGCCATTTACAAAAGGGTAATATAAAGAAAGGTGTAGAAATTAATAAATTAATGTAAACAATGTTAGTAATGTTAATATTTTAATCTATAATTTCCACTGTAAGAGGGAACATTTTTTTTAAAAAGTTAATATTGTACTCTATCTTCTTGATGCAGCTGAGAATAAATGAGAGTAGCAATTTTCTCATAAATTCTACACTGCGAAGGAATTGATAACAAGCATTAGATCTTAAGGGTCATTAATTATTCATTAGTATAGCCTATATGGTAAGAAACTTTGATGAATCAACAAGAGGTACTGATTAATGGAACTCCACAGTACTACCAGATCTACTTGCATTTTATAGCCCAACAAGGAAGATGTGTAACCTCCCCATTGCAAACCAGCGTACCCTTCGAAAAAGCTTGCTTTCATAATTGCATTTGTGGCGCCTTCTTCACAAGATGTGCTAGTATATAGTATTTTTATACTGTTTGTAAATTATTTTCTAATATTTACTAGTGAATTATAATTCTTGAAATCTGTCAGTTAAGGCATAATCTATTTGTGAGTAATTCTGTGTTTTTCCAAACAAGACGCTCAGCATCTGAATGATACTAAATAGTAAATATTACTAAATAATAAATAGGCAGCATCTTGCCTAAAATTATGTTAAAATGTATTAGAGATATTGATGAAAAGTTAGGAATGATATACTCAAGTGTTGTCACTAGCTAGTAAGTAACTGGAAATAATGATACCCCAGGAATGACAGTGTGCTAAAAATGTCATTTTTGCCCTCTCCAATTTTAATTTTATTTAAAGTCCCATTTTACTGCAGGAGAGTAAACAATAGGCCTTTATTATTGGCTCCAAATGACTGGCTGATGATTTACACCAATATAGGAATAATTTGCAGATAAAATAGTAAGAAAACAAAAATGTATAAATAGAAGTTTTAAAAAAATGTGAAAGGACTTGCAAGAGGAAATGGACAAGGAGGGGGCGGGGAGAAAAAAAAAAATCTTAGCCAAACCATCTGAAGACCCTCAGTGGGTTTAGAGACCAAATATAATAAGGACATCAAATTTTATTCTAACATCAAGTCTGTCAACCTTTACTACCCTGTGTATTTCAGGATTCAAACACACACACATACAATTCAGATGCAAATGCACAGTGAGCACATCTCTGTCAGATGCAAGTTGCACAAAAAAAAAAAAAAAAGGAACACTGAAGTTAAGGGCACTATCACATTCAGAAACTTATACGTATTGCCTTCGTATTGTCCCTTCAAAGCTGTTTTTCTGTCCTGCGTGCACTGAGGGACTGGTCTAAAAAGGGCCACCTTTGGAGTATTATCTGTCTGTCATTTACACTGAAACCCACCATCATTTAAAGTCACCTCTATAACTTCTTCAGAAAAGCTATTCACAAATATCTGTAAGATGATACTTGATGGTTTTCAAATAATCCAATGCAATTTTATAAAGACATTTTTATATTAATATCTTAAAACATAAAGAAACCTTAATTTTAGTAGGTTGTTCATAAAAAGAAAACCCGAAAGATAAAAAGGATCCACTGTTCACAAGCAAATATGTCCCCTCCATCTTTTTTGATTTCCAGACTAAATACAGGATTGCATTCAGCTCAAGGGTTGTTTCAAGACTTCCCAGCACTGTAGGCAACATATCATTTTTCCCTGTATTCTTTCCAGAAAAAGGGATGAAGCACTGACAAAAAGCAGCAGTGACAAGCCTAGGAGACTCAGGCTAGCTGCTCCAAAGAAAAGATGATTCAAAGGAAAGATGCAAATGCTGGTGGTGCTGAGTGGTGCCACCTTTGTCTCAGAAGAGGATTATGCCCAGCATGTGATTCTTCCCAGTCTGGTATTCCAGTTTTATACAACTGAAGCTAGGACTTTGTGCAAGGAAGTGCCTACACTTACAGCTGGCCCTTCTAGGGTGATGTTTATGGAAAATAATTAAAATAAGGATTTTTTCACTCCCAAGAGAAACGTTACCAACTTTTGTACTTCAAAATGGTTACAGCTCACATAATAAAAAACAATTGTGTGGATGTAAATCAGCATAAAGGTCTGGACACAATGAAGTGTCTGGCACCTTTAAAGTGTTTCTAAAACTCTATCTTAAACAGACTGCCTAGTCACATTGCTAAAGATATGCTTTAGGATGGATGAAGCACCAGCACCACCGATAGAATTATGTTCTCTTTTACCATGGCAATCTGCATTATAGGCCTATGACTTTGAGAATCAAGCCGTACACCTACCTCTTAAAACTCTCCGGTCCTGGGCTTCAAATTAAGGCCAAAGTAAAATTTCAACCATAGACTAGGTCATCCTTAGCACATAATTAATTTGTCTTTGTAAGCATTTTCTATGCAGCAGCCTTGAAAAGCTCCATAATAAAGGAAGTACTTCAGCCTTTGGCATCTCTGACTTTAAATGTAACCTCATCACTGACACCAGCCTCAATTTAGGATATTATATGTGTGTGAGGGTTATCTCATTTGCTCACTGCTAGTTCTCTGTGTATTAAAGAACATAGCAATAAACCAGCCTAATCCACAGTGTAACCAGAGATAGACATACACATATTTAAATTATGTACAAAATACCATGTGTAAATGAAAGCAAGTCATGCTATACATTTCCTTCAGCTCAATATTCCATAGCAGTATTGACCTTACAAAATTAACAGAAATTTTAAATGTTAAAAATCTTATTGTTAAGATTCTTGAGTACAATTGGGAAAAAGCTGTTTAGTAAGAATATGGCCATATTTGCACCAGTTCCTGGGTATAAAATGCTTTTCTAAAGAGGTTTGTTAAAAAAAAAAAAAAAATCAAAGAAAGGGAAGGGAATGGGAGGAAGGAAGGGGGGGTGGGGTGGGGAGACACCTGTGGTTTCTGTTACTCCAGAAAGCAATCGAGTGTGCTCACTTCAACTCCGGACATCCAGCTTCCCCTATCCAGCTACCGGCCTTTTTCTGCTAAAAGGGATCTCCAGGCTGTCAGGTCTCCCCTCCCCGCCCGCACGCACCGGTGCCGTTCCCGGGACAGGCAGCAGCTGCCCGCGGCCTTCAAACGGCCGCCACGGCATCCCGCCCCGACCCCGCCACCTCCGGCTGCGGGCCCCGCGCAGCGCCCGCCCCAGCGCTGCCCTGGCGGCAGCAGAGGGCCCAAGGGTACCTCAGGCTCCTGCCTCTCGCCCGCGCCCTCGCCCTCGCGCAGGTCGAGCCCCGCCCGCTGGACTCCCCCGCTTGCGCGCTTCGGGAGAGCATGTGGCAATCATCGCCCCACGTGGGGAGAAGAGCGCCCTCGGCTAATCAGCGGTCTCCGTCCCGCCTCTAGGCCCTGGGTAACAGCCAATGGTAACCAGCGCGCGAGGTCTCGGGCTCGAGCTCTAGGCGGGAGCCGTCGACAGTCGGTGCGGAGGGCAGCGGCGGACGTGGAGCGGCGGCGCCGGAGCGCCTCAGCGCGGCGTCATGGTGGGGAGCGGGGCCCTCGCGGGGGATTTGGGAGCGCTTCTGCCGGGCTGTACGGGGAGCTCATGGCCGCCCGTGCTGTGGCGGCGGCCCTCGGAGGTGGCCTGTGCGTGAAGCCCCGGTGGGGGCCGTGAGGGGAACGACTGGGAGAGGGAGAGAAACTGGTGTGAGAAGTAACGGCTGGGGGAGGCGCGGCGCGCGGGAAAGCCACGGGGTCTGTTGGCAGCGGGCGCCTCCTGCGCGGAGAGCCCAGGGGCGGGATGGCGTCCGGGGTGGCGGGAAGGAGCGCGGCGACGGCCGCGCCGCCATTTTGGGTGGTCTTGGCGCGCAAAGCCGCGGGGCCTCGCGCGCTGCCAGTCCCAGGGGAGCCGTGTGGTCGGCAGCGTGCGCGAGGCTGGGGCGGGCAAGGGGCGGGGCCGCCGGGAGCCTCCCGCCGGGGCACGCGAAAGGGGCAGCGGTGCAGAGCAGGGACGGGGCTACGGAGGCGAAGATACGGGTTTTGATGGAGCTGTCAAGAAAACAGGAAAGAGACACCCTACTTCTCCACCTCAGCTTTTTCCTAGATACACTGTCACAGTAAGCTAGAAAAACGGCTACTCCACCTCGGGTGTAAGACAAAATAGAGGTGTTCAGAGATCAAACATACATAGCACAGTCGCTTAGAGTCAAAGGACCTGGCTAAAAGTGGGTGGGTGGCATTTGATTGGGACTCTCAGATGGTTTCACAGAGGAACTCAAGTGTGTAAGAGTTGCCAGGGGCTAGATATCTCTATGCTTATTATAAAGAAAAATAGTAAGTGGTCCTGTGCAAAGAAGATTCTTGAAACAGCCAGTATGCGATTTGGCACCAAATCAAGGAAATCTGGGGATATTATATAAAGAAATCTTCCAAAACCAAAGGAAGGTGAAAAAGAAACCAGACAGAATATCAAAGATACATGTGCAGCCTGGTAAGGGACGATGGATCTGTATCCACCCTACGTGTTCACAGAGCCTATGTTGTCTTTAAGATCTTCCAGTGTTCTCAAAGTCAGCCCAGGTCAACTAAGGTGAGTAGACTCTTGCCAGCAGCAGTTCGGTCAGTTAAATTGTTACTCGAGCAACCAGGGAATGCTGCAGCAGAGAGAGATTGTAAAAAGATACAACCCACAGCTTAGTTATTGTGAGAATAATGCCTAGAAGACGGGTAGCTCCATATCTCATTATCATTGTTCTGTTTTTGATTTGCAGCGTGAATGCATTTCCATCCACGTTGGTCAGGCTGGTGTTCAGATTGGCAATGCGTGTTGGGAGTTGTATTGTCTCGAACATGGGATCCAGCCTGATGGCCAGATGCCTAGCAATAAAACTATCGGAGGCGGAGATGATTCATTTAACACTTTCTTCAGTGAGACGGGAGCTGGTAAACATGTTCCTAGGGCAGTGTTTGTGGACCTAGAGCCAACCGTGGTTGGTATGTACCCAGCATTAAAGATCTTCAGTGCAAAAGTGAAGATTCCCTACGCGTTCCCTATAGTCTTTTTTGTTTGTTCAGAACGCTATAGATTTTAAAAGATGTGTGTCTGGATGCCCTTTTGACATATGGGGTTATTGTTATTTGAAAAACAAAATAATGGTCTACAGGTAACAACATTTGGAAAACAGTAGAACTTTTTTACAGTCTGAGTAATGTTTCTAGACTGCAGCACTGTGTCCAGACTCTTGTTTAATTGCTATCTGGAATCTTGTCTGTACCTGTAGTGTAGTTTTCTGTGTGTCCTCTGTGTTCTCAGGTACAAATACTGCTTTGTGATGCCTGATGTTTTCCTCTAAACAAAGGGGCTGAAGTTGTGCCAGCTTTTTAGGCTAGTCAGCCAAGCTGCGTATAGTCAGGGGTGCTGTCTGCACTCTTTTGACACATGCACGTAGTGTGTAGTCACTAGGCAGCGCACACAGAACTGAACAGATCCAATTTATGTTGTGGTATTTTGGGTTTTTTTGTAGATGAAGTACGTACAGGCACATACAGGCAGTTATTCCATCCTGAGCAGCTCATTACTGGGAAAGAAGATGCAGCCAATAATTATGCCAGAGGCCATTATACCATTGGAAAAGAGATTGTTGATCTAGTGCTAGACCGCATTCGCAAACTGGTAAGAATTTGTGCTGCAAATCAGCATTTAAGATAATGGATACAGCTCTATAGCTATCTGTAATGACGGTTTGCTGTGTTTTTTTCTCTAAGAATGTTGTGCATAGTTGAATGTTTAAAACAAAACCTTTTGTCTCCTTGCTCTGCCCACATCCTGCCCCCCCCCCCCCCCCCCCAGCCAATAAAAATCCAGTCAGTAAAACCTAAAATTTTTTAGTCTCTGAAACACCATTATTTGAAAGTACTGTAAGGATATGTCAGAAACATAAAAGTCTTAACCAAGTATAACAAATTGTTGTTATACTTTTTTGTTTGTTTGTTATTTTCAGTTTGAATTGTGCCATTATGTGTCACACAAAATAGTACCCTGAACTTCAGGTTTTGCTTGAATGCTCAGCAATTTTAATTACTTCTCTGGGGTTTTTTGTTTTGACACTGCATTTTGAGAAACTAATGATTCAA
Organism: Strix aluco; assembly: GCF_031877795.1. Classification (NCBI taxonomy): domain Eukaryota; kingdom Metazoa; phylum Chordata; class Aves; order Strigiformes; family Strigidae; genus Strix; species Strix aluco. Next base: position 31,878,838 of record NC_133939.1, on the reverse strand, counting down.
AGTAGTGATTGGCAATTTAAAATTACAAAAAAAACCCCCAACATCTAGTTGATACTTGCTGAAAGCTAGAATGGGAACATAAGCAGATTCTAAAGCTGTAGCCCAGCTGTAATTTGGTAATTTGTCACAGGCTCTTGCTTACAGTACTATTAAAATGGCATCAAAGACAATAAAGCAACTTTTAAATATTAAAACACTCCTATTCAGAAAAAGTTATGCAGAGGCATTGGTACTTTTGAGTAAAAGACATGCAAGAAAAAAAGGAAGACTGCCTTTCAAGAAGGCTGGGTTTTTATTATAACAATCTAAAACTAACAAACTTCAGAAATAAATGCTTTTGAATAATTATTTTAGTACTGCTTTCTCCAAAATCTTCAGTAACTTTTTTTCTTCTCCCACCCCATTATAGGCTGATCTGTGCACAGGGCTGCAAGGTTTCCTTATCTTCCATAGTTTTGGAGGAGGCACTGGCTCAGGGTTTGCATCTCTGCTCATGGAAAGGCTCTCTGTTGACTACGGCAAAAAATCTAAACTAGAATTTGCGATTTATCCAGCACCAGAAGTTTCCACTGCTGTAGTGGAACCCTACAACTCAATTCTAACTACCCACACCACACTAGAGCACTCGGACTGTGCCTTCATGGTGGATAATGAAGCCATTTATGATATATGTCGTCGTAACCTTGACATCGAACGCCCTACTTACACCAACTTAAACCGGTTAATTGGGCAAATTGTTTCATCTATCACAGCCTCACTGCGTTTTGATGGAGCCCTCAACGTAGATCTGACAGAGTTTCAAACCAACCTTGTTCCGTACCCACGAATCCATTTCCCCCTGGTGACATATGCCCCCGTTGTCTCTGCGGAAAAGGCGTACCACGAGCAGCTCTCGGTGGCCGAGATCACCAATGCCTGCTTCGAGCCGGCCAACCAGATGGTGAAGTGTGACCCGCGCCATGGCAAGTACATGGCCTGCTGCATGCTCTACAGGGGCGACGTCGTGCCCAAGGACGTCAATGCCGCCATCGCCACCATCAAGACCAAGCGCACCATCCAGTTTGTGGACTGGTGCCCCACTGGATTCAAGGTACTTGCACAGCTTTAAGCACGTGATGTTTGGATCGCTGGGGACGCTGTGGCGTTCGGAGTCGTTCCACAGCGGCGTAACGTCCCTGTTAAATACTTTGCTCAAGTGCAAAATGACCATAAGCTATTTCATGTGTTTGTAACCATTGTGGGTTTTGACTGTTAACAGAAATAAGTCTCTAAGGCTTAGCGCTCACAAGAAAAGTTTCCGTTTGTTTTCCTGCAGGTGGGCATTAACTACCAGCCTCCAACGGTGGTGCTGGGCGGTGACCTCGCGAAGGTGCAGCGGGCGGTCTGCATGCTGAGCAATACCACCGCCATCGCTGAAGCCTGGGCTCGGCTCGACCACAAGTTCGACCTCATGTACGCCAAGCGCGCCTTCGTGCACTGGTATGTTGGGGAGGGAATGGAGGAGGGAGAGTTCTCTGAAGCCCGGGAAGATCTGGCTGCCCTTGAGAAAGATTATGAAGAAGTTGGCATAGACTCGGTAGACGCAGAGGCTGAAGAAGGAGATGAGTATTTAGAAAACTGAAGTCTGGAAAAACTTGTTGAAAAAAAAATTGCAGAACACTGTTCACTTGTTTAACTGTTCTCAAAGTTCTAAAGGTTCTACCTTCTATTTTTTTCCTTCTTTACCGTTCAAGTGTATACTCACTGAGGACCATTTGAGGTTGGAGGTGTTGGTAGCATCTAGTCATGTGCAAATTATGGAAGAAATCAGGCAATTGTGTGTGCTTTCTGTGATCCCAGCGTGTTCTGAGACCTACTGTCTTTGAATTTTTGGTTTCTCACAAGCTGGAAACTGCTTCTACTTCAGGCTGTTTCAGTACTAATAAGGCTGTTATTATTCCAAGCCCGTCCACACCACACAGAGGAACCTGATCTTCACTAAAGGTGTTTTCCTGGTAAGGCCAGCTTCACGGAAGGCTTGTTAAAATCTCCAGAGCTGGTTAACTGAGCAATAGTGTACTGGAGAGATTGACCTGACTAGGCAGGGCGGGTGCCGTTACACATCAACAGAACTAGCGCTTGTCACCGGGTCATTTGCTAACGATGTCAAACTTGGTATTTCAGAAATGGGATGGGTGACATGCAGAGGAAAAGGTAAAATTTTCAGCACTCCCCCCTGCATTTGTTTCTGATAAAAGGAAAATAAAAGCAGATCTGTTACCTGCTTTAACAGAGCATTGTCACTTTTTTACATTCCTCTGTTGGCATAGTAGAAAAAAACTCTGTCTTAACAGTATGTCCAAAGCAATACAGCTTTTCAGGTAGAAACTGCAGACCTGCTATCTTAAACCTTTCTAGTCTTGAATCCTGAAAAGGGTAAAAAACTAGGGTTTTGGTTTGGGGTTTTTGTAGGTTTGGTTTTGATATTTTTTTTTTTTTTCCTTCCCTACACGTTCTGTATAACCCGGAGGGAGAAGGGCTACACCTGCTGAAGATCACCGAAGTGAATTATTTTCAGAGCGCTTCTCACTGGTATCTGTAGAGCATACACTCTCTGCACTGTTTATGGAGTTCCAGAGCCAGAATTGCTGTATTTAATCCCCAAAATGCCTTTGCGTGCGCGTCCCGATCGCAGCAGCCCGGTCGCTGGTCCCGGGGCCGCCGACGGCACCTCCCGGTCCCGCCCCATGCTCGCGCCCCGCTCTCGCGTCAGCGATCGCTGCCGGCTCGGCGGGAGCCGCCGCGGGGGCGCCCGGAAGTACCGGCGAAGCCGTGACGTTACGCGGAAGGAGCCCGCGGAAGGAGCCCGCGGAAGGAGCCCGCGGAAGGAGCCCGCGGAAGGAGCCCGCGGAAGGACGGGCCGTACCGCAGCGGCGGCTGAGGAGGAGGAGAAGGCGGCGGCGGCCTAGCCCGCTCCCCGCAGCTCCCCGCAGGCTCGGCGCGGGCCGCCATGGTGCAGCTCTACAACCTGCACCCGTTCGGGTCGCAGAGCGTGGTGCCTTGCCGGCAGGAACCGGCGCGGTTCTGCTGCGGCCGCGACGCGCTGTTCGTTGCCGGCGCAGGCGGCAGCTGCCGGGTGGAGGCGTTCGCGCTGCGCGAGCAGGGCGGCTGCGAGCCCCTGGGCTCCTTCGCCACGCTGGGGCCCGTGCGGCGCATGGCCCACAGCCCCGCAGGTCAGTGCCCGGCGGGGAGGCCCGCGGGCCGGTCCGGGGGAGGCGAGGTGCGGAGCGGGGGCGGGAGGAGGAGGAGGATGGATGAGCAAGGCCTCGCTGCGGCCGCGCTCCGGCGCTTCCCGCTGGGCCGGGCCGGGCAGCGCGGGGCGGGCGTTGGCGGAGGCACCGGCCGGTCCGAGCGGGGCCGCGCGTGCGGGGCCAGCGCGGGGCTTTTTTCTACCGCCTTCCCCCGCCCCGGGCCGGGCCCGCGCTCCTGCGTGCTGCTGTGCGATTTCGGGGCACGGGGCGGGCCCCGCAGCCCCTCGTCAGTCTGTGACTTTCCCCGTCTTTAGAGAACAAAATGCGGGGGGGGGGGGGGGGGGAGAGGAGACACCTGGTCTGCAATCACAACTCATAAAGTGGATTTAGGAGTTAGGCTGGGCCTAGATCTGTACGTAATGGTACGTGAAATGTGTCCAGCAAAGAAACTCACACTTCGGATTTCATTAGAGCAAAACTGGTGAACAAACTGCTTTTGGAATTTTATGCAAGAGTTGAGAATTTACAGTGTTCTCTGTAATGTACTGCAGCAGGTAGAGAGCTCAAAAAGTGTCATCTATTCTTCAATGATATATCAGTACTGCTACTTTCTTTTAAGGAGACTACCTGGTGACGATTGAGGAGAAAAGCAAAGCAACTTTCCTGAGAGCGTATCTGAACTGGAGATGCATGTCTGCAGGGAGTTCTCGTGTTTGTGTTCGGATGGTCGGTCACAAGATGGAAGAGTCATACAGTGAAACCTTAAAAGAACAGATGTCAATTGTGGAAATGCCACTTTCAGATCCTCCCCTGTGCGTTTCATGTTGTCCTGTAAATGGAGATCTTCTTGTGGGCTGCAAAAATAAACTGGTCATGTTCTGTTTGAAGTATCTGGTCATCAACCAGAATTTGACTGTGTTAGACTTCGAACGCTCCTTAATTTTACACATTGATAATCTCATTCCTGCTGAAGTCGCATTTTGTGCCAGACATATAGCTGTAATGACAGAGCTGGAGGTTCTGATCCTGAAACTGGAACTGGTCCAGCAAAGTGCAGACAGGACAGAGCAGTGTGCACACAGAGGTAGTACGCTAGAAAAGCCTGAGGATGGAGGTAAGTGCAGAAGTGATTTTTTTTTTTTTGATTTCCAGGAATCTGCTAACTGGCTCCTGTTATTCTCAAAGTAGGCTCAAACATGGCAATTGCCCTTCAGAAAATACTTCCAGATCAGTTTAGGACTATCAGCTGAATACTCCAGTGCATGAAAAGTGGTACCATCTGCGGTTGGAGGTAACACTTAAAATAAATACACTATCATTCTGCAGATGCTTTCAGGGTAGTGCAGCCTCTACAGACATAGAATTAGGTCCTGTTTTGGGGTGCCACCATGGGCCAAAACAAAGTGGTAGGAGTTCAGTGTGCTATGTTCAGAAAAATTACTCTGTCAGCATCACTGCCCAAATAACTGTGTCTCTTCTAAGGGACAAGTGGGAGGCCTAATGGAAGAAGCATCTCATGAACCTCGAGATGGGACCATGCATACTGGCTTACACATTTAAGAATGCTGCTGTGGTGATGCATATGCACTTTTGTAACTGTTAGTAGGCTCAGAGCTTGCATAAACAAGGTGTCAGCAAATTCTCCTTTTTCAGTCCTTTGTCTTTTTTGGGGGCTTGCCTTAGAATCCTAGAAACCCCAGAAATAGATTTACTCAGTGGGTCTCATTCCTGTGTATTGCAAGAAATCAATTCATATGTACTCCATTCCCACCTTTCTGAAAGTATCAGAGGAACACCAACAAACTTGAAACCACCAAATTGAAGAAACTTAAAAAGAGAAAAGGATGGTCTTTTGGAAATGGAAACTGTACCTAGAAAAAATTTAAAGGTAAAAAAGACTTGTCAAGATAGGTAAAATATAAACTGGAATGTTCTTCACTGAGTTGAGATGGATCTTAACTCAGATAATGGTATTCCTGGCCCTAGTTGTTTTTATTAATAAAAACTAAATAGGAAAGTTCAGCTTATTTCTGAGTGCTGTTAGGATTTGCTTTCCAGAACTGACGTGAGTTTAAGAGAACCCAACTTTCTATCATAACTGCCTTTTCCTTCTTAAAACCTCTCCAGCCAAATGACAGCTTTTTTTTTGACAGCCAGCCGTTTGCAGCACAGGTTGCCTTGGACTGGCCTTACAATGAACAGTTTACCTGTTCTTTCAGAAATCTTGACTGTTAGGTATTCAGACTGTTGAGGCTTAAATGAAGGATTGGTCTCATCTTCTAGCGTAGCAGTTTTTTGAAATCTCATGGTTTGAGGAAGCCAGTGCTAGCTAGGTAGCTGTAGTTGGAGTATTTAATCGATACTCTGTCATACCACTTTCTTACTGCTAAATGGAATGCTTTGAACAATTAATATAGCATTTTCATTGTTAAGGTGTAAAAGATGAAGGCCCTTCAATGCCTACTTTGCAGCTTGAATTAGATGAGTTCATCGTATGTCAGAAGCCAGTGGAACTGCTTGGGGAAGAAAGTAAGCTATGTGAGATACCCATCACACTGGAATCCACAGAGTTACCTACAGAAGACACAAAGTGCTTCCAAGTGCGGTATCTGCTTTTCAGGTATTGCAAATGTATTTTCCTCTTTATGGGTTAATTTACTACAAGAGATCATAATGAGCTGTGGCTCATGGCTTGTTGAAAGAAAAATCCTGGTATTTTGACTTTGGGGGTTTTTATAAGGGTTGGTGTTTTTTGTTTTTTTTTTTTTTCCCCACTGAGAAAATAATGTGATATCAAAGAAAGCCCATTTTTGAAGAGAAATTTCATTTGGAAGGGACCGACAATGAACATCTAGTACAGCTCCCTGGCCACTTCAGGGCTGACCCAGTGTCAGAGCATGTTGTTAAGGGCATTGTCCAAATGCCTCTTACACACCGACAGGCTTGGGGCAGCGACCACGTCTCCAGGAAGCCCGTTCCAGGGTTTGACCACCCTCTCAGTAAAGAAGTGCTTCCTAATAACTTCCAGCCCGAACCACCCCGAGCGACCCAGCTCTGAGCCCTTACCCGGGTCCTGTCCCTGGGTCCCAGGGCTGCTCTCCAGCAACTCCTCTCCCAGTTTATACTTGTGCCTGGCATCAGTCCATCCCAGGTGCAGAATCTGGCACTTGGACTTGTTACATTTCATGCCGTTGATGATTGCCCGATGCTCCATTCTATCTAGATCCCTCTGCAAGGCCTCTTGTCCCTCAAGAGAGTCAACAGCATCTCCCGGTTTGGTATCATCAGCAAACTTGCTAATGGTGCAGTCAACTCCTGCATCCAGATAATTGATCAAAATATTGAACAGCCCTGGCCCCAGGATCGAGCCCTGAGGAACACCGCTGGTGACCGGTCACCAGTCAGATGTAGCCCTGTTCCCTGCAGCCCTTTGAGCTCTGCTGTCCAGCTGGTTCTTCACCCTATGCTGTGAACCTGCTCATCTCATGGCTGGACAACTTCTGGCCTTGAAAATCCTAAGTTTCATTTTATTTGGGGAATGTGACTAGTTGTTACAATCAGAGTAGAATTTTGGTGGTTTTGCAGTTCTAGTGATGTTTAATGTCTGCTTTCATCATACGTCCTTGTGTGCTGTGAGGAGCATGCATGGCAGCTTCTCTTGTGATGCATCAGAAGGGATGGTCTCTTTCTCAGCTTACAGAATGACAGAATCATTTATGTTGGAAGGGACCTCCTGAGACCATCTAGGCCAATACCCCACCCCTCCCTTCTCAAGCAGGGTCAGCTAGGACAGGTTTTCCAGGACCCTGTCTGGTCAGGTTTTTAATGTCTCTACAGGTGGAGACTCCACAGCCTTTCTGGGCCACCTCTTGCAGTCTCTGACCACCCACGGTTTTTATACTTTAATGGTGAACTGGTAAAACCATTTTACACACCTTATTCTGAAGCAACTTGTGTCAAATTCTGTTATTGTTTAGAGCTTCTTTAAAGGATCACACACAGGCTGATCAGCTGTCCTGTCTCTGTGACCTTAATCACGGTACTGCCTTTTGTTTATTTATTCTGCACCTTTCATTAACTCCAGCTGAAGTGATACTTATTTGAGTACCTCTAAAAAAACATTTTCTCCTTTTCTCCAGCTAGCAAAGGGAGTTTACCAAGTATCTTAAGCACTAAGAAACTACACTTTTTATTTTGTTAGTTATCAAAGCCATTAAACTTCTATCCAACACTGAGGAAGAATTGGTGTCACAGTCCAGCAGTGAATTCCAAAGCAAAGTAGGAAAAAGGATGACACATAATTGGAAAGAAAAGTAGGATTGGAGATAGTGCCGTGTTACATATAGCTCAGTTGAATAAAGAGAGGAAAAAAACCTGTTGAACTGAGGTTCAAATCAATTGCAGCATGTCTTGCAGCGATCCCAGACTTTGACGTGTGTCTTGTAGACAAGCAAAGAGGTTTTTGGTTGCAAGAACTCAAGACAGTTGTCTCTAGCTATGCCACATGCTTCTTGGCATTGCCATGCTAATTACATTAGTAGTAGGAGTGCACATTGTTCTTGAGTATTAAAACATCCACTGTGCCTGTTATGGCTAGTGCTGTCTTGTCCAAAGTAGCTCGTAATGATTTCTCACTGAGGTGCCATGTTGTTGTTTTGGATTTTTATCTCTAGACGTTTTACACCTGACCAGTCACCTTTTGGATTTTGTGAAGAGACAAAGTTGCACTCTGTTCAGCTGCTTCCTGTATACCAGACGGGTATGTGGGTATGCGGGGATGTGTTATGGTCTGTGCCACAGGAGACCTGGGAAAGGAAGGAGCTGCTTTGTTTATTCCATTTTGTACACTGTTTCTGTATGATTTGTTTTTAAATTAAGGTCTTTCCTCCCTTTTCAATGATTTAAACGGAGCTTTAGTTAAGAAAAAAGTCTTTAAGTTTCTCCAAGCTCTGCATAAACCTTGAACTAAAATATCAGTTCACCACACCAGAAGAGGAAGACTAAATCAGCTTTTATCAGTTCTCCACTGATTAATTTTGCATCACAAGATAGTGATCCTCAGTGTTATAAGATACTAAACTGCCTTTCATGAGTCAGTAGTGGAAATCAGAGTAGTAAACCTTAGTAATCATTAAGATATAGGTTACCCTTCTGCCAGGCTTTAATTAAAACTGCAAGTGTTGGGTGCCGATTTTAGGGGTTCATGAATACACACTAGCTCAAGCCCCAACAAACCATGGAAGAATTTAATGCTGTATGTTACCATCAGCTTTACTGACTGCTCACTCAGTTTGTGGTTGGTTGTCTGCTAAGTAGCAAAGCCTCGTTTAAGTTGCAGCTGACTTGAGAATAAGCTACTTGCCATTTACATCCAGCTATCTTATGTTCTCTTGTGATTTACAGTCTTTGACAAGAGGATCTGTAAAATCTGAAAACAACCTTTACCTGCCAAAGTGGCTTTATAAATAAATTCCACCATTCCCAGCCTTTCTTTCCCTTAAGTGAGGACCTGTACTTTGGTGCACTGTAGCTGCAGCTCTGGATGAGCATTCATCCCAGCTCACCAGGAGTTGTCTGAGATCAGGCTGATCATCCAATCTATGGATGCTTAGTTGTGATGAATCTGCCAGGTCTCTCAGATGCTGTTACATCTATAGGATTCCTTCAATCGGTGGTACGTCCACTCCTTGGTTAAAAATTACTCCAAATGAGAGAACATGACATACAAATCTGTGACCTGTGCACTGATCCGACCTGTACGCTGATCTTCATATAGTTCTTTTTCTCTTCACTAGCTACTAACAAAACCAGTCCACAACCTGGGCAGGTTTGATAGTATCTTTTAGGCATTAGGCTTGCAAAGGAATTGCCAGGTTTTGATTTACAAGGTATATAAAATGCCTTTCTTATTGTTACATCTAGGAAGTTCTGTGACAGACCATGAGGAAATTGAGAACAAGAGAGAACTACTGAGTCTCTTTTGCTTTTTCTCTTTACCTCATGTTGGATATCTCTACTCTGTTGGGAAGTTAGTAGAACTGATTTCTACTTACCAATATTCAGAGAAGTCAGAGCAGGCAGTTCTCACTCCACAGTTCCTGCACGTCATTACAAGGTACTATGTTTATGATTTTGCTGATAGTATCACTATGTTTCTTTATGCTACTGCCATTTAAATTTTTTTTTTTTTCCCTCCCTCTGATACGTCCTTCCTAGCCTCCTGGAACTCTCTGGGTAGGCTCATGTGATAGTGCAGCATGCCCTCCTGCTTAGGCTTCTAGGCACATTTCTATGAAGGAAAAAATACCTGATTCTCTGTAGTTTTGGCTACTGGATTTTTGCAAGTCTTCATTTTTTTTTCCTTCATTGTGGTTTCTTCTTTCCCTCTAGTGAGAACCTGCAGTGTTTCACAGTGCGGTGCAGTGCAGCAGCAGCTCGTGATGAGGATCCATATATTGATACGACTGTGAAGGTGCAGCTCTTACTACCTTGCTAAGATAATGGGGGTAGTAGTATGGCACTTAGTTTCCTTATGTTTCCTTCTGAAATCCTGTTACGTTCTATTGGCTGAACCAATAAAATAAGGTCCAAAATTAATATTTTACTTCAATCTATGGCATATTGTATTTTAATGGTCTACAAATGCCTCAATGAAACAATCTATTATTGCTGTTTGAGATTCTAGATGATTAGTGGTATGTTTTCAAAACCATGAAAAGCTATAAAATCACTTACATCTTAAACTAAATTCCATGCTTTTCCTGCATTAATCTGAATGAATGGTGCAGAGTTTTCCCTTATTGCAGCTGATGATGCTTCTCTCTCTCAGGTGTCCTTGAAAAATCAGTTTTTGTAAAAGGAGTGTGAACACTTGAACAAGTCTGCTACCAGATACTTTGTGCATGTTTTTTAGGAGGAGAGCTTTTGATCCTTGGAGGTCTAGACTTTTCCTGTTCCTTAAATTGCTTATCAGTAAAAATCTATTGAATTGTAAAGATTGGGATGTACATTAATAAAAATACCAGGAAAGAAAGACTGAATTAGGCCTGTACAAACCTCATGAAGTTCAACGAGGCCAAGTGCAAGGTCCTGCCCATGGGTTGGGACAATCCCAAGCACAAATCCAGGCTGGGTGAGGAGGGGATTGAGAGCAGCCCCAAGGAGAAGGACTTGGGGGTGTTAGTAGAAAACTGACTGTGAGCCAGCAATGTGTACTCGCAGCCCAGAAAGCCACCTGTGTGCTTGGCTGCACCCAGAGCAGTGTGGGCAGCAGGGCGAGGGGCTCCCCCTCTGCTCCGCTCTCGAGAGACCCCCCTGCCGTGCTGGGTCCAGCTCTGGGGGCACCAACATCAGAAGGACACGGACCTGCTTGAGCGGGGCCAGAGGAGGCCATGAGGATGCTTGGGGGGCTGGAGCACCTCCCCTGTGAGGACAGGCTGAGAGAGTTGGGGGGGTTCAGCTGGAGAAGAGAAGGCTCTGGGGAGACCTTAGAGTGGCCTCCCAGGACTGAAAGGGGCTACAGGAAAGGGAGAAGGGAAGGGACTCTTGATTAGGGGGTGTGGGGATAGGATAAGGGGGAGCGGTTTTAAACTGACAGAGGGGAGATTTAGATGAGATCTAAGGAAGAAATTCTTCCCTGTGAGGGGGGTGAGGCCCTGGCACAGGTTGCCCAGAGAAGCTGTGGCTGCCCCCTCCCTGGAAGGGTTCAAGGCCAGGTTGAACGGGGCTTTGGGCAACCTGGGCTAGTGGAAGGTGGCCCTGCCGAGGGCAGGGGCTGGGACTGGATGGGCTTTGAGGTCCTTTCCCACCCAAACCACTCTGATTCTGTGATTCCTTTTGAGCGTGTAGACAGCGGACAAAGAAACCATAGGACAGTAGAAGTATTATAAAATTCTCAAGAGCTAAACATGAGAGCTCTGCTCCTCATAAAGGTACTGAGATAAAGAATATAAACACATGACACAATCTGTCCCTTCTCCAGTCTCACCTTTCTGTGTTTTCACTGTGGCTTGCATTCAGTCCATTACGGTTCCTGCAGTCAGGCACCAGGCTGCCTCCTGTCTCAGCAGGAGGTTTGAGGAGATGTGCATGTCATGGTGGTCTGCAGGCTGCAGTCCCTCGTGATGTCCCTGCTGCAGCTTGTGCTCCACAGGCTTCAGACTCAGTCTGGCGTGGGCCCTGCAGGGGCCACGTCCCCTCAGGGTGTTTCTGCTGCAGTGTGGAGTTGGAAGTGTGGTGATGGCAATGGTGGTTATTATTTATTTTTCCTGCTGTTTTTTTACATCAGTGTCAGAGCTGGCTGGTTCTGGTTCTGACTAGCCCAGGGCAGTTTAGAGCCTTCTGGTCACCACTGCAGCCTCCTGCCTCTTTACAAGAAATGTTAAGGTTTCTTCAGAAAACGGGGTACACATATGGTGCTGTGTTGCTATGTTAATTTGTAGATATGGTATTTTATCTTCTTAAAGCTGTAAATGTGGAATATTTCTGGGCAAATGAAGTTGCATTTTTCCATTTTTAGTCCAGTATAGATTATATGGTAAGGTTTAACTGAAAGCTGCATATTGAACAAATCAGGAACATAATACTGGGTATGTAATGTAACAATAGGCAAGGAAATATAATACTTTTCTCTATAATTGCTTTTCATAAGCAAATGAAATCAATACTTTTATAACCATGTCAGGCAATCTTTTACAACTTGGCCAAATTCAAACTATTTGGGATTAAGTTTTCCATGTTAGGCATCTCCCTCAGGCTCACTTATTTTGAGACACACAGCTAAAACTGTGTAGTTGCTTTGAAGAGTGAAATGATTATTTTTTTTTTTACCCATTGTTAAATGATTTATGTCATAGTTTAGAGTATTTTTATTCTTGCTTAAGTGAAGAACTCAAAAGTTAGGAAAGCCAGTGAATGTTTTTAGTGTCAGATAATTGAACAGAGGTTAAATTTCTTTTTTTTTGTTGTTTAAAGTCTCAAAGTACATACTAACAGAAATTACAAAGCAATTACTATCCTTTATAGGCTTGTCCACCTGTTGCACTGGATGTCTGCACGTTAAGAATGCAGCTTTTTATAGGACCAAGAGCTATCTGTCATTTCAAAAACCATATAATTCTTTTGACTAAGGCAGACACGGAAGATATTACTGAAAGAAGAAAGCCTACAAGAAGGATGCTGTAAGGATTTCTGTCTTTTGGGGAGATGGTATTTATAGCTCTGTGTACAGTGCTGAATTTGTGGATGTTGGAGTTGAAGAGAGGTTCCTCTGGAAAACTGTTTGGAAAGAATTCCCTAATTAGTGCATGGGAACAAAAATCAAGCATTTATTTTTTTCAATTCTACTGTATTAACTGACATAGAAGAAAATAAGGTAGGGTCACAAATGCTTGAAATCAACAAAGTAAGTTACTCAAGATTGTAAAAAACTTATGTAAGTAATGTTAAAATAATATTACTAAGAACGTATGTGCTTCTGAGAAGAAAAAAATATGTATCTTGAGATACAAAAATATGCAGGAGTACTGAAGCTACAGGCTAACAAATTGTAACACAAAATGAAAATGTCTTACATTTGGCTAAGGGTTCTTCCCAAGAAAAGTTATGAACATCACTGTAGTAATCCATGACAAAAGAAGGATCAGACTTTGGCCCAAGATACACTTCTAGCATGTATGTAGCCAGAGGCTCTTGTGACTTTTTATCTATTTCCATGAGAACTGCTATTCCCATTCTTTTTTGAGGGCTTTTCATAAAATTACTAAACAGCTATTCTAAACCAGCTATTTGGAAATTACATTAAAGTCAGTTCAAGTTCATTAACCAAAGCGGGACAACTGTAGTTGATTGAAGAGTTATTTGAACCAGTATTTCTTAAAGCCTAGAGCAGACGTTATTCAGGAGAAGATGAGGATAAGATGAGAATGATAATTCAAAATACTGTATTTTTCTTTGTATAAAGCACAGTTTCTTCTGCCAGTAGTGCTGTTTCAGAGATTATAGTTGGCATTTGAGGAAGATACACTTTTTGCCTTCAGTAAAGAAAGTTGAACAAATATTAGTCTACTTAATACCATCACTTGAAAATAAAGATAAAAATATCCCAGAAGAGTTAAAAACCAAAAAGCCATAACAAAAAGAGTGTTTTCCTACAGTGTTTTAGCCTTAGGGCGTTACAGACCTAGCCAATGTGTTAGAGTAAAAGCATTCAAATACTTTTTTGCCATGTCTTGGCAAACACTTTAATAGAGCTGCAGGGGCAAATGTGCAGTAAGTCCTTACAGAAAGTAAGCAAACATCTTAGCTAATTTGAGTTACTTAACTTCATGTAAGTATCTGATACTACCTGTTGTTAAGCCTGGAGAAGATGTAGATAGCTTTGATGGTATTCCTGGTGTGTGAACATGCCTATCCCTGTTTTGTTATTAGCCATTATGACTTAAATTCACAGCTTAACTCTTAAGCATTTACAAGCCTGCAAACATACCTATTTGTGCATTGAAATTATCAAGTGAGTGAGATTTTTTTTGGCTGCATAGTGTTTATTTGGACACTGACAACTCTTTTCCTTCTCTCTAGTTCCAGAAAGGCTGACAGCATCAAATCCAGAACAAATTCTGAGTCAGAGCCTGGTTGGAATTTATATATTATAAACACTGTTTCAACTATTCAGCTTTACAGAGAAATGGTATTGCCCAACTCCTGCTTTTGTTGTTTGGTGACTAAAATTAAGTACTGCTAATTAATCTCTGATGCATGTCATTGCTAAATATAACGTAATATATTTGTCATGAATAGCCCATAATACTTTTTCAAATGGCTGCTGCCCTCATTACAATTGTTCCTGTATATTCTTAATTTTTGCCAGCAGCCTAAGTATATCCTGTGTCTGTTCTAGGTAGATTATAGTAGAATTTACGAAAATGTAAAAACAGAGAGTTGCATCCATCTTTTAAGTGAGGCTCACTTATTGGTCAGAGCAGCTGTAATGGACCCTCATTTCCTTAAATCAGATGAGAAAGAAGAACTTCTAAAAGCATTCAGAGAAAGTTGTGCCTTCTTAGGAGACTGCTATAGCAGGTACGTTTTAGATAGGTGAGGTTTTTTTCCCAACAATGTAACTGTAAAATGAAAATTCATCATTCTTTGATGTTTTACATTAGTATTACATATATAATACAAGTCTTTATGTTCTACAAAACCAGCTTAATCTAGTCATCTCTGCAGTATCTGCTTGTCTTTATTGTTACTGAATACAGAATATAATATTACGCTGAGTATGAGCTATGTATTCGCAGATACTGGTGTGTCTGCAACTTTGTTTGATGTATTATTTTAGTTCTTACAAACAGTGATGGTAAAGTGTTGCCCTTAATTGTTTTGTTCTTTTCTTCTTTCCTCTCTTGCCTTCAGGTTTGACACAAAGGATTACCACCTTGCTTTGCCATACTACAGAATGTCAGGTTTATCAGTGACTGAAGTTTTAAAGAGACTAGTTTCAGAAGGTGATGAAATACAGACATATGAGAGAGGATTTATATTTTACTTAACTCATTCTCTTAATGAAGACTTAAATGAAGAATTAAGTAAGGTAGAAACAACAGGGGTTTTTTCTTAATCTGTTGATCTAGTTCTGATTTTAAGAACTGTGTATCAAATTTTAATTAAATGCCCTTTGAAAATGCTGAGTTGCTTATTTAGTTTTACAGTTGTTCTTTTTCACATCGTTTTTATTTTCCCATTTTTGTTGACAAAGTAGCAAGCAGCACCTGTGATGCTTTGGGCTGCTTTCAAGCAACATTATGGGTTTGACTATCATGATGCATGTTGCTAATGTTCTGGTTCCCACTGGCACACAAAGACTTCCATTTTAGCAAAGCTCTGCTGCAAATTTCTTTTCATTTCTCTTTCTATAACAAAACAAACTCTTTCTTTGAACATTGCCAAATTGTACAGGTTGGTAAAACCAATTCACTGTGGTGATGGATGTTCTCCTAGCACCCCAGAATATGGGTTGCATCACTGCTGATTAGAGATCCTTTACTTTTACCAGTGGGGAGGAGAGTCAGGAAAGGCACTGTGATTTGATAGCTAAGCTGTACTTGTCTGTTTTATTAAAAAACACCAAAGAAAGCAAAATAAAACTGCAGTACTTTTATATTCACATACATATCTGGAAAGGTCTAATCTGTCAAATGGCTTTTATTTCAATAGGAATCAGCAAATAAAGTTCTCCAGATATTCTGTCTTGCTGACCCTGTGCAGCTGCCTCATATCCTCTGCAGCCCCTGCATGAGAAATGTATGTCCTCTGACAGCTGTGAAGTATCTTCAGAAAGTAGAAAAGATCATGCCATCAGTGGTCGTGACACTTACTAAGGCTTTCATGGCTCTGAAAATGGGAGACCTGACAATGTGTGAACATGAGATGGGCTCCTATAAGGAGGTAAAGTATGCTGAAAGCATAAGCTATTCATGCTTTGCAAAGGCAGAGTCAGTAGGTTTGGCATGTAGTTGTATTTTACTGTAGAAGCAACTGTTGGTCACTCCTCTTCCTCCTGCTGGGCTGCACAGGCTCCACTGAGTGCAGTAACAGTGGAATCGAGGGCTGGCATACACACTGGGACTGTACTGTTTCCTCTGCAGGTCGGGTAGTCTTATCTTGGCAGAGCTTTACCAAATAAGTGAAAGTTTTGAAGCTGTTAAGTTCTTGTTAAAGTAAATGCTGTTTACCGGAGTATAACAAGCTCTACAGAGCCATTGCTCTTCAGCAGTACAGAAGGGTTGTATAGCAGCATTTTTACACCCCTCCACCTGTAATATGTGTTATGCCCATGAAAACCCATCTGTATGCAAACAGCTGTTGTAAAATTGCTCTTGAAGCAGAATGTCCATGATGCACACAAACTAAAGTTTCTGTATACAATTTTCCATCTTTCTTATGTGGAATCAAAGCACTTAAGCCTTAGTAAGAACAGATCAGAACTTACTTCAGTGCTATCAAAGGAAGGATTCCACACCAATGGGGGGAAAAATGTTAGTGAAGCAGTCTGTGCCACAGATGTTCACTTGTGGTTTTAGATTGAGACCTGTCTGTAAATTACTTGTAAAGGTTGCTCTGGACTGGTGAATATTCAGAGGTGACAGAGCTTGAAATACAGACTCTTTCTGAGAGTGAGATATTGGAGGTATAAAAATTTTTAAAATAGCTGTTTCAAAGTTAGATATCATGCTTTGGTAGGAGAAGTCCTGGAGAGCTTTCAAAGTTAGCAGTTTTTGAATTGTAGGGTGGGAATTGTGGAGAGTTGTTTCAACAATGATGCCCAGCACCACCTTCATTCTAACCATTTACAGCACAATCAAGTGAAATTGCCGGGTTGTGAGCAAACATACACACATTCCACTGCAGGGGTGTTGGGGTTTTTTTTTTGTTTTTCTTTTTAATCTGGCCTATTAAAAAAATGTTCTGTTGCACCTCACCTTTAAAAAGCATTTTTTGCAAAGCAGAAAGAGTAACGCTTTCACAAAGTTAGAGAAAGGAAGGATAGTTTGTATGCATGGTGGGGTGAAATCTGAAACTGCCTCCTAGGTCTGCCTTATATTTCCTGTGTAATTCATTTAATCTGCTTAGGCATCATTTCCCCACTGTCTTTAGAGTGGAAATAATATCTTGTCATTCTTACCTTCAAAAGCACCCAGATATCCAGAAACAACTTGTGCAGCACATTTTGATCATTGTTTCATGGGTATTTTCAAAATAAAATGCATACTTTAGCAAAGTAGTCTATTGAAATTTCAGCTGGTGATTTTTCAAAACACCGTGTGTATTGAATGTCTTGGATTTCATAGTGCAATCTATCTTTCTTACATGCACAGTAACTCCAGCTTCCAACAGTGTGTTACTTTCAGTGTTCAGGCAATGGCCTGTTGTTCAGGAGTCACTGCTCTGGCACAGTTTGGATCTCAGTCTCTGGAGAGCTATTCTATAAATTGTAGAAAGGATTTATTTCCTTCTTCTGACCTTCCTTCATTTCATCTGTCTAAACTTCACTGCCTGAGGAAATACTGAGTTTTCTGAGTTGAATCAAATGTGGATTGAATTCTTTACCTGATTTGTATCTGACTGTATTTGTAGACAGCACTGGCTTCTGGCTTCACTGGGCAACCAAAACTCTTGAGACAGCGTAAGGAAGGAATTGTCGTGCCAACTGAGTTTGCTGTTCACCTGAAGGAGATGCAGCCTGGTTTACTGGTGGCTGCCACTGTGGCTTTACATGAGAACAGTAAAATTGAACTGGAAGAAGCAGATACCTTTTTCAAGGTTGGCGTGTAATCATTTTTTGCTTCTATTTTTCTCATAGTGATGTTGTGATGGGTAGGCAAAGCAGGCTTAGTTGCTCCTTCACTCAATTTCAGCATTTCTTCAGAAGGAGGGAGATGAGGGTTGGGTATATTCCAGTTATGATAGATGACTACAGAGTCAGAAACGGGACTATCTGGAAAGAAATACTGGTTAAATCAAGAAAAAAAAGCCTCATTAAGTAAGTTCTTTGATTTGACCCTGTCATTTGAATGGAGAATACCCAGATCTCAGAGATCTTTCAATGGCTTCCTAGTAATTGGACTTCCTAAGGCTACTGAAATTTAACAGAATTTAGAGAAGTCACTTCCATAAACTCCTTTGGAAGAAATCATTAGGATTGAAACATACTTGTAAAGAATTAGACTTAAATAGGAAGGTATATAATATTTGATGTTCTGTGTAAATTTCTGAAAGAAGAGTGGGTCTCTGCAGTTTATGAGGAGAAAGACAAATAGAATAGTTTCTGGTGTCACTGAAGTATTCTTTATTTAGATTGGGAATAGACAAACCTTTTTTCTTTTCTCTACAATGAATAACATTGTTTGGATTAAAGCCATGTATTCTTCAGTGTAGGTGTGTTGCAGTCTTGTGTCTGTTACTGTGAAAGACCTGTATCAGAAATACCAAGTCATGAAACTTGAATCAGAACAAGTGTTGCTGTTTAAAGCGAATTGGAGACCAAAAGTCCTTTTCACTGGCACACCAGACCTTAAAAGCATCTGCCTTGTGGGTCCTACCATTATACCCAGCTGAGCTACACAGCAACTCTTACGGCCTTTAGATTCTTCTTGCTAAGATACCTGCTTGGCTTATTGGTATATGTAAAATCCTCCAAACTAGCAGTCTGTAACTACTTGCTGACAGTGTGCTGACATTTCTGGCAGTGGAGTAAATCTTGAAGAATAAATCAAATCTATTGTTCAGAATTGATTACTTTAAAATCATTCCATGAACTTGTTCCTTTGCCTAGCACTGTATTATGTAGAATCACATCCATTACAAATACATCAAGACAAGAAAGGAACCAAAGTTGTGCTTCTAGTAAAAGTGAAAAACTGTTCCTCCTGTCTCTTCTAAATTCTGCTACTAATAATTACCACAATCTGTGCTAACTTGATGTCTTCCAATGTTTCTGTTCTTAGATGTTGTGTGGTAACAGTGAAAACACTATTCCTCAGCTCTTGGTGGATTTCTGGGAAGCTCTTCTTGTAGTGTGCTCTCAGGAAGAAATACTTCAGGAGCTTTTACTGAGGGTTACTTCTCAGTACGTTTGGAGAATATCAAAGAAGCAACTTCCTGAGACTAAGCCATTGAAAACAACAGAGGATTTGGTAAGTCTACCACTCGCAGGAAGTTTGATGGCTGCATTGTCCCTCCAAAATCGATCCAAATACTATCCTTAGTATTTCAATTCTGGACAGTTTATTTCTTAAAAGAAGCAAGACTGAAAGCAAATAAGGTAGCGTGCAGTTACCAAGTAGGTATTGCTGGCTCTGGGGAGTCCTGTTCTTTGGGGACATTTGCATCTATACTTCCAACAGGAATCTCAGCTCTGGATAGAAATAAGGGCTAAAATGAAACAATCAGAGTTTGTCAGGTGGAGCGTTTGCAGTTTTACAAAGCTGGCTAAATGAGAAAAGTGTGTGAATGATGAATTTTAAGGGATTCTGAATGGGAAATCTGAAATACAGAATTATATAGGAGTTTCCAGTTTATTTGTAACTAAATTGTATGAAGCAGAAGAAAGAGTAGCTGCTATTCTAAGTTATGCTATTTGAGAGTAAAGTTTTCTTCACTTGTGGGTTTGACATGGAACTGTCACTAACAGAAATATTTCTTGTATTGCCACTTGATTCTTTCTTGTATAGATAAACTCCTGTAACCATTTTGGGTTGATTTTCCCATGGGTAACTTCCATAATGTCAATGGGATCTCCATCTGATGAGGATTACCATGAAGATATCTCAAAACTACAGGTATGAAACCCCTTAAATCTTACTGTTCACAGCTTAGATCCATTCTGCAAATGTTCATGTATGTATGAACAACTTCCTCCTTCCCCCCCAGGTTATACAAGTTAAACTAAAAGGCCCACTGAAATGATGAAAGGAAAAAATATGTAGAGATGCGTCAATAACAATGATATTTACATTTGCAGTCCACTCTAAACTTGCTTTCTCAGTTTTCAATAACATTTATTAAAGGAAGTATTATTTCAAAATTATTCCGATAAGTAAGGGCTTGTGTTCTAAGGTTATGGTTAGCATTTTTTTGCAAAGTTTGTCTTACATCCAAACAATACTTTTTCTTCTTGTCTTCAGTCTCTTTTGTGTAGTCAGTCAATCAATATAGCTCCAGCTCTGCCTGTCTTGGAGCCTCTGACAGAGGCTGGCAACGTTGGCCTCACCATCTACGTTCTCTGCAGTACCCGTCTAGGCCGGTACGAGGAAGCCCTTGACCAGCTCCTCAGAAGGTGTCCTGATGCAGCTGTATTATATGCTCAGCACGAGCTGAAAGGTGACAATCGGGTGAGCTACTTTCGTTACAGTATTTTTTTGCTTTGTTTTTTTCTGTTTTCTAACTATAAATGATGTGTGTACAGATGGACTCTGAATGGATCAAGTAGTGCAACTTTCAGACAAACTGCTTAACTTGCTTTGAACCTCTGGCTTGGCATTTAAATTCCGTAACTCAGTCCCCACTAATTTTAATGGAATATTTTTTTTTTCCCCAGTTTCTTCTGTGACTTTTTGTATTCATTCTAGCAAATTGAAAGCATAGTCTTTTCAGATGGCAAAGTGCCTCAGAAAAGGCAGAGTAGTACATTCTTTTTCCACTGTAAACGAAAAACTAGCTAGTTTCTCACTAATCAGTGTTCTAACTTGTTTGACAGTGTTGTATAACATGAAATTTAGTGATAAGCTACCTGATAAGAACACATGGTCCTTCAGATAAAATCACACTTAAATATATTCTTCCTGTGTTCTAGTGACATCTTCTGGCCTTCTAACACCAGAATGGTACTGGTGCACTAGGGGAAAGATTATGTTCTTTATGTCCCATTTTCCCTTAAGCCTCTGTACAGTTTTAATTTTGGAACCGATTTTATTCAAGTGTTCCAGGAGTACAGGAGTTTACTTCTATTGCCCATCAGAGTTACTCAATTAATTGTGCACCATTTTGCTGGCCAGGGTCAGCAAAGGTGATCCTCTACCAGATGGACATACTAGAACTCTGTTCAAAACCAGATTTGTGCTTTTTATTCAGATCTGAAAATAGTTTCTTTGATTGTTTCCACATAGTTAGAGTTGAATGTGAGGTTGCAGTACTGAATCTGAACACAGGTGGAGGAAAAGAGTTGCCATATTGAAAAAAGAAGGAAAGAAATTCCTTCTCTCCATTCTTATTAACAAAATTATAAACATAATTCACTACTACTGCTGTTGGAAATAGACAGATTAGGTCAGGAGACAGAGCAGAATTCTTGTAGTAATGCTGTTCACCACTTTGCATGGAGCTGTTTGGAGGGAAAACCCCTCCTTTTCTGACTGCATCAGTCTCACTAATTATGTGACTTTTTTCTCTTATAAACTTTTCTCTATAGAGGGACTAGGGGGCACTATGTAAAATTTTTCGAGTAGAAAAAGATCACACTGAAAATTGAAAAACACATCATATGCAAAAAAGCCTGCATTTCAGAGCATTATATAAATTATTGAGTTCATCGCAACCTACCTGCATTTGTACATATCTGAGCTTAGTTAGTGTGTTTTTAGCAGATCTTTCATACTCTTAATTGCAGTCCTTGTTAATTTACACTTTTGCTGTTGGTTTTTGTGGATTAGGCTGTGTGGTGGAACAAGCTGCTTCCTGAACTTTGCAAGACAACCAGACTTACTGGCAATGACTGCCCTGTTCTAATTTCATCACTGAAAGGTAAATGAATTTATTGCAACTCCAGCAGCCTTTGCACATCATCTGACATTGTAAATACTGTTCAGGCTAAGGACTACTGATCTGATAATTTGGAAGAAAATGGGCACCTTTGTCTACAGTTAAAGCTAACACAGCTCATCAGGCTTTCTAGTTGTTAGCACAGGATTCTGCAACGTACAGTGTGTTGCCTCATATAAAAATGGCATTAATTTTGTAGTGAAAACAAACAGTTTGTTGGAATGTT
Organism: Strix aluco; assembly: GCF_031877795.1. Taxonomy (NCBI): domain Eukaryota; kingdom Metazoa; phylum Chordata; class Aves; order Strigiformes; family Strigidae; genus Strix; species Strix aluco. Next base: position 31,857,067 of record NC_133939.1, on the reverse strand, counting down.
GGAATGTCCAAAATGTTGGAATCATATCTACTCTGCTCTCGGGAGACCCCCCTGCAGTGCCGGGTCCAGCTCTGGGGGCACCAACAGTAGAAGGACACGGACCTGCTCGAGCAGGGCCAGAGGAGGCCACGAGGATGCTCAGGGGGCTGGAGCACCCCCCTGTGAGGACAGGCTGAGAGAGTTGGGGGGGTTCAGCTGGAGAAGAGAAGGCTCTGGGGAGACCTTAGAGCGGCCTCCCAGGACTGAAAGGGGCTACAGGAAAGGGGGGAGGGACTCTTGATCAGGAGGTGTGGGGATAGGATGAGGGGGAACAGGTTTAAACTGACAGAGGGGAGATTTAGATGAGATCTAAGGAAGAAATTCTTCCCTGTGAGGGGGGTGAGGCCCTGGCACAGGTTGCCCAGAGAAGCTGTGGCTGCCCCCTCCCTGGAAGGGTTCAAAGCCAGGCTGGACGGGGCTTTGGGCAACCTGGGCTAGTGGAAGGTGGCCCTGCCGAGGGCAGGGGGTAGGACTGGATGGGCTTTGAGGTCCCTTCCCACCCAAACCATTCCATGATTCTGTGATAGTGTTTCTATATAGGTCAAGAATGGACACTATTAAAAAAACTTACTACATAAAACTAATAGACAGTAATTGTTTCTTCTCCTTGGCCCAGTGCCTGTATGGTTCTAAGCAATGACAGGCTACTTTTGATAACCCAGCAGGTGTTTAAGTGTGTATTGATGATTAGGTCACAGACTGAAAAAACCACAACGTGTTACTACTAGAAGTAGAGAAACCAACCCTGGTAGTCTAGTTGTCACATGTTTGTGGGAAGTCAGTAATGTTGTGTATAGCTGAGGGGCCAGTGTGTTTGTTCTGACCGAATAAGAGTGAATAAAGCACCTGTATTTTTTACAACTGACAGTGTAATGCGTGGGGGCAGGAAAACAGCATCACGGGGTTGCATTGTGCAGCACAGGTTGCCATGCTCTATCATAAAGTTCTAGTTGCTAGTGCTAATAGTTTTTCTTTTGAAATACTGTTTTCATGGAGTAACTCTGCTGTAATCACTTAAGAACATGAACAGCTTGGTCTGAGAAGCTGCTTGCAGAACATCTCATTTTAGAGGTTGTGCTGAGTTAGGGTGCTGCTTCCAGGGCTTCCCTGGCCTTTGATACAAAATAGGTGAAGTACTAGATCAGACTTCCATAAGCATTAGTGCCGCATGTAGACCTGATGAGATCAAGGTATGGGTTTAATCTAACACATAATTTCAGTTTACTTTTGAGACTTCCTATAGTTGCATTTCCTCCTAAATGGGCGTGTCTCAAATTTCATTCCCATTGCAATACTTACATAATTTGATGACTTCAATTAGTGATTACATTGTTAATGTTTTTTCATTTCTTTGTTCTAAAACCAAAATACCTAAACAAGATTTTCTCCCCTGTTCAGAAACTTTATCAGTTGTTGCAATGGAACTGGAACTAAGGGATTTCCTCAGTCTTCTACCAGAGGATGGAACTGCAGCGTTTTTCCTGCCACATCTTCTTCACTGCAGCCAGAGGAGGCTGCTGACCTAAAACAATGGAAGTCTACTATGCACTGAAATTCAGAGAATGTGCTGGAATACAGAAGTAAATAAACAGTAGAACTACATATAAGGTACCATGGGACTCCCCTGACATAAATCACCTTATTTCTCAGTTGAAACCTCGTGACAGCTATTAAATGACAGCTATTGTCTGAGGGAGAGCATCTCTTTTGAAGCCAGTACTATTGCACTCTGATGAAGGTCAACAAACCAGAACTCCTGCCAGGTAGAAATGAATGGTGGTGGGACTGGTGAAAACACAGCTATGAGCTGTTAGGCAGCATCACCTACCTTCTCAGTGGGGGTGAACTTACAGTCCAAGCAGCTAGAAAATACAGACGGTGTGGTACAATTGGACGTACAGTGTTCACTGGAAGTAAAGCAGGGAGTCAGTCTTAATTCTATGTTAGTGAGTTGGATCACTGACCTGGGGAGGAGTTTAAGCTCAGGCATGTGTCTAACTGGGCAGAAGTAAGTGCCTTACCCTCCCAAGTGGAATTGGGCCCCACTTAACTTCATTTTGCAACACAGACATTCCCTTGAATTCCAGCTGGCAAAGCCAGTCAGCTGCTCTGTCATCTCAGCTGCATGCCCATGCAAGTGTTAAATGTTTTCATTTAGCAATTCCCTAAAAAAGGCCATAAATCAAAAAGAAACAGACATGTTCCCAAGGGGAGTGGAAGATACGGACTACTGCTTGCTTGCTTTTTTTTTTTTTTTTTTCTTTCTTCTGTTTGTTATACTCAGTCAGTAGAGAAGGATTTGAAATATCTTCTTGGTTTTCTGGTAAGCATCTCAGGTACTTGTGCATAGATGTACTGATGTTTGCCTTTCTTTTGGGCAGAAAACATCCTTTTGTTCCTTCAGCTGGAATTCAATCATAATAAACTGTCACGATGTTTATGGCTTTCTTATGAATGCAGTTTGTTTTTTTGAGAATCTACCACAAATAAATCAATGAGTCCATGATCCCATAACTGTCTAAAGGCCTAATTAGCTGACATTGACGCTATCAAATCCATTTTCCCTGAAGCTGTAGTATTACTTAAACCTGTAGAAGTAAGTCAGAAGAGGTCATCTACATTGCAAATAAAATATATTTTGAAACTATTTTCTTTTTTAACTTGGCTGTAGCAGGAATGCTACACAGATAAAATCAATGAGCTGATTTACTAGGAGGGATTATGCTGGTTTCAGTAGAATCTTTCTACCTTAAGAAAGGCCAGAGTAATTTAGTCTTGTGACAGAGAAGCAATTTCCTTTGTTCTGGCAGCTGTAAAGCTCAAGTGTTCTGCTTTGCCTGCCTGTCCCGTACATCCTTCCCTCGTGTTTGACAGAGGTCCAGCGTACATGGAGTGGGGTTATGAAAACACGATGGCACGTGGATGGCACCTGCTCTTACCGCTTTCATTTTTGGCCAGCATTAGTCATGCACTAATACTGCTGCTTCCATCTGTCAAGAAATGCTTAATTTCTTCATTAGTCTTAATGCTAGGTCTTCACTATACAACTAACATCAAAATGATTCTACTGCAGGAGTTGTTTAAGATTCATGAGAGCAAAGCTTCTTCTTAGGTAGTCACCAAATTTTGCCCTTTACTGCCTGAATTTCATCAGGCTTATTTCAGCATAACTTTGTCTGTCTTGTAATTATTTTCATAACAGAAAACCAAAAATGTCTTGTGCAACCATGATCCCTCAGCCATTGCATCTTTTAAATTCACTATCTTGAAAGATGTTACTGGATAAAATTACAAAATAATTGCAACAGAAATAATAGAACTATTTTGTTAGCTGTTCAGTTATGACTTTATATATATTTTAAGTATGAACCTATGTAAAAAGTGATAACCAAATTCCTGTTTTCCAAGCAATAACTAGTAAAACGTGATAGCAGATACCTAAAACAAATTTTGCTGTTACACAGGGTTATTTACAAACTTTTAAGAAAAAGTACATTTGTCTCTTCCATGTTCCTCAGCAATTAAATAACATGCATTAGGCATCACCTAGAATATGTTTAGCTTGCAAGATACTATTTTTATTTAGAGAAAAAGGTATTCATAAGTTGTTATGTCCATTCAGCTGTCTTAGTCAACGCCCTCTTGTTAGCCGTGGACCACCAAGTGAAATCTTCCAGAACACAGGTGGAGATGAATTGTCCAGGAAATAGTATTTCTCAAGAAATGCTTCACTGAAGGTAGACCTTGGAGAATCACTGTGGTAAAATGTTTTCATCATTCCAGTGTGCCTGCTGTACCTTTACACTTGAACTGATTGAATAATCTTGGAAACAAGGAGACCGTTTTGTCTGTAAGGGGGAAAACAGCTTTTGTTACATGCGTTTCATTGAAAGAAGTCTGCGTGTGGACAACAGAGTCCAGAATGAGAGCAGTGGATCCCAGTACCTTCTAGACATTGTGAGTTAGATTTAAAAACAGCTTTAAAATGAACTGAAGGGTACATCTTAATGCACTTGAGATGGCTGATGATGAAAAATCCAACATACTGCTTCTACAAGCTAAAGTCTACATCTTTTTCTGTGTACGCTTAAGTCAACCATTTTATTATCTGTGCAAGTTTGGCACAACGTATTCTGTGAATCAGAATGGTTTATGAAACAGAACTAGATTGTGTTTAACATTCCAGTCTGGTTTTAGTGTAGAAACACATCTACATTATATAGTTACATGTCTGTATATACATACAGCCATTTTGAAATGTTCCTACATTTCTCTTTCTGTCAATTAACTATAATGCCTACCTCTGTGTTTTGAGTACAGGAAGGTGTTACTTTTAAAATTGTATTAACTTTGAAGAAACAAGAACTTTCAAAATTCTTCAAGATTCACGTTTTTTCACAGGTAATATTGCTGAAGCAAGCTAGTAGTGTCTGTAAAGCTAAAACACGTCCTTTAGAAAGAACACACTATTTTAGTTTTTCAGTACTTTAACTGTTAGGGATGATGACTTCAGCTTTATTTACCAACTGTTCTTCCTGTTTTAAATGAAGATTTGAGAGGGAGTCTGGCACTACTGGCACTTCTTGGGTACAGAAGTACTCTGTTTCATGAAGAATTCTTTTTAAATAAAAAAATCTGCCATGTTAATTTCATTGATGGGAAGCTGAAGCAATAGTCAGTAAACATCCAGGCCTCTGGCTACTTCTGTTTCCTGAGCAGCAGCGCTGAGGCCAGTATGACTTGGTGGCTTGCAACATCAATATTAAGCCATGAAATATTGCTGGAAGCCTGATCTAGTCCTGAGTACGTGGGGCTGCCCGTGAGCCCCATTCTGCATCTTCAAACACAGTGAACATCACTGAGGCAGATAAGCTCCTACCTTCCTTCGGGAGCACTGTGTAGGTTGCTTCCATGCCTGCGTGGATGTGGTCAGTAACATGACAGTGCAATAGCCACGTTCCAGGGTTCTGCGGGGTCATTTCCACAGTTTGAAATGTCCCAGGGAACAAATCAAAGACGTCTGCCCGGTAAACCCCTGTTTGCTTCAGGACAAAAAGAAACAGTGGTTAAACAGCGTAGCATTGCCAGGCACAGTAGTTCAAGCTGCCTTATTCCCACCAAACTTTTTAATCACAGTTGAGTGAAAAGACATCTACTGTACATAATTTCTACAGAAGCATCACTTTGTACATCAATTTCATGATTAAAGATTAATAAAATTGCAACTTAGTGGAAATGAAGGAAAAGTACAGCTGTTGTGTTACCACAGCCATGAAAATTCACAGCTACCTTGTCGAAGCAACTTGTGAGGTTACCAGTCAGAAAATGCTGCTGGCAGATATGCTGAGCAAATACAGGTTTGGTCCATAAAAAACTTACAGTCAGATTACAAGTTCTGCTTAATACTGTCACATCTGATTTTTCACCAGAGAGTCCAGTCCTTGGTATTTGAGCTGCCTCTCATTCTTAACACAACAACGAATGAGCAGAGAGGAGCTGTTACCTTGTACTGAAAGCTGTGGCCATGGAAATGGGCTGTGTGAATGTCTATTTCGTTGCCCATTCCCACCAAATACCAGCTGACATGATCTCCCACATGCATAGTCAGACCATGTAGATTTCCAAACACCTTTCCATTAATGGCTAAAAGAGGGAAAGAGCAAGAGGAAAACAAAGGATTTTGTGCATTGTTATTCTCCAAACTTTTAATAGAATACAAGATTTGAAAGCCAATGCCAGGCAAAAGTAACAGCTTTTGAACAGTATATAAAAACAAAACAATCGGACAGCATATGATGAATGGTCTGATTATATTCCATATTTAACTAGAAAGTAAGATGTAGTTAAAAGAAAAAGTTCTTTGCTGTACACCATTACTAACAGTTCTTAAAAGACCTGCATTTCTTGCAGCTCTTTGTCAAGGGTAGACTTTGCCAGGACACACTTTCAGGATGCATATTGCCTTTCCAACTTATCCAGAACAGTTGTTTCCTGACACCAAATCAGAAATTTAAAACTTAATTTTTACTCTTCCCTCAAGATTTCAACATGGGGCTCTTTTTTCATAGGTTTAAAAAAAAAAAAAAAAAATCAGTGGCATTAACAGTGTTTTTAAATAGTTAGAGTGAAATTTTTCAGGCCTTCTGCCCTGGAACTGAAAATTCGGGGGGGATGAAAAAGTCCAATTTATATGCAGTACTTTCAAATACATAATTTTTACAGTTTCCAGAGTTACATTAACTAAATTGGGAAACATACCGTGCATTTTATTACTTTCAAGGAATTCCTCATCCTCTTTGTCAACAAGGTGTGGGTTGGTAGAATAGGTTTTTATGTTTTCATCCAAATACCATGACTCATTTTCATCAAAAACCATAAAAAGAAGAGCAAACTGAACTTTTTTTTCAGTATGAAATGATGGCAAATAACGTTTATGACACACAACAAGTGTGCCTATTAATCCACTGTAAGTGTCCTGAAATTACAAATGAAAGATCATACAATTACAAGATGTGACCAAGCAGAAGCAGTTTTAACACCAGACATGAATCCTCTTACTATTTTTACAGCTGTCAGTATCTGGAAATAAAGGTAGCCAGTGTCAGACAAACAAGGTTATTTCTTCACCGTTACATGCTATCCATGGATGAAGTTCAGTGCACTATGAAGAGTAACTGCCTCTTTTTCATCTCTTGCTAGAAATAAACATTTATTTCATTTTAATTTATTGCTCATCTTTTTTTTTCCCCCTTTTTAGATTTTAGGATTTTGAGCTTGGTTTCCATTCAAAATCTACTGACATTTTTGTGTGTTTGCTGAGACATGAAGGAAAGAACACATTAATTTTCATTTAAAATTATTAGTCACGTTAACTTAATGGGTGCTTGTACAAAAACGGCAGATTTACGTTCCACAGTTGCATGTTAGTTTTCCCACACACGACTGATGTTGTGCAAGCTATGTTGTTGCATATTGAGCAAGCTATAAAGTGTTAGCTTTAAGAATGAAATCTGAGTGAGATGATCTATACCAGCAGCAGAAGAAACAGGGAACAAGAACAAGAAGGGCCATGACTCTCAAATTCTGCCCTGACTTTCGACATTTAAATTCAACAATATGGTAATGACAGGAATGACTCGACAGAGAAAGCAGAAAGAGCTTCAGACTCATTTCCCTTTTGCTGTAAGTACATTCGTGTTGAAGTCATGAACAAACCCCTTTAGGTTGGTATTAATAACATACCTTAATGATGTCCACCGTTGAGTGGTATGCCCATGCAATACACTGTGGATCTCCTCTCTCAGAACTAGATCTCTCTGGGATTTTCCAGACGTACATTTTTGTTTCACCTGAATGAAATAAATATTGATGGATTTTAGAAGTTCTGAAACAGAGGTTATCTCCATTTACAGCTTATATTTGTCTTGATCTTCCTCTTTGCAATTACTGCACTGGCTAGCGTATTGTTACTGCCCTTCTGCAGATCCCTGACTCTTTGTGCCAGTGGTTTTTTTGTGTGGCTGCACTGTCCAGTTTACCATACTTAATAAAAACAATTGTACCTTTTGTAAAGATCACAGAGGAACTCCTGAAGTAATAGCTAGCGTAAGCTGTGCTCTCCCTATGTAGCCAGATCTGTTTGCTTTCATGAAAGGTGCAACCACGCTGCATCAAAAAATTACTGACCTGTCAAGGGCTAGGATACATAGCAATAGTTAACAGGGCCATTTTAATTGTAGAAATACTTGTCATAATCAAAAATTTAAGAACCTGAGGTAAAAGCAAAAAGTCTTTCCTGCTATCTTAAAATTACAGCTTGCTAAACCTTACTAGAAGGCTTGATGTTACCTGCTAGAAATAAACAAGGATGCTTTGATACCTGGGTTAGTTACAGCGACAACTGAACTGTCTGTTTTCACTCCATGGGCGTGTATAGAATAAGGTCTTGATGCCAAGTTCTTAAAAACTATTGTAATTTTATCTCCCATATTTGACATAAGCAGTGGCCCTGTTGGATTGAAAAGAAAGATTAACTTGGTTTTACAAAAGATCAGAGCAGAGAGTTTGTTTTGTTCAAATACAGTGACAACAACATTGGCTTATAATTCAACTAAAACTATGCATGGATAGTGTCATTTGCTACGATACGCCAACTGAGCAGCTGAAGTTGGGCATTAAGTAGAGGCCTAAGTCTCAAGAGCCCCAGGCACATACTGTGTATTTGAAGTCAGTTTGGATGTTGCTTCCCAGTTTTATGCTGAATTTGCAACTACTGACCTGTGGTCAGGTAGCAAACCAGGAGGTTTTCATTCTTGTAAAAGCAAGCAATGTAATCTTGCAAGGAAAGCACCATAATAAAAGTAGCAATTCCGTGTAGGTTTAGGCACTTTGTGTGGGTAGAACTATACTCAGCATTATTCAAACAGTTGTTTTGCTTCACTGCATTTTTCCCAGTTTCAAAACTGAACTTTGATGACTATACCTTGAATTTCCAGGTGCTGCTGCTCCTCTGCCCTGTTTTTGGGAGTACTGAATGTCTGATCAGTGTACTCACGATATACTACCTTTTTGTATTTTGAGCCAATGAATTTGTCTTCTTTATTTAAAAATGGATTGCCAGGGCTGGAAAAAAAAAATAGCGATAAGAATACGTTGTACATTTCTGCATATATTTTAAAACATCTTTTGCAGGTATGTCAATTAACCATCAAACAAAAATCCAGCTGAGTGAAACAGCAATCTCATAGAGCACTGGTATCTTCAATGTGAAAACATTCTGGTTAAGATGGGAGGCTTCTCTTAACCTGGATGGTTAAAAACCCGCTATAAATAGACCAAGTCTATGTAGTATTTGAGAGAATGCTGAGTGCTTGGCCTGGCAGATATTTCAGATTGCAAGAAGTCATCCAGCAACTTGCATACTGAAAAATAGAGCTCTCTGTGACTTCTGTAGGTCTGAAGTGAAACCTGAAACTTGTGAAGCTTCAGTGCCTTGCTGAAATGAAACGTGAGGGACTGATTCTCTGCTGAGATCATGGGGGCTGGAGACAGTGGGGAAAAAAAGTCTGATAACAGCATAGTCCATATTACTTGTGCTTAGAACTGTAACAGAGTCCACTGTGGTATGCAGGACCAGGAAATGTGCTATCGAGCTGAGGAAAAAGAAGAAAATGAAAGTCAATAAAAAAAAAAATAGGCAGTCCATTCCCTCTCATTGAGATTAAAATACTGGGAATAAAACTCCAAGGCGTCAAGCTTCATAGTGAATGGATTCGGTCATGGATCTACCTTGTCTAAGCTGATGAAACAGAGGAGTGAAAAAGAACCTTAGAGTACAGATAAATATGAGACAAAGACATGTTACAAATTTTAAGTAATCAAATATCAGGACAAAGCAGTCATCATATCTAGAACTTCATGAACATTTCAAGCATTCCACATCAAGGACGGTACTGATATCAGTGAATAAATGCACATGCAGTATCCAGGATTCATGAAAATCTGCAGCTGCCCCGCAGGAGATTTATGCTGGACCATTTCACGAACATCATGCTGTCTGGCTCACGGTTACATGGCAATATTACTGGAGAAGGACCACAAATTCAAGTGAGCCCTAAAAATACATATGCAAAGAAAGCATGTTTAGAAATGCCTGATGGAGGAAAATGTTCAGAGAAGCGAGTTGTTCTTTTGCATTTTTTTTTTCCCTTATGTATATTGCAAAGTACCTTTCCTTGTGGTGTTGATGCCGCTCAAATTCCCATGTCCTGTTAGGAGAATAGTCCCATTCGACTTCCACTGCAGCAATATAGTAAGTCTTTTCGTGCAAATACATAGATAGATCCACATTCCACCAATGGCACTGTTTCACTTTGTAGTTCTGTTTCATGCCCCCTGTGTAGTGATCTGTTGTCAGGCACGACACTTCAAAAACTCCTAGAGGTCACACAAGAAACAAAGATTTGAGGACAAAAATCTCTTACTAGTAGATCCTGAGATTGTATTACCTATGTTGTTTTAGTGTTTAGAGACTGAGATATAGGCTATTGCTCATATAAGATCCAAATTCTTTGTGTAGTATGGCTACTTGTAGTAATAAAATTCAGCATACATAGAAGCTAGAAAAAGCAAGGCTTTAGCATTAAGAGCTTCCATCCTATGAACACAAGTTTGCTGCCCTTCAAACACAGCTGTACACAGTTTTAGCACCCAAAGGATCAAAATACCAGCTATTTAAAGCTTGTCTGTAGGCATAAAATGTTCATAGGTAAACATTTTCTAAACTAGTAACAGAATTTTTAAACAAGACCTTTACCTTCAGAATCAGGCTTCATAATAGCTGTAAGAAACGTATGTGGAAACAAATTTGCTGTATCCCTTCTCGTTCCTTTAGTTACGAACGTGTTTTCTGAAAAGTATATCCCATGGACATCGACTTCTGACCCCAAGCCCATCAAATGCCAGGAAACAACACTTCCTTTACACATCTCAAGACCAGGCTGATTTCCGTACATATAACCATTAATGGCTGTAGATTTGAGGAAGCAAAACCCACCTTGATTAACACATTACTTAATTCTGCAATACAGATTAAATAATACACACTGCAGATGTAATATGATGCCTTAGAGTGACAGAAATGTCAATAATAAAACACTTTATCACATCAGCAAAACTAGAGAATCAATTCGAGCAAAACAACTTTTAAACCCCAGTGTTTAAAAACAATTTCTAACTAACAGTTCTCCTTTCCAATGTCTAAAGCACTGGTAGCTGACTTTACCAACTGAACTTCCACTGCTTTATGCCTGTCAAGTATGCAGGATGCATAAAGCATCCTACTTCATACCCTGCAAGACCCTCCTGCCACATAGCAGAGACAATCCATCTGAAGTGTTTTTTAGTCTGAGTTACTAATCTTTTCTAGCTATTCCTGTGCAAAACTTTCAAAGCCTAGGTCTGGTACCACTGAATGCTCAGTATCATGGCTCTGTTAATAGCAGGCATGCCCCTAAGGGCAAAATTTAAGAAAGAACACAAGAAAATATGTTTAAAGATTAGGATTTATTTGCAGGACTAGGTACTGAAGATAAAAATGTTCTTTCACATGAAACTTGAAAGGCGTTCCTACAGTACCAAAAAACGATCAGCATGAAACTCAGCTCTGCCTATTAAAAAAGCAAAGATTTTCATTCTAAGGGGCCACACTACCAGCAAACTAATCCAGGCTCAGCCACAGACACAAAATGAGCCAGCAATGTGCCCTTGCCACGGAGAAGGTAATGGTGTCTTGGGCTGTGTTAGGGGGGGCGTTGCCAGCAGGTCACATGCTGAAGGTCAGATTGCAGCTGCTGGTGTAGAAATGCTGCAGGCAAATCAAGCCAGAAAGCAGCTTGGCAGAAAAGGACCTGGGGTCCTGGTGGGCTCTGAGCTGAACATGAGCCAGCAACGTGCCCTTGCTCCAAAGGCCAGTGGTATCGTGGGCTGCATGAGGCGAAGCACGGCCAGCAGCTCAGGGAGGGCATCCTTCCCCTCAGCACTGGTGAGGCCACTGCGCCCAGTACAAGAGACATGGACATACTGGAGAGAGTCCAGCAAAGGGCCACGAGGATGATGAAGGCACAAGCAGCATCTCTTCCACGAGGAACAGCTGAGAGGGCTGGGGCTGTTTCAGGCTGCAGAGGAGAAGGCTCAGGGGATCTCATCAACGAGTACAGACCCCAGCAGGGAGGGTGCATCGGGGACGCAGCCAGGCTCTTCCCAGGGGTGCCCAGGGACGGGACCGGTGGCCGTGGGCACACACCGACACGCAGGAGTGTCCCTCTGAACACCAGGAAACACTTTGTCACTGTGCGGGTGACTGAGCACCGGCACAGGCTGCCCAGGGAGGTGGTGGAGTCTCCAGCCCTGGAGGTGTTCAGAAGCCGTCTGGACATGGTCCTGGGCACGGGGCTCTGGGTGGCCCTGCCTGAGCAGGGGGTTGGACCAGACAACATGCAGAGCTCCCCGACAGCCTCAGACAGTCTGTTGGTCTGTGGAAATCCTCCTTTCAGCTACATCATCTGTAGGGCAGAGGTCAGTTTTCTCTTGCTGCCTGGTTGCACTCATAGGAGTTGCACATGGGCCACAGACCTAATACCTCCACCTGCTTGAAGTGGTACACAACAGTGCTAAACAGTGCTCAACTGCCATGCAAGGCACTGAACAGCTGGCATTATACTCTGAACTACCACATTTAGCTGAAATGGGATTGCATTCAAACATAGTTTTGTTTCCAATGGAAAGGAATGAAATGTCTCTGCTACTATACAGTTTCCCAGTCTCCAACATGAGAGCACAAAAGTAAAAACCTTATTGTAGAAATGAATATTTGGCTAATAATTTTCTTACAGTGCATTTTGTTGGATTCCTGGAAGTCCTCATCATCTTTGTCGATTTTATTAGGATTTAGAGTAAACATCAAAATATTGTCATCCAAGTACCAGCTCAGATTCTCATCAAATACTGTGGCAAGTAAAAAAAACTCAATGTTCACATTTTTCTGTGAGAAAAAATAGCAGAAAGAAAAATAGAAATGAGTGAACAGAAAATGTCAGGAAAAAAATTCTATGCACATAATAATTCATGAGTATAATTCATGAAGTAGGATAGATGCATACATTGATACTTCATTCTGATAATCTCAACACTCTCCAATTGCTGTATCTGGTGACTACGTATCTGCTGCTAATGCTCCTTCTACAAGCAGGAACCACCTCCAGAAATGAATGTGTGTTTTGGCCTTTAAAGTCTCTACGTTTTCTAGTCATTCTCATCCTAGCTGGGACTTGAATGCCAGTGGTTGCTCACTGTGATGGTGGTTTCACAATACAGTGTCTGTCTATCTATAGCCAGACCAGTGTTGCTTTTTTTTTTTTTTTTTTTTAAGAAAAAAACTGTCTTCATTTTATGTATTTCCCCTCAGCACATGGGTGAGACTGTGATGTGGAGACGAGGTGGTACTGAGTGGTCATTAATGTGGCAGGCCCTGAGGACACAATTCAGAAGAAAGTAGATTCAGCTACAATGACATTTTTCTTCTTTGACCGACCTGTTTCCCAGAAGGAAGTAGCGCTCCTTTTCTGCACACCAGGAGAGGACCCACAAGGCCAGAACTGGTGTCTCTGACGGCATCCACGGCTGAGTAATAAAGCCATGTCAAACAGTCTGGATCTTGGTCTGTGGGGCCCACATCTTCTGGCACATTCCACTCATACATAAACGTAGCACCAGGACTCACATGAGAGGCTGGAGATTCCGTACCTATTACGAAAACCAACATCAGGTATTATGCCTAATGGCCGCTGTTTGTTTTACCACCTGTAAGACATCAGCACGTACGAGAGCTCGCTCTCTGGTGCCGGCAGGCTCCTGCCTGCGGGCGCACCTCTGGAGGCAGCACCGTACAATGCCCCCTCGTTGCTCTTGCGGTAACTCACGCCGTGGGGCTGAATGCTAAATGGGCGGCTGGCATTGTTTCGGAACGTCACTCTGATGCTCTCGCCCACTTCAGCCTTGATAACAGGTCCTAGAAAAGAGCACGTGGTCTAATTACAAGGTGTTTCCGTCAAGTGATGCACAGGTCACTACGAGCTTAGAGCCATCGATGGCTGGCTGCATCTCCCCTTGAGGGGAGCTGCCCCTGGGCCACTGTGGTCCCTGGCACATGGCCTGAATCCCGTGGCAGCCCAGCAGCAACTGGGCCGCTCCACTCCCAGTTCCTCATGGAGGCCCAGGGACAGGCAGGACAGCTCCTCTCTTTGGGAAGGGACCTGCAGATATGAGCACCACCCTCAAGTCTCAGTCCAGAGCCATGCCAGGAGCAGCAGGTTATAAACAGGGCTAGGCTTGCCTAGCCTAGCCTTGTAATTCAGAGTCTTGCCTTTGGAGACGACGGCATACTGCCACAGGCAAGCTGGGGACCACCACAGCACAACCTTCAAGAGCTTCCTTGCACCCTGGGGTGTCTCTTGGAGGAAGCCACAGGCACCAGCATCCACAGGTGGCAGGGAGAGCCAAGGGCCCCTCCCTTGGAGGCGGAGGGGCACTGCTGGCTAGCCAGTGGAACTGAGTTTTCTCTCATAAATCTTTGCCATGAAATAATTTCAGATATCTTACCTAAGAGTCCAAGATGTGCTTCCTCTGTGAGTCTTTTTTTATGTTTAGTGAAAGAATCATCAGTGTATTCTTTGTAAATGGCTTTTTTATAAGAGCCACCAATTCTTGTCTCACTTTGTTCAAAAAAGATGTGAGATTCACTGTGTAAAAGAAAATGCAATAGATGCAAACAGTTCAAGTCACAACAGTCAGCTTTACAAAGTCAGTCAGGATGTCAACCCCATTTTCTGAGGTATGATGTTCTGAGTTTGTCTTTTGGGTCTCCTTTCAGTGATGTGGCTGCACACTTATATGCAGTTCCATATAAGGATGTGCAGGAATCTATTATCCTTCACTAACGTATCTTTAAGAAAAAGACACTGTGCTCTGTTGCCCTCATAAAGCCAGCATGCTTAGAGACTCATCAACAGTGACTTCTAGTCAGCATTTTGTAACCTGAAGTTTACTCTTCTTTTTAATAAAAGTTATAAATAATTCAACAACAGCAGATACAAACACCAAGAATATGTAACACCTAAATACAAAGTGAGAAGATTTAGTCTACGCTTTTTAGTCTGCACTTTTACTCTTCAAAAAAAGGACCTTTCAGTGTTTTAAAAGCACTATTCAGACAATGAACTGTGACTTGTCCCTTGTGGAGCAGGTAGGTGTTCTTTAACTCATAGATTAAAAATCTGAGGAATCAATGTATTCAGTGAATTGATCCAGCTCTTAAACATGCAAACACAGGGCAAAGGGCAAAGCTACCTCGAGCGAGTTGTTTGCTAATTGAGATGCTGTTGGCATGATCTTCATCAGGTAAAGAGATGATCATGAATTCCTAGCTTTGCTCTCTAACTCAGAATAATCAACCATCTTGAATCATCAGAGGTCACTGCCTACATATGACATTACAATTCACCTTCATCCCAGTGAAATTACTAACATTACAGCAAAATTTATAGTAAGATTACAAAGAAAACAATAGACCTGTTTTGGTCTGATATTTATCCTAGCATTAATATTTAAACAGAGGCGAGGACAATGAGAAATTCTGCTTAAAAGTCAGTTCTACCATATGGCTTACCTTATTTACCATGTTTATCCATTCTGCTTGAAAAGTAAAACTTCTTTAATTAGAAGCATTTACCTGTCAGCGATTAATTCTTGTCCTGTAAAATGGTTCATTGCAGATGGGCCATAATTCCAGATGATCTCTTCAGCAGCAATGAAGTACTGTCTTATCTTTGTACTCTCATTGCGATCTGTTGTGGATTTCCTACAATCTTTTACTTTAAAAAGGGCCTGCATACCACCTGAAAAAAATGAGGAGGTAGAGAAAACTAGGGAGAAGGAACTGCACTTTGTTTTCTCTTTCCCTGCTCCCAACAGCACTTCTCTTCCCTGAAGAAGTCCCATACCATTGATAGAGATGCAAATCACAAACGAAAGGGAAGATGAATCATATAAAAGCATGCACAACCATGGTATTTACAGTAGGCAGAGAGGTGTGGTAAAGTGCATTCGTCTTGTAAAGTTGCACCTGACATGGTAGTTACAGATAAGATTAGGGTGGAGTGGAAGCAGTGCTGTCAGTTAGCACTTCAGGCAAGGCCAGGTGCTACCAGACTGACCATCTTCCCTCTAAATCTAATCAACAGCTTACTCGGGAAACGCCTGACTCTCTGCACCCTAGCAGAAAGGTATGTTAGAAAATCTGCTTGTTGACGGTACAATATAATAAAGAGAACCCTTTTACAGCTATGGATTAGGCCAATTTGTAGGATTTAATCTTGCCCAGGATGCTTCAACCACACCAGCATGCTGCTTGATGTGAAAGCTATTTCAAAACGTATAACCTCTGAGTAGTTGAATCTGTAGGTTAAACATACTCCTTTTTATATCAGAATTTTGAAATTTTGGAGAATGATTTTGAGTTCTGTGTTCCTTCCCACTTCCGTGACAAATTCTCTAGCTCACTTACAGAGATACAGATCACGGGAAAGTGTGGAATTAGCTTTTAAGTATTTCATATAGTTATCAAACACTGGAAATACAGGAAGATACAGGGAAGAGAAATGCAGGTCATCTCTGCTTATTAGTCAATGCCTTTTCCAGAACACGTCTTTGCCAGCAGACAAGTTAGCCTGCCTGTCCTGTGCCCCTTGCCCAAACGTGGAATGAGCCCAAACTTTGTTGGCAAACAGAAAATTGTGATTAACTACCTTCAGTAGGAGGCAAACGTCATCCTATGGTTTATCTACAGTTGAGACTTGCAAAAGTGCAGCTGTGCCAATTGCTGCCAACTGCTAACAATTTCCATTACAGACAAGAATTTCCTTGATTTCCGTGGCTACATGCTCAAGCCCACCTAACACACCTCTAGGCATTTCAATTACCATAAGAATTCTGGTACCTAGAGGAGAACATCATCTGGTATATAACCGGGTCAGGAGTACTGCTAAAGTGACTCAGTAAACTGTTAGCTCAAGCTAAAAATATTCTCATCACTGGAACTTATTCTGTACCTTTGATATGGTCGTTCACTTGGCAGCTGAGCAGCCATTCCCCAGAATGCCTTGGTACCATGACAGCATCAATAAACGTGGCTGGGAAGAGGTTGATGGTGTCCACTCGATGATGCCTTTCTATTAAGGTCTGTCCATGAAAGTAGGCGGAATGGATATCAGCTTCATTACCCATGCCAAAAAGATGCCATTTTACCTTATCTTCCACACACATTGTGAGGTTTGGGAGGTACCCATACATGTACCCGTTGATTGCTAGAAGAAATGTTATTTATTACAGTTACATTCACAGACCTTAGGATCTTTTCTTCAAAAGCAGATATCATACAACCATTGCTCTATTCTTCAAAATAGAAAGCGGCTCAAAAGAAAACTGCACCTTTGAAAGTGAGCCAATGTCAGACACACACTTCATCTGCACAACTACCTGCATGACCAGCAGTTCCTGCTATGATTCTGAAATCCTTGTCAGAGCCAAAGGTATCTTCTTTGTTGACACTAACAGTAAAAACTGTTTTTCTAAACTGTGATGTTATAGTACAGAGTTCAGGACTAAAAACCAGAACAAAGTAACACAACTCTGTTTAGAGCACCTGGGAAACTATACTTGCAAAGAAGTTCTTGACCCCTAAGAATTTTATATCACAACTCCAAAGGTTTGATTGTACAATACTTGCCATGACTTTTTAATATTTTTTTGTTTAAAAAGATCTTTCTCAATCCTCCAAGAAAAAGCCCTGCTTAGGAAAAAAAGAAATTCTCTACAGCTCATCTTTAAAAGAGACAACATATGAAAATATTACTTCACCATACCAATGACAAGCAACATTAATATAACGTTCTCTCACAGTGCATTTTATTGCTTTCCTGGAAGTCCTCGTTGTCTTTATCAACTTTGGAAGGCTCAGAACAATATGTCCTGATATTATCCTCTAGATACCAACTGAGATTTTCATCCATCACAGAAAACATAAGGATAAATTCAGCAAAGTGTTCATCACTGCCCTTATTCATTGTATCTGAAAAAGAAAGCAGTATATTCAAATCTTTGGCAGCTGACATTTTTTCATCAGTTTGAAGTGTAGTATCAGTAGGGCTGGTCACTTTCTACTTCACATTTTGCCAATTTTCTTGAGTATGAGCGTACACATAAACTTACAGACACACTCAGAAAACAAAAATCGGTTTTGATAGATACTATAAAATAACTTTACTAACAATAAATATTGCATGTGATAAGATTACAGTAAATCTGTTTCTCATATCAGTATTTACCCATCCTTCTGCATTACTAGCATGAACACATCTCATCCATATGGATTTGTGGACAAAATATTCTGCAGACTATATTTGCTGTCACACACAAAATCAAACTACTTTCTATACTATTGAAAGGCTGCTAATTGAGAAGACAAAAAGCTGCTATTTCAAAATTAACTGTAATATTCTCCTTTTCCAGTAAATTATTTCATGGATAGTTATCAATAACCATTACCAATCACCTTGCATGTGTATTTATTTACTTATTTATTTATGGTTTACCTTTCCTGCAAATTATTAAAGGCCCAACAAGCCCTGAAGCAACATCTCTTGGAGCATCTATGTGGGAGTGGTAAACCCTGGTTATGCAGTCTGCATCTCCCTCAGCTGGACCTTGATCTTCCGTCACATCCCACGTATAAGCGTACTGGCCTCCAGGTTCCACAGCATCATCTCTCTTTTGCAAATCTTTGGTGTTGTCAGGATAAAAAGCACCTGAAGAACGCGATGCAGCCACCATTAACACAACACATTCACAATATGGTGTCAGGATAGCACCGGCCATGCTTTAGTTGACTACATGCTGCAGTAACATGGACTGAACATCTGAATACAGGTTAAAAAAAAATTCAGGTGAGTGGATCTTTTCCTTCTCTTTTCGAGTCTCTTCATTTACTTTTGAACTCCATGGAACACTTCGATTAATGGCATGTTAAATTTAGTCCTTAATTTATTAGGAGGGAACTATGTACTTCTGCTAAAAAGATAACAATTCAAATATTTATAAAACATTTGTTAAACATTAATCCTGGAAACTGTTCTAAAATATTGCATATGTCCTCAAGGAATACAGGTGTCACTGGAATGAGAATAACAGAAAAAAAAATTTAAACATTCTTCCAAAAAGTGCATGTACTGCTACATAACACACTGTTCTGCTCCCACAGAATGTGCCTATATCAAGCCACATGTTAGTTGTAATGAAAATCTTCATGAAATATTAGGTTAGGCTGATACTTCATAAATTCTTCTAATGAAAAACTTTCAAAGATTGCTTTTGAGACAACATCATATTCTCAACAATTCACATACTGTTTTTAAGGCCCACTAATAAAACTTCCAATAGCCATATTCTGGTGGTGTCTGGTGCAGAAAATCCCCCATCACCTGAGTGTAGCAAGACCAGCTCTTGCAAGGGTGAATCACCACTAATCCCAATAGCACCCCTACAATGCATCTTAAAGGCTGTCAGATTTTTATCTCATTAATTTATTACTAAGCAGTAGTTGTTTCTCCATTTTAAGAAATTTTTGTGTATCTTATATACAGTATATACAAATTAAGTGTTAAGAATTTAGAATTGTAAGTTAACAATATCTTCTTCACAACAGCATCAATTTTTCCTTTAGATATCCTCCATACCTGCATCTCCTATATACCTTTATACCCTTATTCCAGGTGAAACATAAATACTCTTATTTCAGGTGAAATGTTGATCTAAAAATCACCTTCTTTATGAATTCTACTTTTGGCTTTGTATTTCACTCTTGAAAAAATCATCAAACTTTAGCTCCTATTTTAAATTGGTTGTTTCCTGTTTAAATCTTTATTCACTTGACCAGTCTTCTCTTTGATGAGAGAATATCACTTACGCTCAGGGGAATTATATACTTTTGATAAATTCTGGCACAGAACGGACTCAAGCTTACCTTCATTTTCCTTTGTGTATCTTACACCATGTGGATGCAGTGTGTAGCTTCTGGAAGCGAAGTTTTTCAAGTGAATAATAATAGAATCTCCAACTTCTCCCTTAATGATAGGGCCTAAGAAACCCAGCCAGGAAGGTTTGTCAACTATTACATCATATAAATGATCGGTGTACTGAGTGTAGACAGCCTTCTTGTAAGTGCTTCCTATCCTATGTGGTCCGCTTTCGAGAAAGACTCCAGCCTGCCTGTAAAGGAAATACACAAACACTTCTGTAGTGTTTGATACTCATTGTATATTTGAACGGCATTAATTAGTAGGGTCTCAAATAAAGACCAGGCCTCTGTAGCGCTGCGCACCACTGTATCTGTGTGTAGGAGCAAACAGGTCTCTTATCATGAAGAATTAGGCATTCATATGGAGATTAAATATTATGCACCAACCTGAATTTTTTTCTACCTGCTTGATAGACTGAATATAAGGGTATTTGATACAATTTTGGGCAAATTTGAGACCATGTGGACAAGGTAGATAATAGTTCTTATTGCTCAAAACTTTTGTACTCGCATGCTTAAATTGCTGTATAATTTTCCATAGCCTGTTAAAAATAGTATTTTCCATTAGCATGCTATCATGTTGACTGCATAATCCTTGCTCCATTGTAATAAGGAGCAGACTTTTCAGCTGTAAAATACATTTAAGATATCTGGATATGAGCAAAACTACAAGGTGTTGCTAATGTCCACAGTGTGTGGGGCAGGGGGGGGATGCAGAGTGCTGAAAGGAGTGAGACCAAGCCCTCAGCTTCCTCACCCGTCATAGATGAAGAACCACCACAGCCTCAGAGCTTGATATAGATTTACCCTAAGAAAAATCTAATTTTTACAGATTCAGCCCAAGAGTATACAAAGAGGTTACATGAGAGCAGGGAATTATCAATAACCTCCTCAATCACTAAGTGCCATAACTGCTGGACCACTGCTCCTCTCAATTAATGAAACACTTATATTGAAAATGAGAGCTTGGTTAGCAAGGAAACAGCCTAACCCATGAGCTAAGATGAGGCTGGTGGAGATGGTGTTTCCTACACATGACATCAACACCTCTGAACCGTGTAGCTGTGGTGGACACGCTGCCCAAATACCACCAGCCGCAGGCGAGGGGTCACCAGGTGTCTGTCAGCTACCAGCTGGGAACAGCCTTGGAGCCAAACTTTGCCTGTGCTGAGGGTCAAGTACCTTCCATTAAAGATTTTAGTCTCTGAGTTATTTTTATGGAAAAAGTGCTTATATTTGCTAACTCCAACGGTGAGAGCAATTTCAAGCACTGGCTGTTCAAACCAGTAGTGCTCCTGTTGGCTACTGCTGTTAACCCAAACTCTAGAGTCTCTTTAACAACAAATACTGCTGCATGTTTCCCTGCCCATTTCAGGAAGACTAGCCGTGGAAGTAAAGCTATCCTGGAAGGAGGCAATCCTGGGAGATTGGGCAACGCTGCCTGAAGTTAGGCAGCCCCCTGATTTCTACATGATGAGAAATCAAGCCAACTTGGTTTCCTACTCCCAGCAGGCAATACTGTGAAGCCAGTTAATAATGCCCCAAAATGCAACGTATTTTCCACAAGCCTGAGCACTGTCTGAGAATGTGGGGAAGGAATTGTTTGTACCTTGGCAAGCACAGATCTGAAGTGTAAGTAGAATGCCAGTTCAGAGCTCCATGAAATTTGGAGAGCATAAACTTAGTTGCAAAGGCACAGTTACTGAAAGTCTGAGTGCATGAAGCGTTTCAGATACAAATTAAATTGAACAAATATGTTACGGGGTCTTCCTGGACTATTTAAACAGCTACCATTTAATTGTAGAATATTCCTTCTAGCAGGTACATGCTCTCCTCCTTCTCCTGCTCTTCCCTGTCTCTATAAATATCAACCTCTGTACAAGCACAGCCTCATGGTTGAAGGGTTCAGGAGGAGAAGAAGAATCAGAGAAGCTGAAAATGAAAAGTAAGATAAAGGGGACTAGCTCCACTGCATGTATACAACCACTGAAAAACTGGAATTAATTTAACATGCTGCAGGTTGTCACAGAGCAGAAAAAAGCAGTAAAAGTGCAGTGAATGGTAGTCACTTGCATTACAATGCTGCTCTGCAATTTTCAGACAAGATGCCCTTCTTCCACCATTTATCAGAATTACCAGCCTGCTGAATCACTTGCAGTATCTTACACATCACTCAGTTTATGGGTAAAAAAAATTAAAAATTGACTGCTTCGTCTCATGCCTGATGAAGTGGCAGACTGTGGCTGAGATATTGTTGGCTCTCACTAGAGAAAGCAAACCACAGGAAATCTTCTAATCCCTCATCTACAGACTAAATGAGAACTATATTTCTGAGATTTTTCCAATTTCTGATTCATCTCTTAATTGTTTTTATTTTAGTATAGTTCTATTTCATTTTAAAGGCACTGAAAAAAACAGAGGAAGGAACATTTTTTCTCTCTCAAATACTTCTCTGATGCCTTTTATATCTGAGTTTTCTTTATTGATTACTCACATCTTCAGGGCGCTCCCCTTCTCCTCACCATACTTATCCTCATCCTACTTACCACTCTCATGCTGTACAGGACTCTCCTTGCATTGTAACAAGCAACACAGCTCCTCCACTGGATGGAAGGACCCAGCTGAGCTGCTGCACAAGTGAAAATGACCAGTGCCAACAACATCTAAAAAGGAAACCTGTGCCCAATAGGAAAGTTTTAAATTTGTCAAACTTCTGTGTTTAAAAACATAACGGCAAAAGTCTTCTCTTCAGAACTAGCACCTTAGCCATTCAGAATTAAACATCATTAGACATTCAAGGGTCTTTTTCTAGTCTCTACTTAGTAAACATTTCATTGCAACAAATTCACAAAAAAACTACATATTCCAATACTTTTAATTAGCAGACCATTAGAACTCAATTCTCAAGCAGGGCAGGAAAAAATCAAAATTCCCATGTATGTCTGACAGAAAATCCACTGACACCAACATCATTCATTTCACTACCTTCACAAGGTTTTCAATCTGGCCCTAATGTCTAAAGCAGACAACGTGGTAAAATCAAACCCAACCAGTGGAAACTGTTTTACTTACTCTTCTTCTGCAAAAAGGTTTCCAGAGATGATGTTGGTGTTGCCAGGTGCATAGTTCCACACTGTCTCTCTAATGCCGATGTAGTACTCCCTGTTCACTGCCCCAACTTGGCAACAGCAAGAGACCAGCAAGCAACTTAGGAAGAAAAGATTCATTTTGGATTCCTGAACCTTGCAGAAAATGTGAAATAAAAACACAGGACACGCACATGCAATTTCCCTTTATATGTTCTTGTCTCCCCACCCCCCGCCTTACCCCTCCCCTCCCCTTCTCGACTCCTGTTTGCTTTGGTGAACACAATAAAATGTTGCACAATGTCTCTGTGTGTCGAGAGTAAACAAATGATTCTGGTAACCTCCTCAGTTCAGATAATCTTCAAAGAAATTTTTTCAATTTCTGCCAACCTACTATCACACAAATCACCATTTGGGCTGTTATTGGATTGTAAATCTTGTAGCTGAAAATGCTGTAGATTTAAATGGATTTACAGACTTAAGCGTAATTACGTTCTTATCTTTATCACTCTATAGCTTGTACACTACTGAGAAAATAATTCCTGTGACTTGTGGTGCAAGAACACCGCTTTTTAAGTGGGCGGTGAAAAGCTCCGAACGACACCCGGTGTACCCGGTGCTGTGCTGAGGTAACAGGGTGCTGGGTAGGCCCGCGGGTGCCCGTCTCCCTTCCCCGCTCTGCACCCCCACCCCGCAGCTCCTTCCCCGCCACACAGCGATGGCCCAACGGATGAGGAGGGCCGAGGCCGCAGCTGTCAGGGCAGAGCTGAGGCACTGAGCTCTGTGGGGATGAGCCCTGATAACCCACCACGGATCCCCTGGAAACGTCGCTCTAGCACCAAGGGTGACATCCCTAGCTGGAGATGAAAAGGTCAGGGGTGGGGGGTGTCTGCATCTCATTTCCAAGTAGTTTCAGAATTGCCCAAAAGGAAATGAGGCTCAGAAATTCCACAAAATGAACTCCCTGTGTTTTATCTTCCTTCATGTCTATCACCAGACAGGATAAGCCACATTCTTCAATGATTAAAAGCACAGTAGCTGTACAAAGTTCCAGATAAGCTTAACTATTACCATTATCTAAATGTACTACCCAGTGCAGAAGCCTATACTTTTTCTTTATTCAAGTTCTGTAAGCATTTTGTATCTTTTAGTCTCATTGAAAAATAAGAACAAAATTGGACCTTAAACATGGTATGTTTAAAAACCACCTAACTAAAGTTTGCAACTGCATTTTTTTCAAGCATAGGTCTGTTACATCATGATTGTGTCTGAAGCTTTAGACATACAAAGCCACCTGTAAACTCGTGAATTGTAAAGACTTCTATTAAAAAATACGTATCATCAGTCACTTGGGAATTCTTAAAATTCTAAACTCTAAAACCTCTTCTGCACTCTGAGCACTGACACAGTCACACTCGGTCTAAATGACATTTTTGGTTGTATGGTAACTTAAAAATATCTGTAATAACCACAAGCATGCTTGAAGCTGTTTTCTTAATGGTCAGAAAATTTATTATTATTTTGGATAGAAGACTAAGATTCAGGACATACCTAAAGTACAACAGGTTTCCTTTTATGACATACAAATCTAAACCTTATTTACTAGGACTGTGGTGTACAGATGAATTACCAATTTTAATCACTACTCAAAAAATTTCAGGCACTGTCAGAATGTTGAAGTTCATAATCCTATCTTTAGAGTCTTCTACACATGTGCATTAAATGGAGGATTCTGCTGCTGTCTAAGTGACTGTGGCCAAAGCCAAGTTTTCGAAATCCGACCAAATCTATGATGAAATTCTGGAGTTTCCCAGGTTGGCATCACATGCTCAAAATAATTTCTGTAGGGATTTTTTTTTTTTTTCTTTGCCATGGATGAAGGCCAGTGATTCAGTAAAAAGATCAGCTTGTACAAGTTGCACATACCCTATCTGTAAATTAACTGAGGTAAAAATGAGAAAACATTTACCTTCTCTTATACTACTTAAATTCAAAGTCATTCCTTAATACTTAGCTTTTGTTCATGTATATATGGCCTATTTGGTTTATTTTTGTTCAAATTTCCATTGGACTGAGGAAGAGAAAAAAAACCACACAAGCAGTATCCCTGAAATCCCCACATTTATTTGAGGGTAAAAATGTGAGCATTTCTTCGCCTTAGTCCCTTGACTCCTCTAAATTGCTCTTTCTTGATTTGCAAAAAAACTAAATGTTGTTTTTATTTAAAGATAAAACAGAAACTTCTGATAGGCAAGATTTTCCATTACCTCTTTTAATCATGTCTCACCCAAACTAAGATACTCCTCTGCCTGAGCACACTCCTATTATCATTCTCTTAAGGAACTCAAAAAAACTGATAGAGGTAACTGAGCTTCCCAAGACTGTATTATCTTCAGAAGGTGTTTGAAGAGCGGGAACCTTTCTCCTCTGGTAGACAGGGCCTAAAAAGACTGAGCACTTAATTGGTTAAATTATGAGTCTACAGTTTAGCATCATGAATATCCCCTATTGTTTGAAACCACAATACCTCATTTCTCATGCTGAGGATGCCGAAATGCTATAACTGTTCTGAAAGTCCTCAAAATTGCATTGAAAATATAAAGTTGATCTTTTACTTCAAAAATTTTCCTTGAGGGAAAAAAGATACAAAAATGGAATAGTCTGACAAAAAAAAAAGTCTCTCTCAACAAAAGCTCCCAGCGAGACTGAATTAAAACTCCGCAATTTCATAATTCCCTAATCTGAGTGATGTGTTTATAGACTGCTGCCCATGCTGCTGTTCTGACAGCTGTCTCTACAGCTATTTCCCCTTGCAGGGCTTTAAATGAATGAGGTTCCTGCTCCAGACACAGCATTGTAATACTCAGGCAAAAGGCACTGGCTGGGAGGAGCAAATAATGCTGGAACTCTTCTAGATTTCAGCATTAACTCCTCACTTACAGAAGTTATAAACTCAAATCTGCAGCTTGCTTTCAGGTGTGCCCAGGGTATTTGATGTGTGGATTTCAGCACATGCACTTCATGTTCAGGAACACTTCTTCAAAAAAGGGTTTCTCGTATGTCAGCAGTGAGAGCTTTGTCCTGGCTCTGCAGCCCACTCCTCCCTGCTGTTGTTGAGGTGAAGTCTGTGTCCTGCAAATGGAGAGCCAGAGGGTCACGTACCTCAGACACCACCACCAGAGTCGCCCCTTACGTCTAGATTTCAAGTCAGTTCATGTTCCTTACAGGAATCTTGGTTTCGCACAGTTCATGGCATCTCTTGTTAGAAATACCATATTTAGGATTGAATCAGGACTCATATTGATTAGATCAAGTTTAATTTTGCCTTACATCAAAAGCCCAATGCGAAGCAACTTGTTAAATTTGTAAATGCAACCCACTGTTAGCCTTTAGTATTCCTACCACCAATTTCAAATTAATAAACTGCTCGTTTAAAGGCTGAGCAGTCAAGTCATATCTGGATTATGGATGAAGAGGGTTGCAGAATCAGTAAGTCCAACAAGAACTAAACTCATTCTTTGATTTAAACTGCTGAAATGGGAGATATCAACCTGTGTTAGAGCAGAAATGTAAATTCACAAGACACAATCACCAAAAAAAATTAAAGACAGCAAAGCCTTGCCAATGGTTAGGTACAGCCACTAATACTACTACTATGGAAAAACCAGATATTGTTCTCTGTGTCTCCTGTCTACCAAGCTCAAGACTTTCCATGATCAGAGACAGAAGTTACTGAAAAGTGGAAAGGACACATACAGGAGCAAGATAAAGGGTTAAGGGTTTCCAGGTGTAACTTTAAGGTATTTAATTGCTCTCATCCAGTATAGCAAAATCTATCTCAATAGACCCTGTTTACCTAAAGATAAGCCTGTATTTTCCCCGTGGCTGAGCTGGAGTCTGAATAGAATACCCCGTTTGCTCGCATTCCTCAGTGAAATGGCGCCATTCACTTTAGGAATATTTAGCAATTCTAGGGGGTTTCTGCTTTGAATGTCTACCCCACACAGACTATTTTTCATCCAAATACTGAAAAACCTTTTTTCAAATATTTCTAACGTTTTCAAACTAAACAGCTTCATGGTTTGCAGGCATGAAATCAGCAAGATTCTCCAAGATCTTTGGTAGCAGTACGGGTTGATTGTTAAGTTTTCTTTCTTTTCCTTCTGTCCGTAAACAATATCCACAAATCCATAAGAATGTGGGATTATCATTTATTTAGATACACAATATGATGTATATTTAAGCCTAAGGAAAAACAGAAGTGCAGTTGCAAACAGTCCCCATTGTATAGTCATGCCTTTTTGTCATGCACCTCTGAACACCCATGACACCTTGAACTGTCTGCCAAAAGACTAGCCCTATTCTTAAACATAATTAATTTCTTTATTACTTCTTCTAACTTAATAGAAACTAAGCTATTAAAGCTTTACATGCATTCTTCAAATCCTACAGGAAAAATAGGCTTTTCAAAACAATCTGGTAATGGAATATCAAGGCAAAATCTCAATATTGTCTTGAAACAGAATTAAATGACTGGTATACTCTATTTTTCTAAATATCTTACCTGCAGCTACCACTTATTGTATGGTTTGCCGTTCTAACACTGTTTAATATTAGATGTTCATATACCTGAATCCTGCTAGTTCTGATGTAATAGGGATATGTGCATTACTGCAAGTCTGAAGTACGTATTTCGCTTTCCTCTGGGTGTTCATTCTCTCAAAACCAGAGTGCTGGATACAGCCAGAGGTTGCCCATGCAGCTGCAAATGAGCCATATGTCCACTCCATTGTGAATCCCTGAATTTCCACTGGGAATTAAATAATAATTCTTTGTGAAATTAAAAAGACTTTTTAGCTGCTTATTTAAAACAGATTATTCTTTTTCATCTGATTCTTATCATCAAGAACATTAGCCTTCCATTGCAGCAAGGTCAGGGTATTTAGAAGAGTATTAAGCTAGCACTGGGTGCTCACAAGGTTCCCTCATGTATTCCTTCCAGTCATATAATAGTCCATTTAAAAAAAAAAGTTTGCCTCTGAGTATAAAATAAAAAGAAACCCAGTGCAGCTATTAACATGTACTAATTAGCACGGCTAACTTCAGAGCTGTGTATCTAATCTTTCAATCAGGCTTGGATGCCTTTCTAAAAGCCTTACCTGCAGGGAGGCTTGATAGACTTTTTTTCAGTAATTCCTTTGTGCAATTAAGAACTTTCAAGACAGAATGAGCAGGACAGGCTGCTGCCTTTTGTGAGCATCACAGTCTACCCGTAACTAAAATCTATTCATTTAGAAATATGACTTCACCCGGTGCACTAATTCTCCAGGGAACAACCCCTCCCGACATACTGCAATGTGACTCAGAACACTCCTGTGTTCTAAACAAAGAGAGGGGAGTATAAAAGCTCTATAGCAGTTTTCTAGCAGTTTATTTTTTTAAAAAAAAAAAAAGGTGATTTCCATACAAATGCAGTTTCATGGTATTCAAACTTCCCTGTTGTCAGAACAAATGGGAGGGTGAAAAAAGGAGGAGTCACTGTCGGGGACAACTGAACAGGTTAGAAAACAAGTAAAACAATGTAGATGTCAAACAGTTCAATAACTTCATCCAAAATAGAGAGGCTTGAGAGACATAGATTTAAGACAAGGGCTTAATTTGTCTGCAGCACCCAAATCTACCATCATAGATGTTGGAGAAGCCATTTCTCTCTTTTTCTGGGTGTGAGGGAGAAGCAGTGAAGATTTCCTCGTCATTTTCAGAGAATCCCGGCCTGCAAATAAAAAAGGAAGGAAGTAGTTGCCCTCTTTTTTCCAAGTCAAATCAATATGGATGTTGTTCGACTGTTCAAATGGAATCCAGTCTAAATCCAACACACACCTGGAGCTCAGAGCTGACCCTGCCCTGTGCCCAGGGACAAGCCCACAGTCTCGCTTTTGCCTTCAGTGGCGGCTGATCTGGGTCCCAGGCTGGTGAGGCTCTTTCACTGGCAAGAGGAGTGTTTTGAGATAAATTGCCACAAGCCTTGACCTCATCCTGGGCTGCTGTCACAGTCAGCTCCTACAAGAAGCGCTTCCTTGCCTGCCTGCCTGCGGCCAGCGTGGCACCGCAGCTCACTGACGGGCACTGCCCAGGAGGTTTCAGCTGCAGAGGCTGCTCTGCCCACCCAGCGCTCCCCGTTACGGGGCAGAAACAACCCCGCGCTGTCTGTGTGTGTGACTGCACGCAGATACATGTGTGTATGGGCGTGCAGGCACGCTCTTGGGGATGGCAGCTTTTCCTAATTAGAAACCTCTCTCAAACGTGTTGTCATCACTGAGATTGTTGGTGACAAAACCCCGAGGGCTCCTCGATCCCAGTGCAGACAGGCAGGGAAGGGTAAGCATGTCTAATGTCACCTTCCCTCCAATGCTGAGGAAACCAAGGGCCACGCTGAACCACACCACTTTCCACCAGCATGCAGGTTGGCAGCATCAGCCACCTGAGCTCCGGGGTTCTACCTCATTCCTCTGCCCAAAGCAGAGCCCTCTCAGTTATTACTGTCAGGGTTCAAACCTGCCTGGCAGCCAAATACCACGCAGCCGCTCACTCCCCATTCCAGGGGACGGGGGCTGTTGGAGGGGTAAAAGGGAGGCTCATAGGTTGAGATAAAAACAATTTAGTAATTGAAATAAAGTAAAACAATAACAGAAAGTACAAACGGGTAAAGCACAATGCACCTGCTCACCACCTGCTGACTGATACCGAGCCCATTCCTGACTGGCGATCCTGAAGGAAACTAAGCTCCCGTAATCGCAATCCCGGAAGCAAAAGAGAACCCCCAGTTCCCAGCTGACCCTCCTTTACATACTGAGCGTGACGTTACACGATATGGAATATTTCATTGGCCAGTTTGGGTACAGTGCTCTGGCCGTGCCCCCCCCGCCCCCAGCTTCTTATACATATGCGCCAGACAGGACATGGGGAGCTGGAGTGTCCTTGATTTCTCAGCAACAACTGAGAACATCAGTGTGTTATCGACATTGTTCTCATACCAAATCCCATACTGAATCCAAAACACAGCGCTACTCTAGCTACTAAGAAGAAAAATTAACTCTACCCCATCCAAAACTAGGAGGTCTACTGAAAACATAGTAAAAACCAATGCCTAGATCACGACTGCTACATATCACCTCCTGCATCTTCAGTTTGCTGTGAAACCCACACATTGATAAAAATGACTTCAAATTAAATGCTAGAAGAAAGGTACTCAGAAACCTCTGCTGACATAGGAGTAATGGACTCGGCATTGGTGCTGAATCCCCAGACACATTTTTTTCTTCTCAGTCTTAGCCCTAAAGGTCAGCGTAAGCAGTCACCAACACCCGTATACCATAAGGTATCAGTAAATGAATGAAACACAATAGAGTTGTTATCAGTACATATCCTCTGGTAAAAAAAATGCAGTAGCATAGAGAATACATAAACCAAAAGGGTAGGTCCTCAACTGAGAGAAATTGCTGAACCTAAACTGACTTGGAGATGCTGAAGAAATTACCTCAGATATTTTGTTACCTGGACAAAAACAGAATAGGTCCCACAGAGTGTCCGTTTCAACTCAGCAACCACTTTGAGAGAACAGATGATCAGCTGCAGTCCACTAAGAGCTATCAGAATAGAGAGTAAAATGGTGTTCCACTCCACTATGTTAGGGGGTTCGGTGCACCGAGACCAAGCAAGGTAATCTGTGAGGTACCTATTGGAGAAACAGCAATGTGAAGTAAATTAAATGTGGTGGGTGCAATTCAATTTAAATACACATTATTTTACCTATAATATATAGAAAACAAAAATATTGGTCTTTATATGCTTCAAGTTTAGGAGCCAGACTCTAGTCTTTCATTACACCAGCATAACTCCTGCATGGGTTTGACAAACTCATCTGAGTGATAAGACTTATATTCCTCAAATACATCTGCTTCATTAGTTTCCCTTTTACACACCTGAGTGTTAGACAGACACTGCTATTTTTTCAAATGGCAAAAGCCAAGTTTAAAACAGGAATTCTCATTTTATTGATTTAATTTCAGCTTTAGGTTAAGTCCAGCTGACACCAGTCCCGTGCAGAGAGCAGGAACACCCCACACCGTCAGTCTAACCAATCCACGCAGCCTAAAGGGCAGAGCCGAGGTGAGTGTCACCATGTGCCACTTCCAGTTGTTCCAGAGCCATGATCTGCATCCTTGGGGATCATAATGTGCACAGCTGACATGGGCCCTTTTCACTGAGACATGCCATAGCCTGGAGGGTAATTGCAAGAACCTTTGTTAGACTCACTTGTTCAGTGTCAGTTGTCTTTTTTTTTTTAAACATTCATAACTGAAATGCTTTGAGCCAAATCTGGAGTACATTATTCAGCATGTGGCCCTTTACACTGAACTCAGACTCTCATTTTTGTATTTACAAATGGGATGATAATGCTGGTGATATATAGCATAGATTGCAGGATGCACTTCAGTGTTTTAAAATAAAGCTGGCTGTAGTCAGAGAAGGCCATAGCTTAGGAACTACTGTTGGATGCTGAAGAAACTTGTTTGTGATCCTCTGACAAATTTAATTCTCGGTGCATTCAGGTGCAGCTGGAAGAGCCTGGCATTACATGACTGGAAATATTCAAGTCTTATAAAGCCTTGATCTTTTAAAGGGAGAATGTAAAATCTTGCAAAAGCAGCCTCAGGTTACAGATCTGAATCAAACCTTTCACACCTTGAGGAGGCTGGGACACGGACAACACCTTGTCTACCTTGATTAGGTGTTTTATGAGATACAGCAGCTGTATGAAAAAATGACCAGTGATCAAACCACAGATGTCACTGAGCTTTAGGACCTGAAGAGAAACCTACTGAATTATTAAATATAAAAATGCCATCTATACTCTTTGACCCAAAACCTTGAGGAATTTGAGAGAATATTCTGCAAAAGTATCCATCTATGCTCACTCTGATCTTACACTCTTTGCTATACGTTCTTTATCTGGTGGTAGGCACAATCACATTTATCTAGATGGACCACCAGGTCTGATCAGTATGAAGATTCCTACATTTAATCTTTCTTTAAACAAGGAGGAAAATGCTTTTCTTTGAGGATTCAGGTGCTCATTCAAGAAGCTGAAAAACTTCACTCACCAATATAGGTCTTGCGTTCAAGAGACTACGCCATTTTGTGTAAAACAGAATTTGTCTGACTCCTGTTTTGATGAACAGTTTCTTCCAGAAGAGTTACACTGATGTTTCTTACCCTCCAGCAGTGTCTTTGAAGATATAATCCCATCCATGTGATGAATTGCAGAAGGGGCCCTGGATCAACCCCAAGGTAAAAATGATGCAACTGTATCCAGAGAAAGCAACTCCGAGCAGGGCTAGCACAATCGAAATAAAACTCTGCAGTAAAGAAAGAAAAATATTACTGTGTGGACACAGTATCCACAGCAAATACAGTCATTCAGCCTGCCTAGCTACTTCCTTGGGGTTGAATTTCACATCTGATAGTCCCAATCTTCAAAATTCAAAAAGAAAAATACCAGGTACAGAATAGCAAGCACACACGCACAAAATAAAGATTAAAGACAGTTTCACAACTCTCAGTTAAATATTGTTTGGGGATATTAGTTTTTTTTTTTTTAAAAACTTGCATTTTTGCAAAACCGTTTCCCAAAATGCTAGAGGAACACAACCACACATTAAACATGTTCGCATCCCAGATAGTGTAAAATAACTTCCAAATAATACAAGCAAGGGGGTGAAGCTATTTAGTTGGGGTACTTCAATGAAACTCTCAGGCCTTCTACATTTTTATTTTACAAGGATTTTTTGTGTCGTTTTTTGTTTGCTTAATTCTTTCGTCCTGACTGTGCTTCAGAAGGAAGGTGCTACACTTTCTGTGACCTCTCAACCCAGCTTAGAATCCTCTTCTGTGAAAGGAAGCGGAAACAGAGCAGTAGAGAGAGCAGAAGGATGTGCTGGAAACACAGGAGCAGGAAGTCACTCAGAGCAAATGCTAAAGAGATGCCCAAGAATAAAACACGGACTCACCCTGTAGGTTTTGTTACAGCTCTCACTCCGGCAGCACCGATAGAACACGTTACACTCCAGTGTTATTAGAATTACTGCCAACAGAAGGATCTATAAGAGGACATTATAAGGTCAGTGAAATGACTGCAGATAGGAAGCCAAAGCCTCGTCACCTGTGGGAGGGGGGGACTGCATCGGCTGTGTGCTGCTGAGACTGTAACGCTGCTCAGTAGCGGAGCACAATTGCTTGAGGTGCACCACAGAACCGTTTTATCAGGCTGTTACTGTACTTGTTTCGTGTACTTGAAAGACAAGAGTACAGTGTCTCCTATCACAGCAAAGTGTTACCAGCACAGACACAGCTGTATCACTGAAGCTGAAAGAATAAACCCAAGCTCACAAGTAAAAGAATCAATACCAATGAAGGGAAAGGTATTTTATTGACACAACCACATCAGTTCAACAGCTTCTTGCCGATACCCTGATCCATGGAAGTGTATCACCCTTGTCACCAACAGTCATATTAGAAAAAGGCAGTTGTACAAGCTTTTAATTGAATTCATCTGGACTTGTTTGCTTTCTCTGTCAAGTATCCATACTCTTTTTCTCAGACTATTGAATTATTTAAACCTGATACTAGAATCATTTCAGTAAATAAGACTGGGACTCCAGAACCATGAACTGCCACTCAGAGGCACTGGTTTGAAAGGGAAAATATGGAAAGGGAATATTTCTGAACTACAGCACTATTCTCTCACAAGCTGCAGGATAATATATATGTTTTTAATAAACTGGTAATAATCCTAA
Source organism: Strix aluco (assembly GCF_031877795.1). Lineage (NCBI taxonomy): Eukaryota > Metazoa > Chordata > Aves > Strigiformes > Strigidae > Strix > Strix aluco. The sequence goes on along the minus strand of NC_133939.1, from coordinate 31,823,399 downwards.
GGCTAAAAATGCTTCAAAAGATGAATATCACTGTGTAGGTAACTTTTTCCCAAATTTTCAACTATGTTTTTCTGTTCAAATTCTCTACCTGACAGTTTTTTACTCCACTGGAAAAGATAAGGTTTTTCTTCTGCTTTAGGAAGAACACACAATTTGAAAAGAATGTCTCATGTTTTAATAATTCTCCCAGTTTAGCACCTTCATAAAAACACCTTACTTATGCAGAGGAGACCTGTTTTAAGTACTGACTGTGCACACACACTTTTATTACATTACTGCCTTCTGTCCCTGAGGCTACGGTTCTTTATGAACACAGAGAACAGTGTGAGCAGTGGGCAACTCTGCGTTCGCTTGCTACTGCGGATGAGCACGTTACAAATGTAATGGAGAAAATCCTACTATGCCAAACCGTGAGACAATCTGCTGTATTTAGCCTAACAACAGTGGCACCTGGTGCACTGTGAACTGTGTCCAGTCCTCTAAATACTGGGCTGCACACAGCTCTTACAAACATCTAACAGTTATGAGAAGCTTTTTCAGTTTTTGTTCCATTTTGTTTTGGTAAAAGAGCTCTAATTCAACCTCCATAGAGGATTAAATCAACATAGTGCCTGCTTCCATAATACAAGCATAAATCACACAAAAAAAAAGCCAGCAGGAAAAAAAAAAAAGTCAACCCTGCAAAATCACTTACATGAAATTAAATAGTATACACAGCATGTAATTCAGTATATTTACTTTTTTTTTCAGTTTGATCAAGTTGTCTGCCTGCAGTGTTTTTACCAAAGTAATCCATGTTCTCTTTAAAAGCACAATTATGTTGCTGCACAGTAACCCAATATTATTTGCAGCGGATTGCAATTCATTAAAAATCCATAGAATCAACACTTACCATCACACCTGAGAAACAGATGCCTTCAAAATACCACACGTAGTTGGGAAGCTGGTAACTGGCAGCATGTGAAGCTTTCCCATTAGGGAAGTATAATAGGATATTAACAACAATACTCCAAAGTGCAAGAGGTATCAGCAGACAACTCAAACAGCTTCCACATGTCTCTAAAGCCATCTCTCAAGAACTTTAGAAGTTTTGCTCTAAGCTAACAAAAGATTACAAGGTTTTAGATAAGAAAAGTGTTTGGACCTCCTCAGCTGGACTCAGTCATTTGATGTTCACCGGAACCAGGTGACTGGGGTGTGATTCCAGAGACACAGACGTGTTTAAGGGTTCGCAGAACAATGGATGAGTATCGCTGTCTAAACTCATTGTCCTTTCTAAGCACATATCTTTAAATAGCAGTTTCCCTTCTAAAAGATCCTCCTTTGTGATCTTCCAAATGAAATATGTCTAGGAGTCAGACTCAGGAAGGAACTTCAAAAATCTCATTTCCTAGTGACTGCTTAGAAACAGACTCCTCCCGAGAACACAGACCAGGATGTGGATATTCTGTGACACTCAGCCTTACTGCAGCTCAAAATTTTTTCTACCCTACATGGGGAAGGGAGCTGTCAAATGATAAATATGTGCAGTCTTTCTACAGAGGGGCACACACTGCCTCACACCACAGAGAATTAATACCAGAGCTTGGCAGACATGGCCCTAAGGGCCAACCAACACTTGCTGCTCACTTGGGGCAGCCTCACAAACACACCAAGTTGAGTTTTGGCTACCTTGCAGGTAGTCCAGAAGCCCAAGAAACTGCCAGGCAGACTTATTGTCACACTTTAATTACTCACTCTTTTCTGCATAATTATGCGGCTCAACTGTTTTACGAATTAAATCCTGCTATTTCTCCAGTTGCTCTATTCTGTGTTTACAGCTGAGTATGTACAGCTATGGATCTGACCTAAGGACATGTGACTTCTTGTACAGGACAAAAGGTCTGGCTGTTTTTTGAAATGCCTGCCGTTTTGCACTGCGCAAAGCCAAAGCCAGACAGATTCCCCATTTTCATGTGTCATCATTCCCTGAGCAACTAAACATTCACCACAGTAACACAGAACCAGAGCTGTCTGAATGCTCACAACGGGAAAGTCATAGTCAGAGAACAAAAAAAATTGGGGCTTTATCAAAAGCAAGACTGCTGATTTTAGAAGCAATGATGTCATGGCCTATTTTCCTTCTGTTTCCTCAGGAGCTGTTTTAGGCTCTGCACACAGGAGGCTCCTCTCATGATCTCATAAAAGCTGGGTTGCATGTTGTAACCAATTCCTTCTGACTGCTTTGAATGAGATCACCCAAGGAAATGGGCATGGTGGCACTCATGCAATTACACGATTTTTCTACCTGTTCTCTGCTGTGACTCTCTTGTTTCCCTCTCCTCTCCTTTTTCTAGGTGGTTTCATTTTGAAGTCCTCAGAGTTTACTTTGAGGATCTTTCCATATTTTCTGTTTTACTCCCTAATCACTATGGACAGTTTTTTCAGGCCTCCCTCTAATTGAAATTAGCAGCAAACCTCCCTTTGCAGGGTCACAAGCACAGACAGAACACTGTCATCAACACTGTGCCTTACAGATCAGAGGAAATAGCAGAATTAAAAGCAGGCCCATGACTGATTTTTTTTTTTTTTATTACAAAACTCAGAGATCACGTAATAGGCTGAAATCTTTCTTTCTAAAAGCAAAGGCCAAAATTACTAGTGAGCATCTTAGTTTATAATCAAATTTGCTGCTACTTCTCATAGTAATCTGTTCTGATTAGAAGAAACTTAGTTGGAAAATGACACCTGAAACAGCACTCATTCTGCAGTACAGCGGTCTGCATCAGGATTTCTTTTGTATCTGAACCAAGCTCTGCAAATACCAAATCAAGGTGTGTTTTTTTGCTGGCACATGGTACTGCTAGAACAGGAAGCAACCATATTATAACAAGTATTAAGCAAACCCAGCAAACAGTTTCTCAAATATCTTACCAAGTGTTGCAAGAACTGCTTTCCCGTTGCTGCCAATATCCATGAGTCGATGCCGAGCCCGTTACCGAAAAGTCATGTTTACTCTGGATGAGTGACTGCTCTGCTAACTGAAACGAATAACCTGAAACTACCAGTTTTCCATGATGTAACTGATAAAACTCCTGAAACACTGTCTGATGCATCAGGCAACAAAGGGATTCAGCTGGCCTTTTTTTAAGCGACAAGATAAACAGTGAGCAGTAACGCTGTGTATTAGTGCTACATGGATCTGAGCTGAAGTTTTAATTCTAAACTCTAGCCTAATCATTCTGTCCACTGGAATCTCTAAAATTGTTTCAGTTCTTTAATTAGTTGTGTGTATCAGAAATACAAGTAACAATTATGCAAGCACAAAGGCAAAATTCTGTAAATTGCGTGGGAATTATACCCTACTCCATCAAGACTCTCTTTTCCTTCTCCTCCCACTACACACAATTTAAATTTGCAAATCCTTTTTCAAACAGTGCTGCTTCATATACAAAGACACTATACTGCGCAGTTGCAAGGAATTGTGTGTGTATACACACCTGCACATGCATATTCTCCTCTCTCCCATAGCGGGGCAAGGCAGGCATAAACACAACAAGCAGAAACAGTATGAAAGACTGCCCTCAACTACCTCTACATATTTATGTATGAATAAGTGGTATTTGTCCTGAGATTCTAAACACACACACTTCCCATCTGTGAGTTTTTGCTGCTGCGGATGTGCGTGCACAATTTTGTTTTCACAGTTCATTTCTTTTTTTCAGATATGTATTTGTACTGGGCAGACTTGAGTGTGAGAACAGCCTGAGATAGACCTCAAGTTTCTGGGTGCCTTTGAAAGACCTCCCTCCTAGTTACAGTAGTACTAAGTATGCACTGACATCCACAGGAAATTCTTTTTCTCCCATAAACAGAAACTTACCTGTTTTCAAAGACGACATTAAATGCTACATTCCAAAACTCAGCAATAATGGCAATCAGTCTCATTTCTTTGAAATGAACGGCACGTCACATTTTGGTTATCACTTGAAAAATGCCATTGCCCGTAGCACACTGACCTTGCCAGAGCTGCTGACAGCATATCATTCAGATTTACTTTATCTTGTGACAAAACATTCACTGTAATACGCTACAAACTACACTTTGGAGGTTCTTGCACAGGACCTTAGAATACTGTTTCCAGGCTGCTTATTGGTGAAGTCAGCTATTTCAGGTTAACGTGCCACTGCTGACCTGAATTTGCACTATATTGTCTGAACCCTGCCAGGCCTGGGGGTCTGCTGAAGTACTGAACAGGCCCCAGACTCACAGGGTGTCTTGTCTCAAGACTCTGAGCAGTCAGGAGGTGAGGCCCCTTGGGAGAGCAGCAGAAGGGACACAGAGTGGCAGCTCAACTGCCCGGCAGCTCAACTCCTGTATCCATCAGAACTGCCACTGAACTGTCAGACCCCGGTGATGCCACTGAACTATCAATCATACTCCTGCTGATGCGCAATCGCCTGGCTCGGCTAAATGATCCAAACCAAACAGTGGAGCAGCTCCCACTCTGACAGAACCTGCTGGAGAGGAAAAGGACGTTATAACATGACTGCTTTATATTCACATTCTCATGCCCCCACAGTCCCTTACTCTAAGGCCAGGGAAGCAGTGTTTCCACATGGGCAGGGAAAGAATCACTGACACCTGCTGGGCATTTTTAATACAAATCTTTATTTGTGAAATACAGCAGATGTTCTGAAAAAATCCTGAAAAGGTGAAGTGCATGTGTCTGCCCTCGATCATCCACATTTTACTGATACTTTGCTTTTGTTCCGGCTGAGTATTCATTTATATCCAAGCCAGACTAGATTGGGTTTGTGTTCATTCCAACACCAGAATGAAAATGCAACTTTATTGGGAAGACAGTATAAAGTACAGAGCTGTTGTGTCAGTAGAAAGAAAAAAAAAAAGGCATCCTTAGTTGACATGTTCAGGCCGTTCCCATACTAAGATGAAATGAACCAAAGAAATTCAGAATATATTTTGCCCTTAGATACAGGCTGGTTAGTGGAAAACCTACATATGACTCCAACAACAAAGGCTGGCCCCAAGTCAGTGAAATTGATGGCAACAGCACAGTCTGACAACAAACAATGTGCATTTTAGTATGCATGGAATATAAAAAAAAACCACACACATGCCCCGATGTCAATGCATTGTCAGGTTTCTAGCAAACGTATGTCTGTGGGGGGAACAAAAAGAAAGAAACACATATTAAGGGGAAGAATGCTAATGTTGTATCCAACTGTAAGAGCTAAAATTAACCGACCACATTTAGACAACCATAGCACGGCTCTTTATACTGCAGCTACAGCATGGAGGACAGGAACGAGAAGCCAGTAATAGCTTTGAAAGAGCCCCAACATTCAAGTATGCCAATTAAAAACTGAAACATTCTTAGCCATAACATGTGTGTGATATAAATCGTATCTGGTTCATACCTTAAACCACTGCAATTCCAACACTACCACTACGATACTGATTGTAACAACATACTCAAACTGTTTAACAAGACTCCAAAGAAATTTGGATGAAATTCCCCTTCCTCATTCAAAAAAACCCCCCAGATCTTTCTGCAGGTTCTGTTAGCTGTGTGCAGTTTAATTCCTTATCTTACTTTTACTAAGTAAGGCCAGGATGCTGCAGTTTTCATGACATACGACATTCTCAGTAGTCTGTGAGCAAAATACAAGGCTAAAGCGATACAGTCAGAACAAGCAGCTCACCACAAAACTGCACCCCACTGTGCAGCAATGTCAGAGACCATCACCATCAGCAGATTTGTATTTCATTATATCGCCTATATAGTGCTAATGACCACATGTGCCACAGGAAGGAAAAAAAGCCTTCCAGTTCCTATGCAGACTAACCTCACTGTGACAGCTGAGGAATCAGCTGAAAGCATGTGGTCAAATACTACATGAAAATGTTTAACACAACAGGGCTATAAAAAAAGTTGTACACTGAATTGTTGCTTAAGAATACCTAAAAAAAAATAGCTGCTAAGTAAGACTCCATAGTAGCATCAGTAACAACAATGTTTCACGCTCATCTGAGAAGCATGGTTATAACTTACCTCCTCATGGCTGCAGCACAGCCCACACACTCCTCCGAGAATGCCGTTGATTATCTGTACGAAGCACAGAATGAACTCTATTCCTCCCAAGACAAGGAGGATGGAAAAGAGGGTGACATTCCACTGCACGATGTTGTGAGGTTCCTGACAGGCAGACCACTTGTTATACTCAAACAAGTACCTGTACACAGCAATTAAAAGCATATTAACACTGTGAGGGAGTGGGATGCTTACCGTACACTGGAACCAAATTACATCTAGTCTGTAACTGCACTGACGATAATCACTCTAAGTGGGAATAGGAAATGCAATGGTTTATTCTGTGCAGTTTGCTCTGTTTAAGAACATGTTGAACCATCAACCATACATTTTCAATAAGTTTTAAATTTCTTTTTAAAAAAATAGCTAAGCTATAAAGGCAGAATCTTCTATGACTAATTAAAGTGAGACACAAGCTCAAGAAAGCTGAAAGAACAAAGCTGTTTCTCAAAGCACCCACAGAACTTTTCAGGACTGGGCCTTTATTCTAAAAACAGCAATTACTGTTCTGAAGCAAATGGGTCACTTCCTCCCCTGTGCTGCTGTCTTTGGGCTCTCACACACCTACTCTGGAAGAGCCAAACACAACACAAATTCAGAGGGCTACTGCAGTATTCCAGCTGTTACTCCTCACCCACATCTTCAGAACATCAGCACCACTGAGCCTCAGCACGGACCTAACTCAGTTCTTTATGTTCAGTCATAGAACTGAACATAGGAGGGGGGTGGGGGGAGGAGGAATGCCCCCTCTTGGGGGAGATGCAACTGGAATGCAGAATTCAAACTCTCTGCTGCAAAGGAGCTTTATGTGGCTTAGTACTCAAGCTGCCTCTAGTCCAGCATCAGCCATAAACTGTTACTAGAAACAGCCTCCAGGTGCCAACCATACAGACACTGTCAAAGCACATCATGATCCAAACCAAATCCTCCTCCAGTCCACAGGATTTGTGGGGATTAATGGGGAATAGCATACAAAGCTACACAGGCTTGGTTTGCTGGAGAACCCTAATTAGGGATAATTAAGACCTTCTGGCCCTCCTCACCCTGCAGCGTGAAAAGATTCTTATAGACCTCTCCTATTTCCATTTGCAAAGGTTCTATGCTATTGTCACTAATGAAGGCATTCTGCCAGTTTACACTGATGCAAAGCAGCTTCAGAAGCAAGCCTCACAAAACAGATTCTTACACAAATAAGCAAATTTCATAACGACCACTATTCATAGTTTGCAAATCCCTCAAAGTCCTAAAACTTTACACTTTATGTTAGAGGTTTCATGGGCATGAACAGTATATGGTATATAGGTATTATTACCTCTCTCTATAAATGCACAGATCCCTTTTTGTAGAACAGAGGATTTATACTGCTTTGGTTTTAAACTGTAGCAGTGTGGGTAACTGATGCCATCTGTTTAGTTCTTAGTGAGAAGCATAAACTTACGAATGGACCTTGGTATATGGTTACTGGACATTGCTGAACGGTACTGGAATAAAGCCCATGTGTATGTGGGGAAAGACCTAACACCCCCAGGAACAGACAACTTACCCTCCAGAGGATTCAGTGAAAGGATACATCCAGTTTCTCTCTAGGCGAGTAAAGCAATACGGTCCATGAGACAAGCCCAGTGCTGAAATGATTATACAGTATCCAGAACCAAGGATCCCAATAAAGGCTGCCAGAACTGAGGACAGCATCTGCACAGCAAACAGACACAAACGTTCAACACAGCCATCATTTGTCTTCGGGATTATCTGGGACTGGAGCACAGAGACCCACTTACCGCGCAGCTCTTCCCACAGTCCTCATGGCCAAAGCACCCACAGCAGTCGTCGTTGTGAAGCCCAATGAACACTGCAGCTGGGATGAGCACCTAGGAACACAGCAAACAAACCACACTGTTCTGGTTGTCGCACAGACAGGGCAGGTGAAACACAATCCTCACACTGCGTTCACTTATATTGCTTCTTGGCAGGGGGCTGGGGGGGCAGCCTGTAGAGATTATTCAGTTTTACTCCTATTTAACACAGTAGGCATCTCACTACTGATATCAGTAGCACCAACAGCAGGGTAGGTACATTTCTATTTCTGCTTTGGGTATACACAGCACTTAAGTGCATAAAGACCTTGTCGATAAAGAGCCTGCTGTGGTATTGCTGCAATTTAAAGTACTTCAACTTTAAAAAGTTTTTGTTCACATTAAAGGCTGCATCCTGCTAGTAAAATGCTTTGCAAAAAAAAAAAAAAAAAGCATTCACTTCCTGCCAAATGGGGACTACAGGACAAGTCTTTCAATTATTTGTTTAAAAAAAAAAAAACAACTACCAACATATAGCCACTGAAGAGTAGTCATCACTGCCTGTGTGATGACAAAGCAGTCTGACTGGAGTAGAAAGTCTAGGAATATTTTGCACAATTCAGGCAAACCTCTCATTACAGACAGAAATGCAAAGTAACAAAGCAGAAGCTATCTGTAAGAAACATGAATACTCCAGAGTTTTTAGCAGAAAAATCAAGAAGGAGCAGAGTTCATTGAACAGATCATCCTCCCCACCAGCACTAACAGGACTTAATAATAGTTTGCACTTATAAAGACTCTACACCCAGGAGTACCTTGGAAAGCCATAAAGAACAAAGTATTATCTGCAAACTGCACAGATTTACTTAGCAAGATACTACAATAAAAACTATCCAGTTGAACAGTCACATACTTGTCAGCCCTTACTCAAGCCTATTGCTGAGCCCCAGTGCTGCAGGTCCAGGAGAGGTTGTACAAGTGTGTTCCAGGAGCAGTTCCGTTGATTTCACTCGTATTATTCTGTGTGTAACGCCCAGTCTTTGCAAATGCCAGTCTAGGCTCCAGCGGGGCTGTATCACAGCTGTAAACCCCCCTCACGAGATGGAGGGCCTTACCACGCAATCGTTTTTTGCAGACACCTTTCGATCTGTAGCCTATCTCTTAAGAGGACTTTTAAAAGCAAATGAAAAAGGAAGCCTGGAGTCAGGGAACTTAAATATGCTACAGTGTGGTCCACAAAATTGAAAAGGTAGAAAATAAGAGCTTCTGATTAACTATGTCCTATAATGAACATCCTCAATTCTTTATCCTTTGCTGTTACTCGAATGTAAAGCTTTGACAACTGACTTTGATAGAGGCAGAGAAATAACTGTTAACATCTCAGATAACAGAAATTAAAGAATTGTAACTAAATGCTAGTTATCTAGGGACATTTAAAAGGAGACTAGTTCAATAATATAACAAAAAATTAAGATTTAACCTTTTCTGCAAACTGTGACCCACTCAGAGGTTTGATTCCAGTTTTGCCTTTGAATTCTGCGACATAGACCCTATAATTTTCTCAGCTTTGAAGTGACATAATGTTTCTGATAAGGTAACCAATAGTAACTAATAATACCTATGGGGTAATATAGCTAAATTCTTTTGATACAAGTCCAGAGATTCCTGCTGTTAACATACTTGATCAATAAATTTATATAACTGGTAAAACAGTAATACCAAGTAGCTCCAAAATAAACATAAAAGAAACCACTAGCTCATTACTTACCAAAAAGCCTCCACCTAGAATGCCATGAAGGCACTCCACGTATTTGCCAAGATGATGCTCTGAAGCAAATCTTGTTTCGCCATTGGGAAAATAAAGTAAAATGTTGGCCACGATGCTGAGCAAGGCAAGGACAAGCAACTTATAGCCAATACATCTAGCACACCTTCCAAAACACATGTTCTCAGCTTTACAAATCCTTCTTTCACTAGTCCAATCCAACCTCTCTCATACCTGTCCACACCTAAAAGAAGGTCAGCCTTTATTCTCAGCTCCTTAAATACTCAGGGTTACCTAGCTACCTGGATGACGTTTGCACCTCTTCATGACTGCCTTTCCCAATTGCAGAGAGAGGAACAGGGATGGCAGAACGCCACCACCCTTCTTAAATGCAGTAATTGTGGACAAACCAAATGCAATCAAGGAAATATTGAACACTAGGTAATTTCACTCTAATATATGATGCTTGGAATGATCACCAGTGAACATGATTAGACATGAACAACAGACTTAAACCACAACACAAGTTCTGCTAGGAACTGAAGGAAAAAGGTTTTGTTTTCTTTGTTAGAAGCAGCTTTGACTTTTAGGTTTATAGAATGATTCAGAACAACCTGAAGCCAGGGAAAGACTCATCTGACTTCAACAATACTGAGTCAGAGTTTTGTGTATAAATAAAATAAGGTCTACAGCAATGAGGAGTATGTAGAGCAACCTCTCGCTTTGCAAGCCTGTTGATGGAATAAGAGCAAACATCAGGAGATTGGAAAACAAATAAAATGGACAGGTAGGCTTCTAAGGAGTGTCCTTGTTCTTGCCATTATAAGACAAGCTGACTTTAGATTGACAGGCATTTGTTAAAGCTAAACCGAGCAAACTCTGGTAAAAAAAGAATACTGTGTCAAAAAGAGGATTATAAAATACAGTCCTTGCACTGAAATTTCAGCAATTTAGAAACACAAAAATAGAATAACCCCAAACAGAGAGAAATATACTGTATCAGGGGTTTCCAAACTGTATTACATGTACCAGTAACATTCATTTGCATAGTAAATGGAGATATAAAGTGACCTGGAAAAATTAAGATCCAGTCTTCTCTCTTACCCCTCATGCAAATTTTGCTAAAATAGCCAAAAGCTTTCTTCTTCACATACATGCAGCTCAGAGGCATGAGCTGCCATGCCCACTACTATCCCACGATAACTAAGAAACACACAGGCCCAGACGAGATTCAGGAGGTGCTGCTGCTGCCATCATCATACAGCGCAGTTCTCATTGAAAAAAAACAGTAGCTAGACAAACTGAGTTCAGGAATGTACAGGATATCAGAAGACTATAGTGAGACTTTTTCAATTATTTAGGGAGAAAGATACTAATTCCTTTTTTTGGGTTGGAGGTGTATTTTTTTTTAACAGCTAAATGACACTGTAAACAGAAGTCCAAATCAAATCCGTTCTTGCAAGTGACATGAGCAACACTTAAGCTGAGAGAGCGAGTGCGTGCAAAAAGAAAAGGCGTGGGGGAAAGAGAGCAGCCTTGTGCAGATGTGGGCTTATGATGTAACTTCTCCGGCTATTGTAGCTGTTGACCTTGGAGACTTCCTTCATAATGAAAAATATTCTCCAATTGTAGAAACACAGGCTTACCATTACTGTGCCCTTCACCTCTGATGACTGAAACAAACATAAACATCATCCTGCAAGTTTCCTCTGCAGGAAGAGATGGCTGCTCAGCTGAAAACTCCCTTTATTGTGTTATGCTAAAAAAAACCCAAACCACTCCCCACAAAACCCACCACCCACTACCCTCTTCTCCCAGCTCAACCACCACACCATACATATGGTCACTGGGAATTAGATCTAAAATCCGTTCTATTTGTAATCTGTATAATTGTTTTCTAAACACTTGATCTGAAATAAAATTTCACATAATCAGGAACTTCCTATATTTAAAATAAATTCTGTACATTACCAAGCATGAAGGACACTGCATGGGCATTGCAGTCTGCAGTGACTACCAACCCCTGCCCCTCCCAAACAATGCAATAGCAGTTGTCTATATAATCATATATGTTACAAAAAGTCTTGAACCTGTTTACTTCTCATGCCTGTTTGCTTCATAAATCCTGACTTTGCTGCTTGCCAAAGTGAGCAGGGGTGGATTTCTGGAATGTGGTGGATTTTTGGGCACGTTGAGTTTTACATGATGAAACCAACCCCCTCACAAGCAGTAGCCAAACACAAGTTTCTCATCAACCTGAGGAACAGCAGGGCCCAAACTGCAGCTTAAGACATGCTCCAGCACCATGAGATGGCAGAGCTTGCACTAGCATAAACAAAACCAGAACTAAGTTTTGAGTCTTTTATACAAGAACCACAGTGTTTGCACTTAAAGAGGTAAGATAATTGTGTTCTCACTCACAGGTGCTTCCCCGTGGCCCATGGGAAGCTCTACGATTTCTCTCTCACAAAACTGTTCCTGTAGCTCTGATGCCTGTTCTCGATAAAGAACACATATTAAATGGCATTCAATCACCCGGTGTTATTAGAGACAATACAAGTCTAATTCTAAGCTGAAGCCTAACTGTAGACTGTAGGTCTAGTCCTCAGCTCCACCTGCTGAAGTGTGGAACAGGAAGGACAAGACAATCAAAGGGGCAGTGAAGCACTTTTGATACACGCCCTAAGGTCCAGCGGATAGGACCACTGTGAAAGACTCTCCTGGCAGAAGGGAGATGGTTTATAAACAATTACAGCAACTGGCTGGTACCCCCAAATCATTAGTTCTGCAGGATAAAGTTTGTCAGCAGTGCTACATGGGGCAGGACACTGACCCTCCATGACAGAGAAGTGGCTAAAATTAGGTGCCTTGTCCAATTAGTGAGGTATCCAGTACCAGGACTAATTTCACATGGGGTCCAAAGATCCAGCAGCCCCTCTCTAAAACAAAGAAACCCCACCTCGATAGTCATTGTTGCTTTGGCCCTTCTACGGCAGCAGCGCGACAGAAGCCTGCTTCTTCCACAAAATAAAGAGGTTAGAAAGAGACTAGTGTTTCCCGATGCCAAAGAGTGAGAGATCTCAAACAGCAGAAGAGCTCTCTACGTTCAAGCTCTGAAAAGCTGAACATTCTCTAGCTTTCTGTACCTGCTTCTCAACCAGCACGACAGGAGTAACAGAAATTACTTTCTCCAGCTCAACAATGTATTGGAAACCCTTGCTATACTTTTGGACAAGTCCTAAGTTTACCTACTGTACAGAGGAGCAGTTTATCTAAGATTGTCAAAGTTACCACAACTTGCAAAGTTACTACATACTTGCAGAGACGGAAAAAAACCTCCAAAAACCACAAAACCACAGAATTTTATCATGAAAAAGAAAGCTGTGAAGTATCCCATTTCTCCTACAAAAGAAAATTACTTCAAGTACAACCACATCTAGCATCTCTGCCCTAAGCCAGATTCCCAAAGTGATGCATCATAATCAACAGAAGAAACTGAGTTGCAACAGCAAAGAAAAGTGCCACACAACAAAGGAGATCTCTGGATTCCACGAATATATTTTAAAGCCCACAGTAATCCTGGAAACACCCCCACCACTCTACTAAAGAGGAAATCAGGGGGGGCAGGGGGTAAGGATATCTGCAAAATAACTACAGAAGTGGTCAGACAGACCCAGACCCATCACATCAGAGTCAGCTTGGGGTCAAGAACAGGATCATGCAGCCCAGGCTCTGTTTCCCTGACAGGACACTGGGCACTCTACCATACTTGAACTCGATGCACGTGCATGCTGTAAGGCGCTGGTGCTCTGAGGATGCTGGAGAGCCTTCTTCCTTGAGCTCCCTGGCAGACAACTGGGGCAGTCTGGCTGCTATTGCCTTCATGAGATTTTTATAGCTCAGCTATCCCAGGTTCCCAGTATTAATCTTGCTAATCCTCCCTAAAATGAATATTGCTTTTCTTTCTTTTTTTCAACTATTTTAGCACCTAAAGAGGTTCTCATTCCTTATAACCAAAGGATAAAACATTTGCAATTAATGTTTCTATCAGTGTTTTCTGAGCAAATATAAACAATCTCCTGATTTAAATTAAAGATGACAGAAAGATGGAAAGAAAGATGTCCCTCTACTGAAAACCATAATGTGTTTCTTCCCAATAGTTTTCTAATGCCCCAAATGGTCAGTCCTACTGCTTTACACTGCCTTACAGTCACCCCAGACATGCTTTGGTAAGAGACACAATAGTGATCAATAGACACAGCTCAAACACACATGACAAATGTCTTCCAATTACCTTGAAAACAACCTAAAAAAACCCAAACAAAAATCCTTAAAGCAAATAAAATTTTTTTACATTATGAAAACTGGTCAGATGTGAATCAAGAGGGCTTTACTAATATTATTGCCATGTGGACACCCTACGCCACAACTTCTACTAGAGAGCTTCTCATTATAACTTTTCTTGCAAAACTTCTGGTCCCACCCAGCACTGGCAAAAGGTTAATGGGAGGGAAGTACCTCTTGCAGAAGCACTGGCAGGGCGCGGTAACTGCACGACATCTGTAGATGAGGCAGTCTGGGAAATAATAGCACAGGCTGCACAGGTTCATTTGGAAAGACTGGGCAACACAACACGTGTATTGGCATGGGTGATGAATGCCACTTGTATTCCCTTATAAGCTATTCTCATTTGTTCTTCTCTTACTGTTTAGTAGGGTACTGCTCACAGAGGCAAATACTAGCTCAGATAACTGCTGGGAACGCACGATGAATATGCAGTCACCTGACAGCTGAACTAAGGGAAGCCTCTTGTCCAGCTGTTGAGAGCTCCCAGCAACCTTAGGAACACCCACTACTTCCCTTTGAGCAGGTGGAGAAACACCCATCCGTGCCACCATCCATTTCTCAATGTTCAAGTGAGGCATTGCTCATGTTTTCCAGCCATTGTCCACACAAACACTGTGCTGTACCTATGACTGTCTTCAGGCACGTCACCTCGCCAGCACACATCAACCGGCAAGCTCCACCCGGACAGTCAGACTGCTCCCCTCTGGTCCTCGGGGTCTGTGGTCTCCTGGCCACAGCCAGAAGAAAGTTTCCAGATTACCTTTATTAATTACATGACAGCTCCTTAGATGAACTAATGAGCTACTTCTGAAGTGGAGCAACCACCTGTTGCCATACGACATCTCACGGGACATAAAAGCAGTAACTCCTTACATGCTATAACGCACATGCATATGCTTGCCTGCTCTTTGCCCTCACTTTGAGGCAGAAAGCTGAAAAAAACAAACCAGAAAAATCTGAACTGTAGAAGTCTGATTGATGTGAGCACTCGACTTTTATGCAACAACACACATTGACACATATAGAGAAAATTTAATTTATTAGTAATAATGCTGACCTAAGGAGGGAGTCAGCAATGATGCAACAAAAGTAGTTTTGACACAACCAACCAGCTTGGAGATTTAAAAGCTTACAATCAGGGCAGAGCTACCACTAAATGAGTGCACAGAAATGCCTCTAAAGAGCCCATAAACCTTACTTAAGAACAAGTATTACTGACCCTGGACTTGCAATGCTACTGTAACATCATTCCACAGTCAAATCAACCACTTCAAAAAAACTGTTTTCTGGTGACATATAAAAACCATGATGTAGCCTGTGTTCATTACTTCTTGCAACAATGTTATTATGATAAAAGTAGGACATAAGACAAATTCTATTTCTGTCAGAGCCTCAGGGTGAAACCTGGGGTATGCAAAATGGCCAATAAAAGTTTCCCTTGGACTGTAGTATTTACACACAGGTTTGCATTCTGTATTTCTAATCTATCCCCAAAATGATGACATTCTTGCAAAAGTTAAACAAGCATGAAGCACTATCATCACTGCACTACAAGCATACTCTGTTCCATACTGTGTGTACGTAACGGCTGTATGAACCAGAAAACTGGGATTAGCTTCGCACACGTATCCGTGTCACACAGCATGATGAACAGACTGTCTTCCAGGCTTGAAGTGTGCTGCTTTTGTGACTCCCCTCCCCTATAGCAATATGCATAAACCAGACATCCAGGAAGTCATCCAATTCTGACACTTCAGAGAACACGGAACAAAAAAATATCACAATTATGTCTTTGGCTCTTGTGGTGCAACAGTCAATCATTAAGCATCTTTGTGTTTCTCATGTAGTGATCCTGTGAGTAGTTTTCTACTTACCTCTAATCTAGCAAAAAAGATTACCTCTGTCATATCACATATTTTAGATCTGTAGGCTCATAAAAAGGAAAGAAAAAAAAAAAGCAAAGCCACAAATTTCATTGCCCATTTTGTTTCATTAGCATATGCTTCACACACTGTCCATGCAGTCTTGTCTCTGGAATTAGCCATTAGTAGGTTCATGCCAGCTAAAAACTTTAAAAATTATTCTTGCTGAATAAGACTGCTTGGCTAGGAACAGCCTATGTATTGATTCTATAGCAGTAAAATGTGAAATCTGGTGTTTAAAATTAATGTCTTTCATGTTATCATGACTGATACTGCAGCATGCTGTATTTACTTGCAAATCTTTCAGCATCAGTAGTAACTGGATCACATACATCACAATCAGACATGACCACAAGACTCTTGAAAGATGATTTCCTAAACCGCACTCCCACTCTGCCATTAACCTTCGTCATCATTTAAATTGCTGATCTTAAGTTCATTTAACAATATACACTCAGTACACTGAATTTTTGCTACCAGCCAGTCCTTAAAACAGCTGTCAAACATAGTCAACTATTTCATGGTCACATTCCTCCACTGGGCACATCAAGACCTCAAAAAGGCTATACAAATGTAGCACACATTTTTAATAACAGAATGTTAGTTACAAAAACAATTAAAAACTACACTTAAAGAATAAATCAGACCACAGAAGATCCCTTTTAATCTGAGCAACATTTAATGGGGAAAAGCAGAAGAAAATAGCATTTAATACTGATTATGTTTTAATTATTTCTTAGTCCTTTTTAAAGGAAAGATACTGGAACAATATGTGGAAGACTATATTCTGCGTAGATGTACAAGATACCTGCCTGCCATTCAGTGCCTGCACTACGTACAACACCCTACTGTGGCTGCTCCTTTTTCAAGGTCCTTCTTGCTCATACACATGGTGCCATTCTAATGAACTGCAATTTGGTTTGGAGGGTGAGGAAAGACTGAGTTCCTGAAGTAGGAGTTTTATATTTCTTTGAACTATAATTACAGCTAAAAGTACTCATGTCACCAGTGCACCTAAAATGGAAGTTAACAGTGCAGAATGACACACATGTTCACTCCACGGTAGTGCTCCAGTGCACAGCCGTCTCCTCGGGGGTCAGATCCTGCCCACAGGTCTTTCTGCGGGTGCTTGGAAGACAGAGCCCCAGGATCTCCACCAGCTCTCTCTAGTGACAATCAGGCTGTGACCAGACAGGCCCTGCTGTGCCCACCATGGGCCACTGGTGCCAGTGACCTCCAGCTCTTAAGTCTCCTACAAGAGCTCATGAAATACCATCTCCAAGTGAGAGATGCCACCTGCCTTCTGCGCAAGGAGGCAACGCTCCGTGACAGCCGCCGGCGCACAGGAGCCAAGCACAACACTCTGCATCAAGGGGAAATGAATGAGTCCTCGAACCCATCGAGCCAGTCCCGGCAGCTGCAGCGGGGCTGGATTTGGTTCAGGCGCTGGTTCCAAGAGAGAGCTCTTCCAGGAAGAGCACTACTATATGGTAAGTTAAAAAAGGAAGTAAACCAACTTCTTTCTTTTACAGATCTTCACAGCAGACAAGTAGTCCTGCTCTTTGCTCTTCACAAGCACAACAACAAAGGAAACAAAACAAAAATACAGGGAGTTTCCCCTAAAGGTGAAGGCAAAAAAAAAAAAAAAAGATTCCAAAACTCACAGCCCTTCCCTAGTATCTGAGCTGAATCAGGTGACACTTCCCTCCAAAAAGGCAGGCACTGTCTTTGAGGAAACTGCAGCCACCCCAACAGTAGCACTTGCCTGTCAGGCAAAACACTTCAGGGGTTTTTTTGTTACTCTCCACCAACTCTCAAGATTTTCATCAGTTACACTCTGCCCTAAGTTGAAGGCACAGGGCTTATAACTGAGCCACTATTCAGGGGCACACAAAAGGCTGAAGGAAAATTAAGATGTGTCCTGTGGAACCATTACAATTGTAAAGCCATTACACAGTTCTTCATATGCAGACTTTGTAAGGGAGTTGCTGATTAATCCAGCCTATGATTAATGCACAATAAATATAAAAAGACTATCACAACAGGAATGAGTTTCCACACCACCTCATAGCACCTTTTTTATCTCAAATTATGCACTAAGCAAGCAAAATACTCCTTTACCAACAGGCCTGAGAAGAGCCAGCAAGGATGACATCAGAGCACCACCACTTCTCTGCTACACACAGATAACGTAAGAACTGCTGGTTACATGGTCCTCAGATGCTTCTGCTGCGGTGTCTGTGCTATGGCTGGAAACTCCTGGCCTAACTGTTTCTTTTTCAAGCATTAAATTAGATCATACCTCTCCCGGAACAGTTCAAGCAAAGCCAGGCTGCAGCTAAGGTTTGATGAGGTTTCATCTCCTAACTCCAATATGTTTAGTAGCACCTTTAAAAAGATTAAGCAAAATGCTACAGTGAGGTAAAGCGTATATAATGCAACAAATCTCACAGAACATTTTCTGACACTTCATAGGAAGAGCGCTGCTTTGCCCACCACAAGTTGCCTTTGTGGAAATTCTTTTAAATTCGACTTCAGAGGCTTGATTATTTTTCCTTGCAGAAGTTTAATGCAGACACCTTGATGCTAGCAAAGTCAAGGGCTTGTCAGTAACTGGAAACGGAGGCTGAAGAAGCAGAAGTTTGCTTGCGTGTCCTATACTGTCCTACTCCTGAGTCTCTGGGCTCGAGTGAAGAGACCTATCTAGACTCTGCAGGAAAGGCATGTGCTCATGTATGACACAACAAGAGCTGTAGAAGAAAAATGGTGTTCCTGCAGCCCTTCAGAGCATCCAAAATGGAAGGAAACAGGAAGAGCATTATGGTAGTGAATAAAGCAGGTATATGAAAAGCAGACTGAGCTTAATATAGCTCTTCACCCTATCTGCTTTGGCTACGTATTTTTTTTTTTTTAAACTGTTTGCAAGCCTGTGTTAACTCATCTTCCATTAGGCGGGACTACCAACAGGCATACTAAATTGGAAAAGATGTGCAGCATCTAAGGAAAGCACAAGAACAGTGACAGAGGTGGTTATAGACTCCATCTGGCAGTCCAGCCGAGGAAGGAACACAGTTCTTCAGACAGCTCTGGCTCATCATCCTCTTATCCCTCTCACTTACACTTTTTATTTATCACTATCACATTCCACAGCAGTAACCAGAGTAAAAACATGCACAGACCACTAGAAAGGACTTTCCTCCTCAAGTTTCCCTTTGGGAGAGCATAGCCCGTAGAGCTCTAGATGTGAAATCTGCTTTCACAGGTATTTTGCAACTTTTTTGTTGTATTTACCAATTAGGAGATTTAGAGGCTCTTTTTTAACACCAGAAAAATAAATAAATACACCTGCAAACACAGGTCAGTGGGCTAAGTGATAACAGACAGAGATTGAGGTAGGAGGGCTTGGTGCGACTGTGGGTTTCTACATCCTGCCTGAAGAGTTCACACGCCCTCCAGAGCAAAGAGCAGTGAAATCTCCCATCTGTCAGTATACTGGCAAAGAGCAAGAGTTACCTGCACCAGTCCTTGTGCTTGCATGAGTTCTGACAGAGCACAGAAGTTCCTCACTGTCCACAGCAGCCACTGCAGTGGCACTGACAGCGTGACATGGATGTTTCCCCAGCGCCTGCTGGAGGGGGAGTGGTTACCTCCCCTACTCTGAAAAAGCATAAACATAATATACCTTATATAACCAAACTGATGAGACAGGTTATACTTGACAATGCTGTTGCAAGAGCCACCAACTGACAGTAATCAGGCGTGACAGTCAGCCAGGCCGAGCTGATCCGTGACTGGCGCACAGTGACCCGGCTGTGCTGGGCAGCAGGACCGGCCACAGCCTGCGAGCCACTCCTGGGGGATGCTCACACACTGACCAGCAGGTGCCAATGATTAACTGTGGCCACCTGCACCTCTGAAGGAGTCCATTTTCAGCTGCATGTCTCTGCTAAAATCAGGAGGAAAAGGAAATCCTGAAGCCACAGTCACATGTATTTATAGTCGGATGGAGTGCACAGTATTGATAGATGCTTTCTACAGAGCAACATGCAGAGCAAACACCTACATAAATACAGATGTGGCCAAAATAAAGTAACTGATGTTAAAACATCTTAACTTCACATCATATGCTGTCACTTTTGCCCTCGTAATGGTAACATACATGTTCAGCTGAAGATGGAAGAGGAAAACAATGAAAAGCAAATGGTGGCCCCACCAAGGGATTTCTGTAAGATACATATTGCCATTTTAACACCTGCAAAATATCTGGGAGTGGAGCAGCCAGCCCACCTGCTCAGCACAGCCAGCTTCACAAGTATACCAGCTGCCCTTCAATGTATCTGCATGCTGCTGTTCTAAGCCTGCTGCTTGCAGCCAGCTGTGGCATTACTGAAGAGTGTACTCAGGAGTTTATTTCTCCCAGCTGCTTCCGGAGCTCAGACATACAGATGGAGAAATACCTTGTCAGTATGACAAGCGCTGCATGCATATTTTCTCTAAAATAAAATGAAGATCTAGAATTTACAAGCACATCTTGCAAAGAATACATAAAGAATTTTCTTAGCATTGTAACTTAGTTTACAAAGAGCAAAAAGAAGTTACCACCACTGGTTACACACAAGAGTTCTACACCTATGAGTTACCGGGTACACAGCTGTCAGGGCAATATAACCTTGCACTGATAAATGAGTCACTTTTAAGTATCTTAGAAGTCATGGAAGACATTTCTATCTTCCCTTGGTTTAAAGAAAAAAAGGCTCAGCTATAGCCACAGCACGCCAAATGCAACTTCACCAACACCGTATTGGCATAGTTCTGCACGGACATGTGAAGGCGTGTGACAGCCTCGCCTCCTGCACTCAGGCACCACACGCCTCAGTTGGTTTCCTGGGATCTCACATCTGCTAGGCAGAACGATAACACAGGCAGAAGAGGCTGGAACTCTACCCCTCTTTTCCTGCTGCACAAAGGAGGCTTTGTGTAAAACAAAAATGAATTCCTTTAGTCAGACAGAGCTTAACAAGAACAGGAAATACATATTTTAAAAATCTGAAAATTAACCAACTAGCCTACCCTGTAAGAATAGTATAGTTTGGACTCTCTGATGATCATCTCAAAGAGTCTTCACACATACTAGAATGTGTTATATTGGGAAATATTTTCTCACTTGCAGTGTAAATCCTCAGCCATCTGGAACTAGTCCTGTGTCAAAGTCCATGCAGTTGCGCTTGATGAAAGAGCAGGCATTGCCTTGAGGATCCACCACAGTGAAGTAAACTGCCTCAGTGCTAACAGCAAGATGTTTTCAGAACTAAATTTCTTACTGCTCTGAAATGCAGAAAATAAAGTTTAGCACACATAAAAATTCTGGCTCAGTTAAAAATAAACCACTGCATACTTACAAGACATAACTCACCATGTCTTGTGAACTGTCCTACTAGAACCAGAGGATATATTCATTTAGGTAAATGACAAAAATACAATTCTAAACTGTACTTGCTTTATCAAAGCAAAGGGCTGGATTAGTCTAGACTCCTCACACTAGTACAGAACTGGAGAAAATTTAAGGAAAGGAACTCCGAATTGGTAGTATAAATCATAATCTGAAACAAACATGACACACCAAGTTTCAGATGGACACTGAAATGACAGATGTTATCATATGAAAGACAAAGTAGTGGATGGAGCCAAAGTCCTCTTACAACCACGTAGTGCCTGTATCAATAAGGTATTTCAAATTTATAACTAGTATTTGGTTAAGTTCAAACACAATCCTGCCAATAAATTAAAGTAAACACATCTATCTAAAGTACACAAAACCAGACTAACACAGCCTGGTACGTATGCACATGGGAATTTCTACCTGTGCATGAGTAATCACTGTGCTCGTAGGACCTTCTTAATTTTCCTTCAGCAAGGCTGGCATTGTACAGAACAATACGACGACTTTCAGCTACAAGATCTTGCTAAGCATGGACTGTACTGAATTTGACCAGACTGCAAACCCCATTGGCCTCCAATATTTCATTTCTGCCCTTCAAACACACTAACGAAACCCCGTCTATACCCAGAAGGAACAGTGCGAAGGATGGCTGGTTGGAAGCAGAGCCACGTGGAGCATGTTTGCAGAGCTTTACCACAGGGTCACCCGCCCCTTCCTGCGCCGCACGCGTGGGTGCGGTTCCTGCCACGCTGAGCTCTCGGGCCCCGAATTCCTGCCCCTGACTGAATGTTGCCCACAGAAAGCAGCAGAGCTCTTGGAAGAGCTGCAGTCATCCTGGACCGAAGGTAGGTCCTCTCCTCTGCCCAGGGGAGAGATGCTGCTGGCACTGCGCGATGGACATCGGTACTGGAGGAACCAGCTGCCAAGAGGCACAGGCTCCTACAGACAAATCTGGGCTGTATCACACCATCCGTATGGTTCTCTGATCACGATGACCAAGATTTAGTTTCAGCCAATTTTTTCTCATTTTTTTCTGTTCCCTGACTGTCCAAGCAAAATTTTCAGTGTTATTCTTAGGCAAGAGGAAAATATAATGTAGTCATTATGGAGTAATTTTTGAAATTGAACATCTTAAAGCATTTTGTTTAAAATTAGATTAAGACATCAGTGCACCTCTTCCATTTCTATACTTTTTAGTTTATTTAAAAGTTGAAGACTAATTGTTTCTAGTAAGTCTTTACTGCAATTTATCAATTGTTATTTGCTCTTTTTCTACTGCCTTTCATTTTTAAAGTAGTCAAATTATTTAACAGGGACAGACATGTTTCAAACTAAATAATTGTGAGGGAAGTCTTATGACCACCATATGTACAGAAGCAGATTAAAATCTCCAGTAACAAGAGTTCCTCCTCATACTACAGAGCGTAGTTGCATGCCTAATCCATAATGCAAGGAAAGAGAAAATACTTAAGTTAATTAGTTGAGAACGCTCCTTAGAATCAGATCTGAACAGGCTGTTTTTGCAGGTACCAGAACTTTGTTGGGGTCAGTGCAGATGGAGAATGCGTCAGTGAAGCTGGGTTTCATGGCCTCTGTCAGCACATGCGCAGAGTCAGCTGTATTCGACCCGTGTCTGAAAGTGGCAACAACAAAAGCACAATTGCATTAGAATCACTACACATTTTAAAATGTTCAGTGTTAAAGCATAATGAAGAGCACTGCGTAACCAGACTTTATTCACATAACTTAAGGTATTAATTTAATCGTACTGTTCACGGCATTGCACAGTAGTTAGCAGTGAAAAATTCTGAAATGGTATAAAGTTGTTTATAAAAATCAGTTAAATCATACTGGAGATTTTCTTTGAAGCTTATATTGTAGCTTGCAAAACAATATTTTCAACACAAAAATGAAACCAGTTTCATTTTAAGAACTTCTCTTCTATAAAATCACATTTTATTTAGTAGTAAAAGAACTAATCATTGTACATTTTACTTGAATTTAGGTCATGTCTTCTGACTGGGCTTCAGTGAAGACTTTCCTGAACTGAAATGGCTGAAAATTTTTACAGATTAATTCTTCTGTGTCTGAATCATACTTTCATAGTTGGCCAGACTTGAAAAACAAACACATGCCTCAAATCTCTCACTGGATATAAAATCCATACCTTTAACATTAGAATTCTCCAAAATGTTTAGAATCAAAGCTGTGATTCCTTCTCCACTTCGAGGTATTTCCCAAACACTCACATACTACAGGGAGGGAAAAAAAAAAAAAAGCTTTCCCCCCCCTGCTTTAAACAACAACAAAAATAGCATTATTAGAAGTTTGTTTTAAAACCAGCATAGAGTGAAGGTATTTCTTCATAACATAAACATACAAACTCCCAATGGCAAGGTAGTGGCTTTCCCCCTTTCTTCAACTCAACCTTTTAGAATAAGATATAAGCATTATAAATTAGCACTGTTCTGCAGTAGTAACCCAATCCGCTGTCCAAGCCAGTATAAGAAAGTGCTAGTATTATCATTATTGCTACATGGGGAGAAATCTTGAGCCTTCACACAGAATAGTTTTCAACTGCAGATTAGTTACAGATAAGCTTTTTTCATAATGCACTTGAAGGTTACTTAATACTTGGTGCATTCAGGGTCAGACTGTGGCCTTTGTTTTTGTCTAGTATTACCCAGAGCTGAAAAAGCTCAGTCAAAAGGTTTGTGAGAAGCACATAAAACCATGAAAAGCCATCTTTTCCCTGCAGCACAGGATCTGTAAAGTACCTGTCAGAGAACAAAAGCCTAGACCACAAGTCCGCTTGCCCGTGAGAGGACATCAGTAGAAGTAAGATGCCCTGTACATCCTGCCCAATAGGCATGTACCTAAATTTCTGCTTTGTTGGACAACCACTATGGTATCTCCCATCCTGACCACCTCCAGGATACTGGGTGAGCCACCTTGCGTCTCTCAACCCCTTTTACTATAGAGGTTGCACATCGGACAAGGCAGCGGCTCTCCCAACAAGGCCAGCTCACTGATAAGGGGTTTCACGTGGAGTAAGAGATGTGGTTTAAAATGTCCTCAGGCTGTGGAAGGCCTGTGACTTTCCTCATGCTGGGGAGGCATTTTAATGGTCTGATGTTAAGAACTGGGCACCCCAGCTTCTTCTACAGCTGTGCTCCCAACGCAGTGATGTTTACTCCACTTTCAAATGTGTCTCTGCACACCGATTTGTCACAACCTCCAGAATTCCTTCTTCCCTTTGACAGGGTCAAGGCACGACCCGCTCCTCCTCCCAGCCAATATGTTCCAGCCACTGAGAAATCCCTTGTCGCGCCGCAGGGCAGCCAGGCTTCCCCATCCCAGCACCGCTGGAAGCTGATGCGGGCTCTGAGGCGCCTTGGCAGGCCTGGCCACAGACCACGTCCAGACAAATCAGGACTTCCCACTCCTCCTCCCGCACACATCATCCCAGCAAGCCACACTCTGGCTCCGCAGAGCGCACATACAGACATATCCAATATTTCAGGTGCCACAAACACACCTGTGGACATGAAAGCAAACACCTCCTTTAACACTGAGCTAACCCAAATTATCTTGCTATGTGTACAAAAATCCTGTAAAGTTTTATGTCTGCTTCCAAAGTTGTTATGTATCTGGATGCTTTGGTTTCAGTATTACTCAGCACATTGATTTTCCTGCTTTGAAAATAGGAAATTCATTAGCCCAACAGGTAGCCCATTAATCCTAAGAGTCTGTCCTCTGTTGCTCAACCTGGACACAACTCCTATTGATGTAATTAAAAAGTTTCCTCAAGAAAAGGCTACGGGCACGGGTGTGCATGTAGCCAGGTATTTCAAAATAGTCTGTGAGCCACGCTGTGGACGTCTGCTTCTTTCTAAAAATATTTCTCAATAGGCAATGGGTGTGCCACTGAATGAATGACTAATAACTTTTTCCTGTAAGCCCTGCATTAGAAGGGATGCTTGCTCTTGGGAGTAAGAAGCACTGTGGCATTACAGGATTCTGCATCTCACAGGTGGGTGTGCAGGGCATGCTGACCTACCTGCTGAGACAATGCAAGTAGTAACTTCTTCTATGGCAAGAATACAAACCTTCCCTTTTTCCCCACACATTTTTCAACAATTTTTATTATGTAGCCTCAGTATAAAACAGAGCTACACAAGTTTTCAGAAGCATGAGGAATATTGGGAAGTATAACTCAGCAAAAATCAAATACCTAATGAGCAAGAAATTAAAAATGCAACTTTGCTTTTCTATGCATAATACTTATGAGGTATACCTATACATATCGTATCTGTACCTTTTGAGCAGAAGCACTCCAACTGAAAAATAAAACTTAGGAGCAAACACTTTGTATCATGTGCCCTAGAACATGATGTAGAACTAAACATATTGTCTTTTCCTTTTTCCATTATTGTTACTACATTGTAATAACTGCTGTATGCGTTACAGAAATACATGTTGTCATACATGTTGACTGGGACAGTCAAGAAAATAGAGATCACTTCTTAAAAAGTCTTCATCTTAAATCTTCCATATTTCTAACTTTTTAAAGACAACAACAGTTCTGAAAACATCTGTCTCCACATCGCTACAGGTATCACCAAAAGGTACCACCACTAAGGAAGTATCGTTTCTACGGTCTATCGGCAGAATTAAAAAGGACTCTTGTTTTCAAGCAGAATAGGGGGAAAACGACCTCCAAGTACAGATCATCTCATCATTTGAATCTATAAACCAAATGCCAGTGCATTCCTGGTGACTGCTTCAGCATAACATGACTGAACAAGCATGGAAACCCCTCGGTGAGTTCTGTGGCCTCCACAGTGCAAGAGTCAGAGCAGATACGGCATGTCACCTGGCAAGTTAAAGCTTCAGACAGAAAGTCATCACCTGAGCTTGTCCTGAGGAGCAGTAGGCTCCCTCAGACGAGCTGCATTAACTTCTTCCTTAACTTTGAGGAAGGCAGCTCTTTACCATCAGGTGGAACCAGCAGTGTTTGCGAAGGAAACAGAATGCTCCTGCATGAAGAGCACAGCACAGTGACTGCGCAGCAGCGAAGGAATGCCGAGCCAGCCCCAGTACCAAGTAGTTACTAACAACAACAACTGCAGAGGTAGTGGGGACAAGAGAGATCTCTGCATGAGGGCTTCTCCTTGAAAAACATGTAACTACTCCAACTGCTGTTTGTACTGAAAGTTGGTTGCAGTTCACATACCAAACCCCAAAGACTTCAATTGGCATATTGGGATATTCAGCACTTTGAAATTTAGGTCACTTACTCTGTTGCCTAAATAGAAATTATAGGTAACTAATGTTAGAAATCTAAGTTTGACAGCATAGTCTTTAAATTTTACCTGGTTATACAGAAGGAATGCAGCCTGTATCATAGACAGGTGGGGAGATTTAATGTTTACACTAGTTTGTGATGCTTTCATAAACTTCATTCTACGAAGCGGAATGGCTTATTAAAAAACTAAGGAAAAAAATCATGCACATCAGTGACTTCCATCTAAAGACAGATAAAAAACTAAGAAAAGCATACTATTAAAAACCAGGAGCTTTGACAGCATCAAAGTGCAGATCTGCTGTGCCTGGGAGCACCCAGTTCTACCTGTGAGCAGAAGTTGTAGCTCTGGGCACGTGAGTGAAAGATGAAACAGGTATGGTATGCCACCAGAGCTCCTCCTGCTCCTGAATTCTGGAAATAACAATTTTATCCCATATAGATGCACATATAAAATGGCTTAGCATATTTCAACACTGTTGTCAAATTTACAGGGTGAGCTCTACACTCAGAGACTGGTAAGTCAGTAAAAATAGCAGAATACAGAGATGAAGCTGGGTATAAAGACCTCATTGTATTAAGATGACACTTCATGTAGCAGGTTGGGTAGCTTTGAGTTATTATAATTGTATTGCAGGAGTATACAATACTTTTACTCAAAAAGGCAAGGGTGTGACAGCAGCTGAAGCACTTGCACAAGGGCATGCAGTAATGACAGTCAGAGGAGCTGAGGAGAATCCCATGTCAGGTCAATTAATCGCAACCTGGCGTAGTATTATGACACATATGGGTGATGATCTAAAAGAACCTACTTTGCTACAGCCAAGCTATAAGGTTTACTGAGGTTTTGAAATATATTCACCATTAAAAAAATATTTTAATCACCCCCAAAGAAGACACCTGGTTATATTTGAAAACAGTTATTCCCAGCTGCTCTAAATGATGTAATGATCAGCTACCAACAAGTTAACAAACATACAGCAATAAAATCAATTCACACACACTGAACTTGAAACTATTAAAAGAAACTCTTAGTACCACATATGTAAGCCCATTCTTGGTTCCTAAAATCACCCCAGACTGCTAGTAGTCCAAAAGGGAAAACACAGAGAGATACCTCAAGAAGAATTAAACCAAAAAGACACCTCTATATTAGGCAAACCAAGGCAGGAGACCCCACTGCAGTAAGTTTTTGCAATTTTCCAAAGCAGCATCCTGCTGCCAACCCACATCTTGCACAAATTTTGTTAAATCCTACGCTTGATACATATTTTACCCATGAGGAAATCCACCTATGGAACTTGAGCTGAGGTACAACCCACCTGAACTGGGGCTTGAGGATGCAGGGACCATCAGGCAGGGGCAGGGAACATCAGGCAGCATTTTGAGGAAACCCTCTTCCAGGGCAGCCAGTCAGCACACCATACACCCACTGCCGTTCCTTTGGCAAGAGCAAAGGAAAAAGCCTGCCCTGGCCTTACTGGCTCAGTGACTGCTGCCAGCTGAGCAGGGGGGAGAGCAGGCACAAGGGCCTGCTCGTGGATTTTCACCCGGGCACACTGCACAGGGACACCCAGAACTACAGAGAAATAGAAAGAGAACACCACAGCTTACATATTTCCACCATCAGCACAAACGCTGGGCTTTACTCCCACCTTCCAGACTAGCAGCAGGAACAACCTGCACCAAACGTGTCCAGAGATTTCCTCTCATAAGCAAGAGCTGGGAGCACCTCAGGGCAGCCCCCAACAATAAGCTCCCTGCACCCACCCAGCTCTCACTCATGTTCATTTAAAGGAGCTGAATTCCACCAAGGTCAGCAACGTCCTCCTGACGAAGTATCTTGTTAATTAGGCTAGATTCAGACCTCCTGTGCAGAACCAGCTGCAGCCAGTATTGCCTTGTTTTATCTTAAGCTCACAGAGACTAAGTGAATATGACTGGAAAAAGTTATCTTGATGAAAATAGCTGTCCATGAAACTTTAATGTAACTGACTACTGACTACCGTTACTGCACGGAGAGGCCCAATACCACAACAGTTAGCTTCACAGTCTCAAGGTGCAATTTAACAGTTGACTTAAACTGATCCAACTGCAAATTGTTGCTGGAAATTCTCTACTTGCAGCTATATATATATATATATATTCCTGCTTCTTCCCTAATATTGCTCCTGGCATTCCTGTGACCTTGCTTGGACCGGACCAGAGAACTAATGTGGATGAAAACCAGCCCAGTGGAGGAAATTAAAAGACAGTGACCAACCAACCAGTTTTGAGGCAGGTGAGTCCCCCGATCCCCTCACAGGCAGACGAGCATTGCTGCCAACAGCCAGTGCCATGCCTCCTGCCCTCACCGGCGGAAACCCCGGCGGACACAAGCCCGGGCCAAGCTGCCTTCCCGGTCACAGCGAGGAGGCTTGGCCCGGCCGCCCAGGCCACAGAAATACTGGCCCTGGGGCTGTGGGAATGCGTTTTCTGTCCTCTTGTTCAAGTATTAAAAATGTAACAGAGGGAGACGGGAGAGAAGTGGAAGATGCTTAGCTAACTGCCAAAGAGGATAAGAGTCTCTATTGTGTTTTTCAAATCCCTGTTTCTGCAGCACAGAGGTGCCTTCTTAAGTATTTCTCTTCTCAGTGTCTCTCACTCGCAGACAGATTATGGTGTGTTGAGCAGGCACGGGCTCTGGTGATGGCCAGGGAAGCGGCAGGTGAGGCAGAGCAGTGACCAGGGTGGGGAAGCAGCAGCAGAAAGCAGCGCATCTCAGAGGCACGGCTGGTGCCAGGAGGAGATGTAGGGAAAAGACAGCCTAAAGGACAGACGTGAAAAAAGTGGAATATGAAATCTAAGGGCTGCTACAGTCCCTTGACCTCAGGACAGCTTCAAAAGGGTCAGCATATTTTTCACAATGAGTTACAGGTAACTAACTAGAATGATTTCTAATTTTTTTTTTTTTTTTTCCTGATCTAATTTACCTCTCACTTTCTTCTAATCACTATAAGCAAGACCAGAATTAGGCTCTCTGAATCTTAACATCTGCACTGTTAAGATCCATCACAGCCTTTACACAAAGATGAATGCAACAGAAGCACCAGGCCTTTAAGACCACATAGCACGCTCTCTCCCAGATACCTGGTATTAAGGCAGGAGACGCATTATCTCTGAAAACAAAATGGGAGTGTTCTGAAAGTAACAGGGTACAGCCTGGTACCACACCATTAAATATTAACACAAGCGATAACTAATCTACTCAAGGTGAGTCAACTCCAACCACAGTTTTAACCATTTACAAAAAAAGACATTTAAAAAATCAAATCTAAGCACATAAATTATTGTAAGACATGCTACATTATAGTTTTGAAAGGAAAGGCATATGTGAAAAAAATCAGAATTTTATTTTGCTGTTTGGGAAAAAGAAAAAAGTTTTGTAACCAACCCTGAGCTTGCAGTTCTTACAGTTTTATGGAACAACACAGCCTTTTGCATTCAAACAGGATTACTTCCATGCCTTCCGAAAAACGAAACTAAACCCGAAACCTATACATGATATATCTCTGAAATAAATGGTGTCCTGGTAAACCTCTCTCTGGGCCTGCTAATTGCATGGTAGCTGACTTCAAATTTGAAGCAGAAAGAGGAGCAAAAGGGTTTTTTTATAGAATAGATTAACAGTTACCTAGCTCTAGTCACACTAGGAAACACAACAAAATTTCACAGCAGAAATAAAGAAAACAAAAAAGCCATTCGTTATGTTTCCTAAGCTGAGATCCTGTATGTGCTCTTAGCATGGATGAACTAGCACTATCAATAGGCTCTCACTCTCAATTACCTCTTTATTTTTGCTGACATTTGGTTCTCAGCAACCTGTAGCATTACATTCCCCACACAACAAGGTTAAGTGCCTATATTTATCTGTTCATGATACGGAAGCTTATTGTAGTTGCTCACTTATTACTACACAGAAAGGCCTATCTTCCACTCACTTCAGTCTCACATTTACTGAAACGAAGTTATCCAGGAAGCAGAAAGAGTTGCTATGGGAATAAAACCAATTTAACAGAGGCTGCTGCAAAACCTCCATTAATTTACCTATTTATGGTAAAACCATTTCTCCTCTCATTAAATGTAGTTGGTATCATTTCAATGACACAAGAAAAATACAGCTGCTCTTCACTTGTATATTCCACACTTCATTAGGAAATGCATCAGCACACAGTCTTGCACCATTTTCTTATGCTTCATGCTAGAGTTTAAAATGGTGAAAAGGAATTCACAATTTGTGTCAACTTTGAGCACACAAGTGAAGGTCTATCTATAAAACTGAATATAACTTGTTCTTAAAAAGCAATAAAGATTTGTCTTGCTTGTTTTGAAACAAAAAGATCTGATTTAGAATATAAGTTTAAAATTTGTTTTCACTTCTGAAATCCAGACTGTCAAATTCTTTCAGAAAAATGTATTGTGAATGTTTTCAATGAAATGGTCCATGTCAAATCTCAGGAAATAGAAGAAACTTTAAAGTAGGGAGTATAAGAAAAGACAAATATGTAAAATAGTTAACATACTCCAACTCTGAAAACCATATGGGCTTTCAATGAAGGAGTAACAGCTAATTCAGTTTCAAGCTGGGACAAACTTTGCCTGCAAAAAAAATGAAGGTGTAACTAAATGAATTAACAACTAGAATATCCTCTTGTTTAGTAACAATTCAGCAACAGAGCCCTGTCTAAACAGATACTGCATAGTGACAACGACAAGAACTAAGCTCTAAGGAGGGACAGAGCATACCCAGAGGCAAGATTTTCAGTGCCAAGGATCATTTGAAGTTTAATGTGGATGCTGTTACCAGCAGTATAATTCTACTCCTAGCCTGGCAAAGTTGATAACAACAAATCGATAATTACCAGCCACAAACTGTATGTAATACGGAACAGCTCGTCTGTGCAGAGAACCAGTTTGTTGCTGTACCTAAAGCAAATTTCATGACTGCAAGGTGATTTGGTGGAGGGTGAGGGAGAAATATGAAAAATGCACCACCCCTCATGTGAACAGGCACAGGGCAAGTGTCTCAAAGCTGCAACAACAAAGAAAGAACTGAAGGGGTAAAGAAGTTGGGAGAAGGTGTAGGGGGTGTCCTGTCCTCCCTCCAAAACGCTAGCCAAGAAATCCAAGCAAAAAAACAAAGTAGTAAAAGTCTGATAACAGCAATAGCATGTCACATCCTTGCCTCCATGGGCTTTTCTTTGGATACCATGGGGCTGTTCAACAAACAGCATACAATTCACAAAACACCCAAGATTTTATACATTTTCAACTCTTTCATAAAAAGAATACAAACTTTCACAGAACTGGAGATCACCGCATGATCTGTCTCATTTTAAAATTTATTTGTTAACTGAGAAATCGATGAACAACTACAACTGTGCAAAGGCAAACTGCTCAGATTCTGCTCTCGGCTGCAGCAGTGACTAGGGAATAACTCCACCGCAGGCGAGGCCGTTGACATGTAGACAGCATGTTGCCCATAGGGACAAGTGCTCCAAGAGTCTGTGGAGCCTAATGCTGACAACAGGAAGCACAGGGGCTGCAAGGTCAAGCCACCAGCAATTTGAGACATGTTGGGCAAAATAATGCACTATCTTAATTGTGGATGAAGAAAGACTTTGGTAAGACAACTCAATTCTGCATTTCTTCTCCAACAAGGCTTCCCACAGAAGTCAGGGAACCATGGACACATACAGGGTATGTAACTAGATCCTTAATGTATAACTAAAAATTAAACGTTTTATTTACTCTGGAAAAACAAAGAAAAAAGTAATAATTGCAGGTTCTAGGCATCCCAAAACTAAAAACCCAACAGGTTGCTTCCTTTAGAACTTCTTGATTTGTGCTGCCAGAGGAGCTCAGCATCGAAGAAAATACATTTCAGTCATGAAAATCTCTCTTCTGAACAGAATACAAGCAGAGAATAGTTAAACAAACAACTGAAGAGGAAATGAAGTGTAAACACGGACTCTGACCCCATTCTTAACAAATGTCCCCAGTGAAATCAGCATGGGAGATGTACTAGCCAGCTGGAAGCATGTTTGTAGTTATGAGTAAGATAAATATGAGGTATTAAGCATCCCGGTCTCACACCAAATGTATTAAAATGAATGCAGTACATAATAGCATTCTTACTGTCAATCAAAAGCTGTACAGAATCGTATCTAAGTACATGAGATATACAGCTTCGAAGATATGAGCCATGGCAGTTCTTAAATCTGAACAAATTCAAAACCTAACAGTCTTTCAGATTTGATGCAAAATGGAAATAGGAATTACCCACTTCCACAGAAAAGACATCCTTCCTGTCTCTCTTCAGCCTGCCTCCCCACACAATCAGCAATTTATGATCCGTAATGAGAAGTGCTCTCATTTCAGACAGGTGATCTGGAAGTAAAACTGAACCGTCTAGGTATTCCAAGTATCAACATCATAAGATTAACATTTAATAAAAGATTAACATCTTTTACACCACAGGAATTCTTTCCTGCAAACAGGGTCCACTGTCTTCCTCTGTGACACATGAACCATTTCCACATAAGGGATTTCAGAGCAGAGATGTCTTTAAGGCAGACACATCCCTTGCAGAAAGATGGGTGGGAGAAGCAAAAGAGCCACTGGATCACAATCGTGTCATCTCTGTGGGGCACGTGAACAATTCACCTGATAACACAAATGGAGGGTACGAAGCCAAGCAGCAGGGATGCAACTGGGGAGAGATACTCGGTTCGACTGACGTGCAGTCACAGCACCTCGCCACCACAGGAGCCCACACAGTGCTGGAGAGCTAGCGTACCAGGAATGTTGTCAGCCACACAAACGAGCAGGAGAAATTTAGGGCTAGTTCTCCTTTGCTCCCATCTCCTCCAAGTCTAGAAAGAAAGACGAGAGACAAGTATTCTCTTCCAGGGTAAAAGCAAAGCAACTCCATGTAAATTTGCAGCATTATTCCGGCTTTACATTTGGGGCCACTTAGGCCAGTTTGCTCCCAGGTGAGGTGAGTTAATGAATTCACAGGAGGATTTTCCTCTCAATTGCACTGGTATAAGAATGCCCAGGCTTTATCTCTGTACCTACCTTCCCTTAAGACCATGCATGCCCTTGATGTTTGTGTCACAGTGAAGACAGAAGCAATCTCCACCTATGCCAGGACTGGTGACAGGGAGGGCAGCAGCCATGGCAGCATTGCCACTGCTCTCCAGGTGCCTGCACCAGAGAGGCCGATCAGACTCTGGGAAAGGCCCCTTGAAAGGAGAGTGGGAGAGAAAAAGTCCAGGAAAATTGTCCAGCCACCACATGTCCAGATAGTAAGGTTCTGAGCGTTTACAGATGCAAAGAAGGAAATGCCAGGTTCAGAGACAAGATGTGAAAATTCTTAGTTTAAAGATGTTTGTTGCAGAAGACACAGAAGTACGATGATTTTAAAAGACACATAAAGAACCTGTCAGAAACAACAATACAAGGATTAAAACCTGGCCTCACTGAACCTGGTGAGAACTATGTACTTCAAGTTGTAGCCAAGATTTCACTCATGCAACAGTGATTTCAATTTCTCATGTTTTCAAAGCTTTACAGAACTTGTACAAATGTTACTTCAGTTACAACTGAAATTTTCTTGTGAAACATCAGGTGCACTAACTGCTAGAAAAAGAAATTAGAAGCAGACCAAAGCATGAAAACCACTGCTTTTCACAGGGATAATACACTGGAAGCACACTGTATATTGCTGCATTCTTCAGAAAGGATGAACAGTACCAGGCTCTGAAGACATATGATAAGTGAGTGACAAATGGTCACTCTGAGAAAGAAGTTACAGAAAACCAAGAGAGGTAATAGCATCCATTGACGCTTTCCCTGCAAGGCAGGGGAACCAGTTCATCCACTGGAAGAACAAAAGCATCTGGTAAAAACAAGAGGCAGATTCATCTGTTTCTCAAATTTGAAGAAACTGACATGGTTTCCCAGGCATCTCCTGCCTGTTTGCCTACTTCTGCAAGGTAAAGATGAAGAAGAAAAAAGAAGAAAAGGTTAATTATGCTCAACAAGAGAATGATGGTGCCTGATAGACAGTTGTGCACTTCAGCACCCATGGTAACAGGAAGAATATGCAACTGTAAACTCTGCATAACCTCTGCAAATAATTCTGATCTTTTTAATTTGTGGGACAAAAAAATCATAGAAAAACTATAAACTACATACACCCCACCCCCCCAAAATAATTAACAGGTAACCCTAAAGGATACAGTTCCTTTGTTCTCCCATTTTGGAAAATACCTCAGGTAGAATTTGAGTTCTCAGTATTAATTATTACAAGTATTTCAGTGGTGCTTAGATGGCCTGCAGCAGTATTGAAGTTCCTTTGTTTTCTGCTACAGGCATTGTGGTTTACAAAATAGCAATTTTGATTAATACATAACAAAACACCTTTTCTGCAAAGGAACAAAAATAAAAGTCACAAGACTCAACAAATACAACAGTAGTAAAGAGAGGCATTACATATACAGTTACATAATTTTTGCTTACTTAAAAGTAATATAAATCAGACAAGCTTCAGAGATTGCTTAGGGGCCACACACCTCTTTGCTACTGGTTGACAGCTACTTTTGGCCCCAGGGTTAGAGTATGCCTTGATGAGAATGAAGGAATGGGATTATTTAAACCTTAACAGAAGATGTTAGAAAAGGGCATTTGTGGGAAAGTTGGTGAATGGGCAGGTAAAGTGGAAAGTAACAAAACAATTTGTGTAATTTCACTTTAAATGAAAATCTCAGTAACTTAAAACATATGTCTGACACCAATGGAAATTGAAACTTTCCAAATATTTTTCTCTAATAAGAAAGGACTAGGCTATCATATATCAGAGTGGTGTCATGGAATAAAAACTACTTAGAATAGGACATTAATATTCAGGCTTCTTCATCTGACCTATTTCCATTCTCAAGAGAGGCAGAGGACTCTCCCACTCCAAGATGGCAATTATCTACCTATAGTAGATACTCAGTCTAGGACCTAATTATTTTGATCTGTCTTGGAAGCTGAAATCATATCTAAATCCTGACTATTGAAAGCAGAACTGTCCACACAGGACTATCCAGGCTTGTTTTAGTCCTAACATGCCTTCCAGCCCACTTCTCTTAAACACTCTTCATTAACATACTTTGCCTTTCTGTATCCACAGTGGTGTCAATGTGCAACTTAAAATACCACCTAGGGCAAGCTACATCTGTCACAAGCTCTTATCTGAACAGAAATGTCAGGAAGAGAACAAAGGCCAAACAAGGTACTCGGGAACCTGTGCATGTTACCAGTCTGTCCTCTGAGCCCAGGGGGAAGCCCGGCAGCTGGGGCTGGGACAAGAAAACACCGTCACAGGGGAGCCCACCATACCTCGCTTTCTCTTAGACATGCTTAGACTGCTTCCACATGCCTCACCAGACAGCGAGCCCCGAGGTCCGACAGAGAAGTCTGTCAACAGAAAAGGGAATGGGTTTCTCCTGTGTTGAGGCTGTGGATAAAGGTGTGATGATGGCTTTTATTCTGCAGATGCACAGCCCCACTCCTGCAGCCCCGCTCCTCTAGCATCTCACCGACACATGTTCCACATCCACGCGTTTCAGAAAGGAGAGGCCTGTCTGAACCGGGGGCAAAGAGGAGCGGGGCCTGTCCCCTCCCTATGTCTGCCTGGGTTCATTACACTGGTACCAGGGCTGGGGGGCTTTTCTGAGTTCTCCAAAGGAGACCTTGTGCTAACAGGATCCTTCACTGCAATGAAGACTGGCGTAACATGAAGGGAGCCATTTTCCAGCTCATTCTTCTTTGTTCTCTCTTCAAACAAAAGGAACTTGGTCCACAGTTTACCAGCCTCTCTCTGGTCCTCAATGGAACGGCACAACACGCAAGGAAATACAACACTGTGTTAAGTGTGTTCAGAGTGGTTTTATGCAGGAACTCCCTTCTGTACTTCTTGCTTGAGATGAGCGTGTCACTATATATGATATATATAAACACACACACAAATGTACTTGCAGCAGCAGAGGCTTGAACAGACCTGGTTTCAGCTATGCTACTGTAAATCCAATCCTACTCATAAATGTGTAGCAAAATCCTCCCTGGCTTAATTGGAGGCAGGATCACTACTTCTCACAGAAGCTTATGAAGTTCCAGATATTCAAACTACAGTTAGAATATGGCAGCAGATACACAAATCATAAAAGCAAGAACTCATGACCTTGGGTCGTAAGTAGTAAGTTCAGTCATTGACACAAGAACTGATCAAGACATGCCTGTCTACAATTAAAAATGAATAGATACATCAAAATACATGTTAAGCCATATTCATCTATCTGAATAAAATCAAAACCTGATTATCAAGATTAGCAAGAAATCCATGGCCACAGAAAAATGGAACTTCTTGTGATAAATAGTACTGGTGGTATCTCAGGGGGCTAGCCCAGGTACCGAGAAAAGGATGGTTAACTAGTGTATGCTGCATCCAGGATAATTTACTCCTCAGGTTACTGTCTATGCTACATCTGGTTCTGTTTCGGGATCACTGCTTCTGATTACTGAACTTTCTCATTTACAGCTACCAGCTACCATGCACTCTGCAGGTTTATATATAGCCACAGGGCATGTAGCTGTATTTATATTTATCCTTTATATCTATCAAATTATCTGTTCCTGTCATTTCTCAGTCTCCATGTAGTTTGCAGATCATTGCCTGTCTGTGTTTTAAGAAACCAGACGAAGAACTGATAAGGTATCATCACTGCTTACCTCCTCCTGAAACTACCAAATCTGAGTGGCCTTCCCTTCCCATTATTTTTTTCCACAGGAAAACATGTCATTTCACCTTTCTCTGCACAGCATGGACTCTGTATGACTTAGGAGGTGAGGAGAGGAGGAAACACCCTCTCATAGCACGCCAGAAAGGAGTGCCTTCCACCGTGACTCCACAGCTGCTAGGAAAATGCTGCTGAACAGGACAGGATGACACAATATTCCAGGACCAGCTCCACCCCAGTTACCAGCCCTCAGAGTATCCACAATGGAGTATTTATTCCAGGACAAGCAGTTGTGGCCAATGCTTGACAATGGGCTCACTGGTCCTCCTCCCGGAGAGATGGCCAGTTAGAAAATGTGGGCTAGGACGGAAGGGAAGAACCCATTTGAGAGGAACTGAGTGTGCAAGTCAGTTTTTCCCTGGAAAAAGACTTGAGTCAATCTGAGTTTTGTTTTCCAGCTCAGGCTGGATGCCACCTTCCCTTAAACTATCCCTGCTGACAAGTAGGTGTAACTTAAACCCTCACATAAAGGTTGGCAGTAGTTTAAAAAGGCCATGCATAAATAAGAATATAGTTGAACAGAGGAGTCTGGCCAGCCTTCTGTGGTGCTGACAATGTCAGTGAGTGGAGCAAGAGGGAAAGAGCAGGATTGTTGTGAAGCTCAGCTTGAGAGCCTGGCAGGAGCATCTGCCCTTGAGCCACTTGCAGTAAATCAGGATGGCAGGGTGCTGGATGCAAAACAATTTAAACCTTCTCCCCTTACTGCAAGCCAGGATTCACAACTGCAAAAAAGCCACATTCTATTCTGATAGAGAAGGGTAAAAAAAGCCAAGTAAGATTTATGTTCCAGCTACAGCAAATATTTTCCCTATGCCTGTTACTGAGTCACTATGCTGTAACTGGGAACCAAATTACAGACGCAGTCTACCCACTGGGAATGTCATGAAAGTCTATTTAACATATCAAGTGAAGTATGGTGAGTTTTCAAGTTCAGAATCTTTGCCACAGAAGCAGTAGCAGGCTGTAGAAAGCCATGAAAACTGTTTACATTGGCCTCACTCTGACATCCTACCGAATACCACATGTGGACTGTGCTGTCAGTCAGGGCTTCTTCATTTGTTTCTCTGCTTTTGTGTTGCATAATAGCTGTCTTTCTTGGAATGAAATGTTAAATTTATGAGCATGAACCTTTCAAAATGCTCTCCTCAGTGGTCATGAACACACTGCTTTTATGCCCGTGGGACCAGATGCTCCTCTCTCCCTTCAGGGCCCAGCTAACCACCAGCCTCCAATGGGTCTGCGCCACGAGGAGGAGGAGGGTACACCCAGCACCCAGGTTGGTACAACACAGGCCACAGCAGTGTGCGGGGCCTGACAGAGGCAATTGCTCTGGCTGAGCAGTGGGACGTAAAGGACCATGCTTTCTAAATGTATACCAAACAGCTTCTGCTGTTCACAGCCTCCACCACTCCTAGCAGAATGGCTGAGAGCTATCACAATGACACAACAAGAAAAGCAAATACAGCACAACTCCCAGAAACTGTTCAATGAACCATCAGTCACAGGCCCCTCCTAAAATGGCCTGTGCCAATAGCACTGAACGCACTGCACTTGACGGGGACCTGCCAGTCCTCAGGGAACCACCACTGTCACTGTCCCGGCTGCTCTGCTCGGTCTGCCCATCACACCAAGAACCTGTGGACTTCATTCATGTTGCTTTATATGCAAACTTGAGGCCACTCAAACTTTGTCTTACTAAATACCGGAATAAAACTCTTTTTACAAAGTAAACTAGTGTGATTTTCTCAGGAATCATGAGTCCGCTCAGCACTACAGACACGTCTGCTCCTAGGAGTGGTCCTCACAAAGGAACCATCCTCTGGTCTTCTTAATACACAAAAGAATGCATATGATTATTTTGGCAGTAGTGACAATAATTTCTAACTAAAAAGAGTCTCTAGCATCATCCCAGGGACTTCTGACACTCTTTGGGGAAGGGGAGTTGTTTAAACAAGTCCTTAGTTTCCTAGTGCCACAGGAATTCCTGGCGCCAGAGGTGTGGAGCTGATGTGAATCACACCCCATATTCAGTCATTCACTCTTTGTTGAAAGATGGGTGCCACTGTGTCTTGTGTGAGCAACATTCATATGGCAACATTCAGTCCATGGTACCTCCAGCACCAAACAAACAGAGCCAGGTCCCCGTACACATTACTAATTGGTCCACTAACCTGATTTTACAGTGTTCAGGTGGATCGTTCAAAACTGTAGTTTTGAATTTGCTTTTATTGTCATTAACATTTTATACTAGTGAGAGAGAAGGTGTATGACAGGTATAGAGAGTGATACTGCCATCTCCTCCTTCAATACTGATCATAACTCTTAGCAGTGGTTTTTTCACCCAGGATTTAAAGGTATGACATTTTATTTGTATGCCACTTAGACGATGCAGCTTCTCTGCAGAACTAGAAAAAAGTAAAAAGAAAAATGGCAGAGGCTGTGACAGTGTAAGGAATAGGATAAAAGGACTGTTGTGGATAATTTCCTGACTAGTACAATATAAGATGGACTCCATGGTACATTTGCTGTCAGCTGTTTACATGTAAGTCATACCCCTGCAGTTCTGTCTCTGCTCTATCTGTCCTACACAGGATACAGTTCCCTCTATACTGCTGCATAAAGCTGCCAAGCTTCCGTTAAACAGGCTATTTTATTCTACCTTGGTTTCTGCAGGCCTAATATCAACAGACAGGCATTTCTCATTCTGCTGCAATCCAAGAACTTTCTCAGATTTGCGGACGTGTATCTTTATCACTCTATAATGTCTCATCTTTTTATCAACTGGTTCACCTACTATTTCAATTACAGAACTATCTCATGATGTGTAAGAAGAATTTGGACTATGAATATGTAATTGTAACAGAATTAACTTATCAACGAGTTAATAACCAACAAAACCCAACTACACCCAGCTGTCTTTATTCTCTACTATGTATGTATCCGACAGAAAGCTGCGTCCTGCCAGACCTTTGTTTCAGGTCCTTGTTAAAGGCAGAATGCCAAATGAGAGGTACTGCCACTGAACTGAGCTTAATGTCAAATTATATACACCTGCTAACACCACTGTTAGACATGGAAACTTTGACAGAATTCACCCGGATAACTCCATGTGCTGTAGCTGAATGAATGACACAGGCTTGTCACAGGTGTGTAGCTAAAAATGATAAAATCTTCATCTCTCATTGTCATATGTGATTCATAAAAGGGCTTTCATGCCAAAGTGTAATGTCATTGTACAAACAGCATGCAGCAGGCAGATCCCAAAACAAGAGGACATGCTGCCTACAAGAGTAAATAAATTCCTACCTATATGAAAGAAAAACTTCCTAAGGGCAGTTTTGGAGAGTTTGGTTTGTTTGGTTTTTTGCTTTCCGTTTTTATAAATAGGCCATCTTAACTGTGTAATAGCTGAATAGGACTGAAATATGGATCTGATGTATTCTGATGTGAACTGTATCCCTACGTGAGCCTGATCTATTTCTACTGAAATCAGTGCTGTGGTTCTAGATAAGCTCGGGAGGAAAAGAGAGGGATTTGACCCCATTACTGTTTTTTTTCCCCCTGTTTTAAAAGGACAAAGAGCTGATTTCAGCATTATGCAATTCTAGTGATTCTAGGATTTACTGTAGTCCCCAGCTGGTGCTTCACTTATTTTTACACATATTGTCCCACCTCCCAGGCAGTTTCAATGTCTTGGATTTTTGCTGGTATTTTGTAATTTAAGAATTAAAAATTCCAAACCAGGTAAAAGGGGGGTAACCTCCAAATGCTCACGTTGAGTTTAGATATGTTGGTTTTTCCTATTCTGCCCCCCAGCTTCTGCATCTTCTGAGCAATACTGATAGTTTCACCTCATCATAATGGTTTTCACAATTATTAAACAGAGAACAGAATCAGCAATAGTGACACTGAGCAATGTTGTTGCAGCATTACTAACCTTTGAGAAGAGGCTCACAAATCATGCAGAATATAAACTTTCGAAGTAACAGCTTACAAGTTTCACCACGATTTTCTTAGATATTGAGGCCAAAGAAGACTAGCAGTGTTATACTGACTAACCTGTAGCTTTACAACTGGTTTTCCAGAATATGGAAGCAGAGTCTTCTATGGATTATAAAACAGGAAGAGAAGCTAAATATAGCTATCGGACTGTTGTAAAGCATGGCTTCCTGGTGAGAGGAGCCAAATGACCCAGATCCATTACCCATTTCACTCAGTCTCGATAGCTTGATACTTCAGACGAAGCATGCCTAATTCCATCCAACTTAAATAATTCACAAATTACATCAAAATACTATTCCTTAAGTATTCATACCCAGACAAGGTTAGATAAAGGTAAATGGTGAGACAGATTTATTTATTTGGCTCTACTTACCATTTTGGTGAATAAATCTCATCTACCCAACATCTCCATCCAGAGGTGCTTTGGGGACATCAACAACATTGCTGGGCAGCCCCACTGGCTTTGCATCCCCCATCTTTTCTATGAGCATTTGTGGCTCATTTGAAAAATTCAGTGTCATCACACAAGAAGTTGTTAGTTCCTTTGCTTTTACATAATTTGATCTCAGTCCAGATTTACTTTTTTGTTTGTTTCTCACAACATAATCTTTTCTCGCAGCCTTGTTCTGAGACACATACTCCAGAGAGACTCCTTAACAGAGAAATTGCACAGCCATCTGAATCACAGTGTTATTTTTCCTTAGTGGTGCTTCATTTACAGTACTCTCCAAGCCATTAAAAGCTGTTTTAGTGACTGGTATTGGGAGTTCCATAAATTCTCAATAATAAAAACTTACTTTCAGTGAGTATTTCTTATTTCCCTTGATCTATGCAAATACTTATCTTAATTAAAGCAATAATAGACATATCAGAAAGATGTGATTATCAATTGAGCCATCACGGAATCTGTCAGCCTTTAGCATTTGCCCAGCTGGTTCCTAGTTTCTAGAGAACACTTTGGAAAAAGTAAGATATCTTTGCAGAAATTGCCCCACTCAAGGCCAAGTGAGTGTATAGTAAATAAGTGAGCTGATTTTTTACCTGCAAAGATTAAATCATAGTGTGATAATTTTCTTAGTCTGAGAGCAGGCTCCCTGAAGTAAACATGAAGCTCGAAAATCTAATCATGTCTGACATGAAAATGGGTTTCATAGTTTCATCTTTTAATCAAAAAAAACAAGACTGTGATCCTTTCTGTCTGAAATTAGACAGAATTTAGCAATTGAAAACACCAGGAGTGTACCCAGTGGCACACCTAAATTAGTAGTAACTAATTTTCTTTAAGTTTGATGCATATGTTACAGCAGAACCCCAAACAGACTATCTGCCAGAGACAGTACCTGTTGGTGTCCTATTGGCACCTTCAGGAAAAAAGGCATCTGAGAGCCCTCTCATGGGTGGACAGCCCTTCCAGCTGCACTTCACAACTACAAGAACTGCATATATAATTAAATAAGATTTCTAGTAAAAAGATATTTGCCTAAAAACTTTAGGCCTGGCCCTCTAGCCTGATAAAAAACTGCTTTATATCCTTCTGTTCCTGCAAAGAAGCCTAAAGCTGTCAGGCCCAGGCTCTGGCTCCAAATACATTTCTTCAGCATCGGTGGTGGCTCAGGATGTCCCTGTCTCTGCTCTCCCGGCTTCCTCGTCTCTGCACAGCTGTCGGTGTGGCTTGTGATGAACCAGATCCGGGAATTAGTCTAGATGGACAGTGACCTGGGTTTCTTTCAGCTGTGTCATTCCTATAAGGACAGTGGCTGTGAAAACCAGATCATTCAGCATTGCCACTTAACCTGAAGCCGTAGCTCTGGACAGTTCAGTATCGTGTACTTCACAGGATTTTGTGGTTGTATAAGGTAAAATTCTAGATGTTTCTGGGCTGCCTGTCTTTGAAGATTCAGCGGAGATCCATTATGTGGATCAAAACAAAGCCTCAACATATTTAAAAGAAGGCTTATTTCAAATTTGCATGAAAATTTCCTGAGCTTTACCCTCTGAGCACAGTGGAAACTGTTGCCCATCTCAAAATACATGGAATTCTGTCCACACAGGGACAGCAATGGAATTGCATCTATCACTGTTTGCTAGGAATGAAGATTGGTGTGAAAATCATCCTAACACAACTTCTACAGGACAAGATATCAAGTCTAAATAGAAAAAGAAGGTATCCAGTATCTGTTAAAGAGCTGAAGAGCCTGCTTTAAAATAGGTGGTTGCTTGAATAAATGTTGCATGCTAAGCCAGTGAGGTTCTGCTTAAGCTCAGGGGTCTGTTTGCCACACGCAGCATAATTTTAAGTGGAAATTTTGCCTAAGCACAGATGAAATGCTGGGCTTCAAGGGAACACATTATTCTTAGAGAACACAAAATGACACAGCATAAGGAACAAGTCCACTGAAACTTTTTTTTCAGAGACACCAGCAGCAAAGCACTGCCTCCATAGTAATTCGTGACCTGTTGCAAATCTACTAATTGTCGGAGTGCTTCAAAACAAGAAATGACTAGCTCAGCTTTTCCAAAGAAAAGAAAATTCACTAGAACTTTTCCAGTTATTACTAGCACCAGATGATACATTGTGTGTTTTCATGTCAGTCTTTACAAAGAAGTACTTTGTAGTGTGAAGAAGGACTGTGTTGTAAAAACGATGATCCAGAACTAAGAAGGATATCTATCCATGACCTGAGCCCAGATAATGAAGTGTCTCATCCACATTAGTAAAACATTAACAGAGGTTATTGGTTGTCATAGTAAAATCAGAGGCTGCACTGAATGTAATTTCATTTACGGACGTTCAGAAAATTGACATCACGGCCGCAAGAACGTATAAATAACCAGCACACTGCGCTCTGATCAACTGCAGCAACGTCTCTGAAGGGAGCATTCTACAGGCTCGCTCCTCTACAGGCATAGCAGAAACTGGATTTTGTAAAGTATACTGAGAAGCTCCTTTTTATAAAGCAGTTCTGAGAACGCCTGAGAGATTTTTCCTCTGCCTTTAATTGTGTTTGCCATTTCTTTAAAAAAAGCATGTGCACGGGAGGTTGTGCTAAGTGCCTGGGAACCACTCTTATCCCCCTGGCTGTGCTATGTACACTCGCTAACATTTTATTATTTTTCCCTGGAGGAAAAGTGGTTGAAAACAATCTGCACATTACAGATGAGGTTTGGTACTTCGGAGGCATCTTGGGATCTGGTGTATTGGTGA
Source organism: Strix aluco (assembly GCF_031877795.1). Taxonomy (NCBI): domain Eukaryota; kingdom Metazoa; phylum Chordata; class Aves; order Strigiformes; family Strigidae; genus Strix; species Strix aluco. Next base: position 31,778,640 of record NC_133939.1, on the reverse strand, counting down.
GTACATAAATTCAGACATTGCCACCTTTCCACCCCCAGCATGACTTTGCACTGTTGAATTTCCTCAGTACCTCAAATGCAGGTTCCCACACTGCAAATTCTTCTTTTATAAACAAAAAAGTTACAAGTCATCCAACTGTTTTGCAATAAGTAACTTAATTTAGTGATAAGGAAAAAAAAGACATAGAACTATTATATTTAAAAGCAAATGTAACTTGAATTCATGCCAATTCAAACCATATTTCTGTTATTGGTAGATGATCTTTCCTGCCTTGGTATTTTTGGGCCTTAAGAATAATGATTGCTGTGGATGCTGTGGTAATGCGAGCTGTGGAAAGAGGTTTGCGGTAAGTGAGAGGAAACATGGCAAAAAAGTAAAAGCTAAATTGTTACTGATATATGTATCTTCTGTCCAGAGTGTAGGACACAAAGTCCTGCCATTTGTTTGAGTGCTGGAAAGCAGAAATAGCAGGCTGTTAAAAATTGTGGATGCCTTTAATGTTGTACCACAGGTACCACAACGGTACTGCAGTGTTGTATTTTGCTATCACAGTTAAAACTAATTTCTGACAGATCTGCACTTTGTGTTGCTGAGCATAACAGTTCTCTCTTTAGCCATTTTTTGTTGGCAGTTTTAAAAATTATTCTGACATTCCCAGGTCACTGCAGACCCACACAATGGGCTGTGAGTATCTCATTAGGTTCATAGGAAATTTCAGGTTGGAAGAGACCTTGGGAGGTCACCTAATCCAACCTCCTGCTCAAAACCAGGTAAACCAGGCTCCACTTTCAATGGATAGCTTCCTTTCACAACAGAAGTGAAAATTTTCAAATGGATGCCTTCAGACACTAGTAAACATTTCAAGCATTTTAGTTTAAAAATGAGATTAGAGAAAAAATAAATCTATTTCTACTAGGAAAGTCTGTCCTTTTGAAATAAATTGTTTGGCTCAAGTAGATCATTACACTTTTTTATAAAGGAACAGGTTTTCAACTGAAAAAAAGGAAAAAACAAATAGGAAAAGAATGATAACTGTGATGTTAACAAGGAGCCTTCCCTAGATCCCCTGTCTCTGATGCTCTCTTGATGCAGCCCCAACAAAGCAGGTGGAAGTGCGAGGTGGGGGAGATGGAGCCAGGTACACCTCTTCCCCGCACTGTACATCCCTTTTCTGTTAGCAGTGAACATGCTCTAGTTCAGCTTTGAAGCCCACGTGTAACTGGGCAGCTCCCGACCTGCCAGCGCGTTGCTGCTGCTCGCACTCCACGGTGCCGCTGAGCGGGCGCGTGGCTGCAGACGGGTGCTCGCCGGGGCACTGGTTCAGGCTGAGCCCCGCGCGCCCAGCGTCGCCCAGCAAGCCGGCAGCACCTCGCTGGAGACCCACCCGAGGGTGCAGCTGACAGAGACCCGTCACAAGCACCGAGTACACCGTGATGAGAGTGTCCTGGTGCTCTTACCACAGCATGGCTGGGAACTGAATTTGCTCTTGTATGTTCACAAACACCATTACTGTGATGTCTACTACACAAACAGGATGTATAAATTAGCCCCACCAGATAAGCGAACATACAAATGCATGTCAACGCTCAACCAAGAGCCTTGTGATGTCTGAGTAAAAGCTAACAGACCTGAAAGTATGTCTCTTTTTTCCCCTCCACCTTTTCCTCCACTTTGATCCAACGAAAGACACTACCTCTACCTACAAACTATTATGGCTACAAGTGCTTCAGAATTCAAGCAAGGCATTAGCTTTTGCATGATTTCCTTACATATTGGTATATATGAAAATGCTGTGATGGAAAGCCAGAAAAGTAAAGACATCCTGTCCAATCCACTCCAATTGCGCTATTAGAGCGAATGAGGACAAGTACCTGCGAGGAGATGAAGTATAACAATATGAAACCTGAAGGGGAGACTCAGGAGGGAAAAATAGAATTACTTGGTCCAACTACGACCAAGATACTAAAGCTAACTTGTAAAGAGTACTGTAGATGTTTTTTTAATGCCTTGAGTGGTCCAAGACTTCAGTCTTACTTATAGTATCTTGAGAAAGACATCCACTTCGGTGAGACACAGGACCCTGAACAGCACCGAGGTCTGCTGGATAAATCCTGTCTGAAGGGGAGGAGTGCCATCTGCTGCGGCAGCATCCACCCCTTCCGTCTGCAGGCAGACGGGGCTAATGCATTTAAAGCTTCTAAATACCAGTGCAGGTATGTGTTACACATTTATTAGGTAATTGCAAACTAATATATTTTAGCTGTTCAGGAGCCGACTATTTTAAAAGCTGAATTTAGGGAATGTACATTCACATTAATACGGTACATTTCATTGTTTGAATGAGAACAAAAATAACATTATTTTTCTCTTCATCAGATGTTTTCTTCTATAATATTTGCTACAATTGGAGTCCTGGGAGCTGGATACTGCTTTGTTTTGTCAGCAGTAGCCCTAAACAGAGGCCCTAAATGCTACACTGGAACACAGTGGACCTATCCTTTCCAGGATGGGTAAGACAAGACAATCACAAAAAGAATTTATACATGTTTTAAGTCTGTGATATGATTTAGCTTCCAAATCTGTTGTATAAAAATGGGAATTACACTGTTCGTCTAAAACACAGAAGCTCTTAGAAGAGTCAGCAATGCACAGCAATACTAAATAACGTTCAAGAGCATGGATGTAAAGAATAGCAAGTACAATCAAAACTACTGAGTTTCAAAGGAGCCAGTAAAGAGAAATGCACAGCTTCTAGGTTATTCTTGGGATGATAAGCAGTACACAGGGAAAATTTCATCTAGGTAAATAGCAGTGACATTTTGAAATGGTATTCAAATGATTAATGTGCCATTTTACCTCACTTATGGAATTTGGAAGTTGTCTGTTCCTCACACTCTGCAACTCAAGCGTGTTTGCTGTCATCTATACTTACCATGTTCAGTGGGGCGGTGTGGAGAACACAAAACCCAGCAACTCAACTGCTCGGGGCTGAAGCCAGCAGAGGTCCAACAGAAAACAGGGCACAGTGCATTACCGAGGAGAGTAGGTACGATCAGAAGAGACCAACCCCTCACCACCCGAGAATCTTTAATCAGTCCTCCTCAGTCAAGAGTGACCTAGCAGCATTTCTTGCATAATACACCACAAAACTATAGTTTAGGTTGAAAAGAAAAAAAAAGAAAAAAAGAAGTATAATGTTGTATGTTACACATTATCTGTTCATGGGACAGTGAGGGCTGACCTAAGGCTTTGGTCTAATTCTGGCATTCTTTGCAAAAATATGCTGTTTCAAACATAATTTTGGTTGCAGACAAGGAATCACTTGACAAGAACACAGGAAACAAAACAGCATTAAGAATATGCAGATGAAGTATAGTAAGTGGTTAAGCAGTTCACAAATGGAAATGTGAAGGGAAAAATTACGGAAAATACTTTTACCTAATACTGCTGTTCTTCAGATGAGGCATCTAGAACAGCAAAGGTTGCTCTTTTCTGCTCAGTGGGCAGGAGGCAACTGGTCTTGTAGCATTTGATATTTTGTTAGGAAAACTGAGTTTATTCATCTTTTATCATACTGTTTTGATAATTCACTTGTTTTGGTTTTATTACAATGTACTACAGTAAATAAAGACAAATATTTCGGTGTAGAATGCAACATTGCTTCCTTGTGCCCAACTGTATTTTGAGGTACTGAACGCCCCAATCCAGCATCAGGCCTTGCACACACACACATGTGCACACACACACAAAAATCTAATACTGTAATCAAGTAAAATCCCAGTGTTTCTGGCAAGGAGGAGTTCTGGGAGGCGCCGTGCTCCCAGGGAGACCCCGCGGGCCCCGTATCTGTGGGTGCCGACAGCCAGCAGATGTCAGCAGGGCTAATGTCGTCTTTGTAACTGTTTTGTTCCCCCCCCGCCAGGAATTACCTTGCTAACCACACATTGTGGAGCGCATGTCAGTCACCCGAAAACATCGTCCCGTGGAACCTAACCCTCTTCTCCTTGCTGCTGATCATGAGTGGGATCCAGGTAGTGCTCTGTGGCATTCAGGTGGTGAACGGCCTGTTTGGAACAATCTGTGGGGACTGCAAATGTTGCGGATGTTGTGGGGTGAGCAACTGATGGTTTTCTTTCACTACTTTGTGTACTGGTAATAGTTATCTATACACGTGACCAGCTGACTGTCCAAAAAACTAAACTAGCCTTCGTTCAGCACCATGATTGTCATGATTGTGTTTTCTAAAGTACAGCTGAAACCCTACAGAGTTGCCAGGTGCTGAAAATATGATCTCAGTCCGTATTTATGGGGTTTATGTGACAGCTTCCCATAGCCACTGGGAAATAAAAACCTTTGAAAGTCACAGGGATAGCAGCCACTAAATTACCTCCATGTTTTCATTCTTCCAGGAAGATGGAACTGTCTAAAGAATATGAATGTTGCAGACAGCCCTCCTTATCTTGGGAGGCTCCCTTCTGCAGCTGCTCCGTAACGCAGCCCTGGGATGCATCGCCTCTGGCTAAGAAGATGAGAATGACGGGCACTTCCCCCACTAACGTTACGAAGCCCTGACTCCCTTTCCAGCCTTCCTGAAACCCCTCATCATGGAATAAAATAAGTGAAATTCAACTCTGGCCTCAGTGATACATTGTGAAAGATGATAAAAGAAATTATTAAAAAAACTCTTTAGAAACAGCTGTCTCTCCCACCTGTTCCGGTGGATTGCTAGGGAATTTGAGAGTACCCTTTATATCACCACCCACTGATGCAACCATCTTACATCTACTCTTTCATCTGTGGTTAGCAGCTGTCCTGCACCTCATCTCACATTTGTCTTGTTTTATTTATATGAATCCTTTGGGAACATGGAATGTTTCTCATCAGCATTCAACAAAGGGACGGGTAGCTGCATAGTGTACAATTTTGGTATATTAATAAACAGAACACATAAATCTTTGCGGGAGACTTGGGATAATAAATAACAAACAGGAAGCTATGATACGTAAAACCAAAACCAACGGGTGCCTCATGAGTCAATGCCCAACTACACGGTGGTGTTCGACCATGAGCTGGTACACAGCAGATACCGAGACAAGGCCCACAGGTTCCACCCTGTGATCCCGGCTGCACCCACACCTTGCCCTCGGGCTGCACTGAGCAAGTGTGCACCAACTGCAACCAGCAGCTCGGGGGATCCAGCATTTTAAAGTGCCAGCAACAGTGTTCCTAAATCCATAGTTAGGGTTAACACCTGAGGCTCTCCCCTAGCGTTTAATTTCAAGGGAGTCACACTGAACTCCAGTGTCAGTGCTGCAGTAGTTGGAGATCGCGCTCTGTGTATTTACTGAGCAAAACGTCCAGTGAAATCAGGGAGAGGGACTGATCATAGATTGCTGTAAAGAGAAAGATACAGTGGGCCTGTGGTACTCCTGGGAGAAAAGTCACAAGTAAAGAGAGTACAATGCTAGAGAGGAACAGAACGATGGCAGCAAGAGAGAAACCATGAACAGGGAGAACTGAAAGTGTTCAAACAGACCAACTTGAACACCACACGCAGTTTTAGAGTGTACAAGTGTCAACATATATACACATATACAGATATGGAAATCCTAGCAGCCTAAAGAAAAAATATTAGTATCATTTGTAAAATCTGAGAGATGCACATGTCATCTGAAGCTTCATTATTCACCCGTAAAAACTGGCTGCTCAGTGGCTGGTTGATCAGGGTGCCGAGAGCATGGCAATTTTGACAGTGTTTGGCATTGCTTCAGCTGAGAGTTTACATAAAAAACCCCACATAGGTTATTTAACAACCCAGATTACAACATGTGGAGCGTGTGCATGTGGTTTTGAGCCCATACATTTCAACCTCAGCCTGACAAAACTGGTGCCCCTGCATGGCTCAGCTATACAGAGTTGAAGCTCTCGTTACTCATTGTCTCCAATAAATAGACTACAACGAGATGGCACATTAACCACAGCCCAGCGTCCCTCGTCAGGGAACGCTGCATTATTTAACTGGCAACTCTTCGCAAAAGGTTCATTTCTAAAATTAGGAAGTAACATACACAAAGTTAAAAGACATCTGCTCAGCCAAGAGCAAAGGATGTTTTCTAACATCAATTCTAGTCTTGAATGTTCATCAACCCCAGTTCAAAACTCCGGCTTCCCCTTCATGGCTTCTGCATTACTGACAGTGTAACCAGCAACAAGGCAAACAACGGCAAACCTGGAGCAACCCTCCTGCCCGCGGAGGGGGGACTTACCCCTGAGGGCGGCCACTGGCCTCACAGCGATGGACATGAATAAAAACCCGGATAAAATGCCTCTGAAGCTTTTTCTTGCCACGTTACTTTTTCACTGGGACAGGACACCCCGTTTATCTGAAATCAGAAAAGCGCTGCCCACACTACAGGCCCTTCTAACGGACACCTTCACTCGGGAAGCGGACCCGCTGCGGGACCCTTTGCTGAAGCACAGGCTGCTCCCGCCAGGGGATCCGGACAGTCCAAACCGAAACAAATCATTAGCAGGCGCTGAAAAACGCACCATTAATCTCCTCATTAACTGTGCCAGCGGGTCAATGCCATCACCTGGAGGCTGCCGGCAAAGGCCTCGGCCGCGCCGGTGCCGGTGTGGCGGCGGGCCCGGCCCGCAGCGCGCCCTCCCGGGGCCGCCCCCGCCGCCCGGGGCTGCAGCCCCCGCCGCGCACCCCAACGCCGCCCGGGGGGCCCCGCGGGCCCGAGCTCCGGCCCGGCCGGCGGCGGGAGCTGCCCTGGGCCCGGCCCCGCGGCCTCCCCCGCCCACCTCCTCCTACCTGCCGCCGCCTCGGTCGCTCCTGAGGGGAGGGCGGGAGAACCCGCTCCCCCCCCACCCCCGTCCCGGGCCCGGCCGGGCTCGGCTGAGGGAAGCCCGTCAGCCGCGGGTCACAAGGAATCATAGAATTATATAGTCCCAATAGAAACAAGGAAGAAAACACCAGAACGCCCACCCCGCCCTGACACAGGGTCTGAACTTTGCTGGGCTGCTGCACGCGGCTGCAGTGGACAGAGCTGAGCGGTGGGGGACGGGCCCTGCTGGCAGCGGGCAGCGCCGGCTCTGAGCGCCGGGCGGGAAAAACGCCCGAGAGGGGCCTGCAGTGGAAGCAGCGCAGTGGGAGCGCCCGGGGGAGGCCCTGCGGGGAGGCCCTGCCGCGGCCCTGCGGGGAAGCCCGGGGGGGGCCCTGCGGGGAGGCCCTGCCGCCAGCGCTCGGAGCAGCGGCCACTGCGGGTCGCACCGCTGAGCCGTGGGGAAGCAACGGGACATCACTTCCAAGACGTGAGTTGGCATCGTCAGGAACAAACTGAATGACCTCTATAGACAAACACACCTTCAGTGCTTCTGCCAGAGAAACCTGATTAATATTCCTGAGTAAATAAACCGTGAATTAACAAACACACTTCTCAAAACAGGCTCAGGAGCTAGTTTGTACACTTCATGTTTCTGTTTGGTGGAGACTCCAGAGCTTTTTTATCTAAACACAAGATAGTGTTAGAAACGTTCTAACAATTAATTAGAATAAATTATGTGAGGGAGTGATTCAAGGAAGAGTCTTAATTAATAGTATCAGCTGGATTGGATCCTGAATCACCCATGTCATGTTCCATAGCAGTGAAGACCAGATCCTCAAATACAAGCCCATGTTTCCGTTTCATATCTTGTTCCAAGGGAAGACAACAGGCATTTTCTTAATGCAGAATTTAAGAAACTTCTTGAGTAAGGGATCAGACTGAAAACAATGCACTATTCAAGTCCCCAAAACAGAACTTAACAGCAAATGGACTTGGTGCTAACCCTTCTGCTTAGAGATAATGGTATTAAACATATTGTAACAAAACATTTGTGTGTGTTAGTGAATTATGCATCACAAGGTGCCACTAAAAGAAACAAGTAATGGTGGCACTGGGGAGGACATTGCAAGCATTACGAGTAAAACTAACCACCACTAACAGCCATAACAACTACTAATAAACTGATACATAACGGTAAAATAACCCATTGCATTTGCAAAGTCCTAATCATTTAATGAAAAATGTATGTCTTTTGCATAAATAGTATGTCTGTACCTTTACTCCAAGCTGCGTTACACAGTTCCCTGGCACATGCGTACTAAAATCCTCCAAAGAAAAAGAAGAAACAATTTAATAAACCAATATGCATCCAAAATCTTTAACTTCATTTATATTTGTTTTTCATGTACAAGATCAAAGAAATAAAAAAAAAAACCCAAACCAGAATCAAACTCTGGATACAACAGTTTGATCTGATTGCTTTTGATACATAAAATTTGTTGAAAGGTACTCAAAATTAGAAACAAATGCTCACACATGTCATATAACAAAATGAAAAAAGTAAATAAAAAAGTTAAAGTACTAGCATGTACGTAGATGTAGTGTATTAGGAAACAAGTTTATTTGAACACCCATATTTTTCTGTATTTAAAATAGACATTTTAATCCTTCCCTTCCCTTCCCCCAAACAGCATTTGTTGTCAGAAAGTCAAACCCAATCCCTCCCCAAGTTACATTCTAACAGTATTACCAGAATACAAACTGTAAATAACAACACCCCATTACTTCGTATCACCAAGACTTACGTGTGCCACCCTCAGTGATGGCCAACAGTAAAACTGACTGCTGGCATATTTATTGTATTTCTACAAGTAGACAGTGTACATTTAGTAAAGTAAATGTTCAAAACTTGAAATAGTACAGTGAAGTATTGTCAGCAATAAATTTAGTGTCTTAAGAATTACATATGCTTTGAATACTTAGAAGTTCTGCCATAAGCCTGTTTAAAGCCAGAAGGAGAACTTTAAAAAAGAGATTTTGTTGCTGCTGCACTTTGTCTGATACATCCTCTCCATCACAAAAATGAAAAGCTTACCGTGTAAAGAATCACTTTTAACTTAACCATGATTTGGTTCATCACTGAGCAAAGATCTTGGCAGTTGTTTTACACTGGAAGTTTTGTTTCACATTGCACCCTCCTGTTCCAAATCTGCTGCTGGTTTATTATGGAAATAATATGGAAACATAGTTTCTGATTTTTTTACCTCTTTAAGGTTTTTGAACCAAGACACTTAACCACCTAAAACACCAATGAAAGAGGAATTGAGTTTGTAGCTTCCCAATTCCAATAAACATCTCACGTGGCTTTACTGGGAAACTGCACCAGTCTTCCCTGTGAGAAGCGCGGCCTTCAGCGGGCGAAATCGGTGCAGCCTCACACCAGCTGAGGACCCGCTCGGCTTGGAGGATCTTTTGGTATGACAAAACTTAAATTTGCAATAGTAGAGACTTACTAGCAGATGAACAAACTGCATTTTCTAAAGAGAATCTACTGATGAGCCATATCGACTGAATCCTGACAGAGCTCAGACCTGCAGCTGCTGGGGATGGTTCTAGCACCAATGGAGTTCAGTTTGTCAGGCCCCTCACGCAGTGCTGACGCGTTGGCATCGCTACTAGATGCCAAAAAATCTCCAATTCTTTCACCAAAGTCAGTCATGTCACTAAAGAACAAAGCCTTAGGACCACCTGTTTTTCATTTAGGCTGCCAACCTGAAGAAATCCTTAAAAGAGAGAGATTAATCATAATTGGTCAGCCCTGTCAGGTCCCCTCTTTGTTGAAAAGAAATTTCTGCTATCTCAACAGTTAGCACTAGCAAAAATAATACAAAAACCCAACAAATAACCTCTCCAAAAGAATAAAAGAAACACAATGCCCATTCAGAAATTAAATTCTGTGCAGAAACAATTCTGCTGTCACATCTCGTTTTCTATTAAAAAAAACCCAAAACATAAAAAGAGCTACTTTTCCCTATGTAATAAAACTTCATGACTATAGGTCTTCACCTTTCATCTCTTTTTTCAAAATTTCAGTGTGTGTGCTTTTCATTTTCCATCTTCTGACACCATGTACACCCAGCAGTTCCTCACTGACAAGGTAGTTAATTGTATCATGTTCTCCCGTTATGTTTTTTACTGAACACTGGTGATTCGTTTCTGTGCATCCCTATCTGCAGCCACCCTTCCTGGCAAGGTCTACATTTGTTACATCATCGTTTGCCTTCCAAACCTACTCCATATTCCCATCACTTCATCTCTGACCTTTTCACCTACCTTCACTCCACCAGATGGAAAAAAGCCTTTAGAGATCAATACTCTGGTGCATCAGTAAGATCTTGTTAAGTGTTACTAGACCTGGCAAACACACATTTACACTGAGTGCTACATCTCTTCCTCTCTCTACATAGCCTGGATTAAGCTTAGAGAAATGTTTTAATGCCTTTCATAAAAAGACATATTTTTCAATATAAAAAGCTTAAATTCATAGATTATAAATAATATAATTTCAAAATATTTAAGAATTTTAGGACTTCATTTGCATTTCAGGGGAACCGCAAGCTTAATGTCCTTGATGCCTTCTCAGTCCCAAACCTCTGCTAAGGAAGTGTTTGTAGGATCTACTACAGGAAGACAGCCACAGAACACACCTCGTGTCCTGCACACCTCCTGCTACAAGTGAAAGACTTAAGAGCCAAGCAGCTTTACCAGAGAAGTTACAGCACTGCCTGATAAAGCCACCACCTTTTTCCATGTATACAACTACATGTATTTTGACATTGTCAGTTAAAAACATTATTGAAAACAGTATGAGCAAGGGTTTTTTCCCACTGCATATGAAATTAACAAGTTGTGCCACGTTTTTCAGACCTGATTTTAAAAGCATGTTCTTGCATTTATTTCCCACAAATTTTATATATATAAAAAATTGTTTGTTCATGTGTTAAGTTACAAAACTGTAGTGCTTAATATAATAAACATCAAAATCTAAGATCTTTAAAAAAAAATTGCTTCTTTATAATACATTGCTTTGTTTTTAAAAGGCAGCAGTCAGTACCAGTCTGGTTTATTTTGCAACAATACTGTAGTGTAAAAATGTTGCTAAACAATTCTGGTACTTTCAGATTGGAAGTATTTATTTTCCAAAAACTATACAGTAATATACTGAAAAAAGAAACTGCAATAGTACTGTTTGTGCCTTTACAAATATATAATGAGAATTATTATGGTTGATATGGATCAGATTTGATCTGTATTCCATACAGCACAGTTAGTTACTAAGAATGAAAAAAAGATTTTTAAAGCTTAAGTAAGTTGATAAAAAAAGCTTCTGATACTATTGTCATAAACATAGTAATAAAACCGCTCTCGTGGCCTGATGCCGTGCATGTTTTTTGAACTAAGTGACCTCGTAGTTAGCTTTCGTGATTCCTGAAGGGTTTGTGATGATAATCAATACCTAGGAGATCAGTCAGGGACATGCACAAACACCACCCACTTTCTGTCAAAGTGAAACATTTCTGCCTGGTCTGAAAAGGTGAAGAAGTATACGGATATCTAAAGTGGTGTGTTTTTTAAAGAGGAAGAAATATATATGCATATATGTGGTGTGTGTGTGTGTATATATATATATATGTATTTTATATTTAAATTAGTGTCAATCAAATCCAGGCAGAGATTAAACTGACCATAAAGATGATGTAACAAAAGTCATTAAGGCAGTAAGGTGTACCTCTTGAGGATTTTCAGATATTCTACCTCTATCTCAAGAGGAAAAAGAAATGCTGAATTGCATTGTAGGCCCAATCAGCACTGAATGATTACAGCCAGGTAAGGAAGGGCTCGTTTTTGTTGAGTACTGACTCTACGTCGTTGAGGATAGGGATCAAGTCTTCTGACTCTAGAGTCCCAAGATCAACGTTTGTTCCTGGAAGACAGTCGAGGAAATCAGGGAAACGTGTTTGTTGTGGATTTATGTTCATTGTTGTCTGTGCTATAGTTTCTCCTAGGAAAAGTAAAGAAGAACTTTTGAAATACCAAACTCTTCTTTTGGGTAATTTAAAACAACATAATTGATATAAAAATTAGACTCCCCCTTTCCCATACGTGTTTGTGAGCATTCCTGTCCTCTACAAACACTACCTCAAAACCGTATCTGCTTGCAGAATGCATATTCTTCTAAGAGTTAATTTCATATCCTTGCTTTGCTCTCAAAAGCACAAAAGGCCCTTTCCAGCAGCGTTGGAAGTAATCGGCCTCTGACCTTCCACTCGGGAAGCACGACTGTTCAGAGTTCACTGGTCTGCACAAGGAGCCATCCCACCCATTCTTATGTAAACCCTCTCACCTTCTCTTGGCACAAGGGCCAATGCTGCCCATGGGGCGTAACTGAAAAAAGTGTTTTTCTGCAATATTATATTACTTTTTTCATAAATTAATAATAACAAGCATGAAAAACTTAAATAGAGAAACCTTTCACTCTTTGCATCATCTAGAACTTCTGATGACTTCAAAAGGAAGTTTAGGTGAGGAAGTGCTGAGAATTTCACTGTCTGGAAAAAAAGCTGTTGGTTTCCTAGTAATGTATTTCAGTATTTTAAACACCATGAGGATGCTGATATAAAAATAAATACAGACCAAAACCTAAACTAGCTAAATACATTCTGTTTGAAGGCAAAACCAATTTTGCCATTGTAAGAGACTTATCAGTGAGACTGATTTCCCAGAGTTAGAAAACGCAGTGATTTGTACCAAGAATGTAGCCTGAGACCAGATTTTTACTACTCCTACCTTGGACTATGGCATGAAAACACAAATTAAGGCTCACATTTTCCAACTTTTAATTATTTTGTTTAATATCAGTCTAATGTAAAAGGGTGGAATCTGGACCTAAGTTAAAGCTGAGAACCTTCCAGGCATGAAATACCTTTCAGGCATTTTCCCCCCCAGTCTCAAGTCTGTTCTCTTGCAGAGAAAAGCGAGAGATTATCATTCAGTTATGCAATTATAAAACATAAAGTTATTCATATCGTATACTTTAAGCTAAATCAGAGTATTCTACCTGTATCCATCTCATCTACGTTGCTGAGGAAATCTTCAGGTGTTGTTGGTATACTGTAGCATCCCAATCCCAAGCCACTGTCTGTACTCTGTTCCCTGGAATGGTATGGCCCGCTGTAAATTGAAACATGAAAAAGCCTCAGTAACGATGTTCTGGCAGACACAGCCCCTGATCATGGTGCTTGAAAAAGGACAGCACAGTCAGTTAGATATTAAAGTTAAATACTGAGTCGTTAAGCCTCATTGTCAACGGTTGGCCACTAATGTGGTCATGTTGTATCAGCCCAAATATAAAGCGACTGAAGTGGGACCACTCTTAAATTCTGAAATACACACATGTATATATAACTCTTTGAACAAAACCAGTTCTGATAGCCTAAAAAACCTGAGTTTCTTTATACTTAGGTAATGTACCTGTTCTACCTGCAGCTTCTACATATACCTACAGTAAATTAAAACCATTTTGCTTGGTTTTTCTAAGCTTCCTTCTTGAAGTATAAACTGAAATATTTCAGGTCAGCCACCCAGCCATACCCTGTTCACAGTGAGTACAAAAGAAGATGATACAGGAAACTACTTGAGAAAGACAGCTTTACAAGTGTAGAGAAGGCAACAGAACCAATTGCCTGATGAAGAGGACATGAACTTGCCTGTTCAAGAAAGGATCAGATCCATTGTTTGTAATAGGCCTCATGTCTTGTGCCATGGCAGGTGAACTCACAGCTGTCTGAACTGGGACCATGTTCTCCGGGTCCATGGGAAGTTGTCTGCATAGAGCAGCTTCCTGGAAAGGCAAAGAAATAGAGGGAAGGGTTATTCCAACAGCTCAGAAGCCCTGCAGTCTTGTAACAAGCAAACATGTAATATATACACATCTTCTTATTTAGGGCAGTAATTCTAAGCAGTGTAACTGATGCCTGTTTGTTCACACTGGTGTGAAGAAGCCATGACATGGACAGGCACCGTCTGTCCTGCCCACCCACACTGGGCTGGCTTACAGCACTGCAGAGCCACCTTCCAGCCGCTGCCAGGGCTGCAAACCAGCCCCGCCGTCCAGCCAGCGGGCAGATGTGCTTGAGCACCTTCTGATCAGCTTCACACTAACCCAGAGACCCTGCCTGCCTGTTCAAACGAGCCTCCCTCTTTTCACGTGATGCCAATCACAAAATGCTGACATCAATGGCTTTAGGGGCAGAGCTGTCACAGCAGCAGCTCTAGCGAGGAGCAGAGGCAGACAGCCAGCGGAAAGTCCAACCTCCAACAGGCACAGCTACCTGCAGAACCACTGCATCTCTACAGCCTTGCTGGCCACAGACATAACCCCTACAAAATCAAATTACCTGCATTATAACTTCAGACACCTCGTGTGTCACCTCAGCATCAAACACCAATGGGCCTGCACACCACAAGTGATCACCCACAGCCTGCCCACGCTTCGTGGGCCAGCTGACCCCAGCTGAGGGCTCTCACCTCCATACTAGAGCTCTGTAACACTCAAATCACCATTTCAGTTTACTGTTCAGTTGAGTGCTGGAGTAGCAATAATAAAAGCAGTTTAAAACCTTCAAACTCATATTTACTCTCCCATGTATTTGTCTAACAGCTTACCTTAAGTAAAATTGTTCTCAGTTCAAACTGTTGCGAAAGAGAGCAAGATGAGGCACGGAACCTATGTGCGTTGCTACTAGATTACATCATTTGCTATATACCAAAGCAGAAGAATATCACTCGCAAACATGAAGAACTTAACATGTTAGAAGAAAACCACTGGAACCAAGACTTTGACCCAATAACCTTTAGAATGAACCCTTCGCCTAATAATAAGCATCTGCCTAATGACCTGTCCTCATGTACACTGTCTTCAGGATGACAAACGAGCAATTAGAGCCAAAGGAAACTTGTTTCAGAACTCTTCCTGAAAGATGAATTCTTGTAGCGCTACCTGTGAAACAACCGTGACATCTAGTGGTACAGAGGCCTATGCAAAGGGTGTTCGGCTCCAGGGGATCTTCCAAATATCCTAAGACCTTAAAATAATAAAGCTGTATCTGTTTTTTACCTAGTTTGCTCAACCTTTTTTTTTTTTTAAATGAAATAAGCAAACACCTCTCCTCCCTTAAGTCCATGATTCCTCTGGTAGCTTTCCAAAACAGTAAAACACAAAGCACTAGTAGAGATTTCTGAACCTCCAACTACTGAAAAAATGCAGTTGCACATAAAATTGAAGTTCACTGCAAAAAATACAGTGTTATTGACCAAGGGAGTTTCATATCTTTAACGCTCCATGAAATAAATTTTCTTCCTCCCTTGCTGAACTGCAGAGAAATAGGCAAGAATTTCCTCACAGCTTTTTATTTCTCTTACAGACTGACTCAAAAAATGCCCAGCCAAATAAACAACACTGCAAAGAGCAGATAATTTCTTCCATCTATTGCTGCTGGCTTGTTCCATCTGGCAAAAACAACCAACCAAAACTGCACCTGTACTGACTAAATTTAGGTTAATACCAGTACACAGGCTGCGCTTTAAGGACGTTCCTCCCACAACAGCTGAAGTTCCAAGATGAGGTTTATCTAACATGGAGTAAGGCACTCAACTACCAAGGTCAGTGTGTTTTTCTGAGTGCTGAAAGCCCTGGGCACAGTGTGCAAACTCTTTACCGCAAATACAGTGGAGCAGCTCCGAGCACGCCCAGCAGGTTCAGATCTAACCGCTAGCTGTTCCATGTGACACTCCAAGATGAACTTTCTGATAATGCAGCGCCTGTGCCACTTCAATAAACAGCTATGACTGTACTTGGGACAACTAACTGTAGCTAACGTGAGCGAGGTGACAACAGAACAGCTTTTACTGTGGGCTAGATGCCCAAGTGTGTGCCACGGGCACGCTGAAACCTGTGCTACTTCCGTGTCACTGTTAGTGGCCCTCTGAGCTCAGCTTAGCCTGCACCTGCCGCGACCACACCTTCTCTCTACAGAACACCACAGGCGCTGCCTTCCTCCAGAAAGACACAAAGATTTTTCTGTATCATACTGTAAGAGGGAAAAACCGAAAACATTGTTAACTTCTGTAACTTACTCCCTGTTTCCCCAGTGATTTAATTTCCAGAAGTAGCTCAGAATAGACTATTAACGAAGCAAGAACAAGGGCTCAGAGACTACATTACTGCTGCGCACCAGGCTGCTTATCCTATGGCCAGTAAGATGAACAGTCATCCATTTGAGAAGGATTTTTGTTAAACTTGAAGGTTTTTCCCTGAACTGCCTTCCACAAAAGGGAAAGCATTGCAAAATGTCCATTCTTTCCAGGGCACTGGACTTACTGCTCCTGCACAAAGTGCTGTGAATCTCACATGTATTTGCAGACCCTAATGCTGGCTGGCTGTCCTCTGTCCTGCAGCTCACCTGTGCAGTTGGGGAATTCAGACAGTGATCTCTGGAAAACATGGTGCCAACTACTGCTTGGTCCAACAAGGAGAGATTAATACCCAGGTTTATTAATCACATCCCTAGGTACAGTAACTGGCCCTCCCAACCGCTAACCGCAGCAGGGCCAACAATCCATCCCAGGAATGTTTAATCTATTTACATGATTTAGACAGGCTTTGCAAAGCAAGGCAATTTGTGAGCTGAAAAGCCTCCAGCATCCTAAAGAAAGACTCACGCTGGCATTTACAAAATCTAAGTTCCTGTCTCTTCTTTTTTTCAAGAAAAACCACCTTTATTATGAAGTTACTTGACCTACCCTCACTTGGGTAACGGCGTGACACCTCCCATGTCTTTATTTCAATGTATTGCATGTTGCTTGTAATATTAACTCAGTGTGCACTTTATGATACGGAACAACAGACTCCTGCACACTGGAGTCAGAGTTAGGCTGGGGAAGCTGAGCACTGGCTCTGCCACATGTTGAAGTATGCTCCTCCTCTGCTGCTGCCTGATGCAGGTGGTTTGTTCAGAAGTCACATTACAATTTTAGTACCGCTACGGATGTCAGACTTCTTCGCTTCCTTGATAGTTATTACAGCAATGGTCAATAGTAATGGATCAATTACACCATCACAAAAGCTGTGTGATAGCCTGCTATGTCCTGCTCTCTATTCTAAGCATGGTTACAAGGTTCTTAAGAATAATATTCAGGAATCTCCTACCCTAGGTTAAAAAGTCTGGCAAAAAATACCAGAGACCTCTCGCAGCCCTGTGAATGGCAATATTACAGTTGCAAGCTACGAGAATAGCCTTGGCTACTCTAATTAGCTCCCAAAGGCAGGAGTGCCTGCCATTGGCCAGCAGACAATCCTCAGCATTTAGTTCAGAAAGGACCGAATGCCCGTCATGATCTACTTGGCACTACTGCAGATGCTATTTCAAAAACCCAGAGGGGATTTAAAAACTAAATAACCAAACTAAGTTAAAAAATCCCACAGTACTCTGACATCACAAAGGCATGTCAAAAAGCTTCGTCAGTGGTTATCTGCGAAAATCTTTAAAAGCTTCGAAGCACTGCAGTGAGTTGAACTATTCACTGCCTCTGAACACAACCCTGATGTAAACCCCTTTTTAGCCAGATGCCAGACAAATCTAGAGATTCGCTGTCACGCTTCCTGGAACCCTCCTACCCTCCTTGGCAGAACTGAACGGAGCTCCAAGCTTAGCTGCCAAACAGTCACTTCCAACTGGGGGAGGCATTTTTATAGTGAGTTTACATTGCTAGTCACTCCAATTCCTTTTCTTCCTCATGAGAAGTGGGAAGTGAGACATGTAGGTATCGCCTGCGCTGTCGGTAAATCAGACTGCGGGCCAGGCTGTGCGGTGCACAGAGCACAGCAGGGCACTCCTCTGTTCAGGCTGTAGCAGGCCAGTAAGGCTCCACCCTGTGAGGACAAGAGAGTGATAAATCTTCCTCTGCACCCCCATACACCACTCCTTCTACAGCCTCTTTTGAGCCCCTGTATCTTTCCATGCACAAATTTATGGAATAGGATTGGGAGATCAGAAAGGAACCTCTGCGAATTGTTGCCTTTCTGGGGACTGCTTGCGCCCCTCCAAATAAGGTGCAAGATGGCACCTGTGCACACAGAGAAGTGCTGGGACATCTTCCCTCCAGGACTCTGTCAGAGATTTCTTACTGACATCACCTCTAACTACTTCCAAGAAGCTCTTGAGCAGCAAGCAGATTCTCCCCTTCCCTTTGGAAAGCTGACACAAACAAATCAGTAAGAAAGAAAATTAACTCTTTCCTGAATGACAAAACTGAGTAAGGAAACATTTAAATAGAAGCCATCATACTGGCTTTCTGAAACGCTGCCCTCCTTCCCTGGACTCGGTATGCAGTTCTAGAGGCTTTACCAACTAAATGAAGAGTAGGACAAAGAAGGAAACGAACTCCCCAAGCAGAGAGGATCCAAACTGCATACTCCTCCCAGGTGGGAGTGCCGCTCCACCCCGGCAGCTGCGGCCAGGAATGGCTGCGGGGTGCCCGCAGCTGCTGCCGGGCTGAAAGGAGGTTTGTGACCCACTGAAAGAATTCCTCCCCTCTCACTCAAGCTCTCCGTGCCTCCTCGCAGTTGCCAGCAGCAGCAGGCACACTTACTCAGCGTTTTTCCCTTGGATGGGTTACACTACAAAAGCAAAAGCAGCAGTGAAGGGTCAGGACAGGAGTAACTGTACTCAAACACCGATGACTCCAGAGGGATTTGTCACATTCTTCCTGGGTGCCAGGGTCAGGAGCGCTCAGGTTACTGGCAGCACGTTCACAAAGTTCTGTGAGGAAGGATGGATTTTGCATCTTGCTTTCCTTGGGTGATAAATATGTTGTTCCCTAAGAGATACAACAGTTCTGGAAGCTTCAGTAATGCAAAGTGATAGTGTCCTGCTTTGTATAATGTGGAGCTTGACCAAACACCACTGGTGCGGGGTGGTGCCGGGCACAGTAAGCTGGAGGCTTGAGTAAGTACAGCACAGCTGCAGAGTGCTGGGCATCTGCTAGTTTCACAGTAAACCAGTCAGCAGAGCAGGGAAACCAGCCCTGGTGTTAATGGCACAACTGTTTTGAAGCTTAATTTGTTCCTGTCCTGAAGCAAGAACAGAGCCAAAGAGAGTAAAGATAGCTAAGCACGTTATTAACACCCTGACAATTATGACTATGCTCATACCAGATATCTCCCCTCTCTCCCTACACTCATCTCTATCACATTCTGAGCTCCTGATAGTAAAGGAAAAGGTCTGCAAAAGACTTGAGATCGCTGCTCAGGTCAGAGACCACCACTGTCAACACGGTTCTGCACGCACAGGTAACGTATCATCATAGAACTCCCAAAAATTAAGGAAATTAAACATGGGCACAAGATGCTGGTGCCTGTACCGTTTCCAGACTCAGGTCTGAACCATGAAAGTCAAATTCAGCCCCGACATGAGCAGGTAAAAAAATTCAGAAACTTTAGTGGAATCCTGTCTGCGGTCCCCCCTGCTCAGCCAGAGCCCCGAGCACCGATGTTCATCAGACCACGGGAACCATCGCATGCACATAGCCAAGTGTTGCTGCAGGAACTGTAAAACCACATCATTTTAAAGCTTTTTTTTTTTTTTCCAAATGCAGCTAGATGGTGCTGTACAGTTTCAAAATGTATTAAATTTTGTTAATTACTTCTGTTAAGCATTTTTTTTAAGTTCTTACACATATATTTAGAGGAAGGAGATAAAAGAGTAAAAAATGTAAATGAAGCAAATACACTGTTGTAAAGTGGTTTTACAAATATTCTCACTAATATTTTTGTGATTCTACTTGTCAGACATCCATTCTCATTTTGTTATCAATCTCTCTTTTACAAAAGCCTGCTACATGATAGTATGTATTCATACTACGTTTGGTCTTTCTGTCTGCACAAGATGAAGTTACGAAAGTTCCAGTGGTGTAGCTGGGGAGAAATATGACTCACATACAGTTTGTACATGGGAAGAAAAGTACAATCATATTCCTGTTTTTAGAAATCTGTATTAAGACCCACATCAAACTGCATTTTCTGTATATGAAGAAAAAAAAGCACTTTCAATACAATTGTAATAATCTTTAATTTGGTGAGTGATTGTAATAATGTCTATTATTACTTTTTGAAAAGTGATGTTTTGGTAAATTTGGCAATTAAAAATTATTTCTTCTGAAACAAAAGCATGGAAAAAGAGCATCTCAAATTCTTAATTGTTACAAACGTTAAAGACCTTTTCCTCCATTAGTATTACTGAGATAGCATGTTTAAAAAAACTCAAAACCCAACATATTTAGCAAAACCAGCATTCAAAGGCTGCAGAGAGAAAACCAAAAAGCTGGTTATTAATTTGAGGTTTTCATGACTGCTGCCTCTGAAAGATGACAAATCCTTTGTGAGCACATCTCCTTTCTGGTACACGGGCTCTGATCATCCAGACTATGTCAGACCTAAAGGTTTTAGAGATTTATGTGTCCCTTTCTTTGCTACCCACAAACCTTCCAGAGGTCACCGAGATGCTCCAGTCTGTTTTCATCACGGATGTGTTTTCTCTCACTCATTATCCTCCAGACTTGGAAGAAAAAGTGCATCACTCCTCACTTACTTGGAAGAAAAAGTGCATCACTCCTCACTTACTTGTGGCTAGCGAACCTATGACATACTCTCTGCTGTTCCTCCTCAGAGCGCATCTAAGCGTGAGGATTTTTCTTAGGCTTTTTTTCGCATTTTACACGAGTCACTAACATTTCAAAACATTACGGAAACTTATGGTTCTCTAATAAATCATCAGAAAAGTTCAGCTAATTGGTGTCATTAGCCCAGTCATAAACATGCTTCACCTGGTGCAAAGAAATGTCACACTGCATTTCTAAATACAGTCTAAACAAATATTACCCTAAAATAACCACAAATTATGGTACAATCCCAAAGGCAAAAGGACTGAAAGCATGAAATAATAATTCCACAAAATTATTATTTCCACGGAAGATGGAAGTAAGGATGGTTAACCTGTCAGGAATAGAGACACTGTCCAAGCACACAGGGATTAGGTTAGGAACGCTAAAACCCAGCTGAAATTGAACCTGGCCAGGGGAGTCAAAGACAACAAGAAGGGCTTCTGCCAGCACTGAGGTGGCAACAGGAAGGGTAGGAGAATGTGGGCCCACTGCTTCTGCTACGGGGAACAGCTGAGAGGGCTGGGGCTGTTTCAGGCTGCAGAGGAGAAGGCTCAGGGGATCTCATCAACGAGTACAGACCCCAGCAGGGAGGGTGCATCGGGGACACAGCCAGGCTCTTCCCAGGGGTGCCCAGGGACGGGACCGGTGGCCGTGGGCACACACCGACACGCAGGAGTGTCCCTCTGAACACCAGGAAACACTTTGTCACTGTGCGGGTGACCGAGCACCGGCACAGGCTGCCCAGGGAGGTGGTGGAGTCTCCAGCCCTGGAGGTGTTCAGAAGCCGTCTGGACATGGTCCTGGGCACGGGGCTCTGGGTGGCCCTGCCTGAGCAGGGGGTTGGACCAGACAACATACAGAGCTCCCCGACAGCCTCAGACAGTCTGTCGGTCTCTGATTTTGTGAAAGTTACCATTTTTAAAGGTACTTAAAACTGTAACTGCAGCATTTACAAGGCCACCACTAATGGTGTTATTCTTGACAGCATGTACTTCATTCACACTGTTCCTAAGAGAAACAGGTTATTTATTTTCTCTAAGGTAGCTGATTAATATGTCATGCAAAATATAACATCACCAGTGGAGTTGCCCATAAGAGAAGAAACACATTCGTTAAAAGGTTTTTTTTCCTTAAGTTAGTGTAAAGGAAGTTACATATCTATTTTGTACGGTATGAGTCATTATATAGAGCTGAAATTAGAAAATAGAACAATAAACAAAATATCCACAAAGAACCACCTCTGGAAAGTCTCCAGATCAGAGGTATTCATGGAAGACGTGAATGTGATTTTATTTAATTCAAAGGCAAAGGGTGCTTATAGAGTTGGGATCAGAGTCAAGAACAACTCCGTATGTTCTGCCTCTATCTTCAGTGAAGCATGAACTACTATGCAAACCAAGTTAAACTAAGAATTAATCAGTGATAGTTGCTCTAGATTTATAAACAGATGCAGAACAGCAATTGGTCCTTGCAACACTATTATAGCTGGTAAGAAAAACACCAGGTCTGTAACTCCTGACAGAAGGCCGTTTTGTGTTCTGTTCAGTGCTAGTTTAGAGAAGAAATGAAATGTTCTATTTGTATTATTAGCTTTTTGGTTACCCTTACCTAAACCAACGGTTATTCTTGACATAAAGTAACGGATCTACTAATTGTACCTGGCAAAAATGTGGCTGCATTGAACTAAAGGCTCTTGAACAAAGTAAGAGCATCCCTGGCATTACCTGTCGCAATAACTCCTCCTGGCGCATCCTGATCCGCTCCCTCTCCATCTGGATCCTCTGAAGCCTCAACTTCTGCTGCTGCTGCTGCTGTGCGGTCAGTGCGCCAGGCAGGTTCAGCAACCCTGGCTGTGGAGCCTGGGCAGGGCGGCTCTGCTGCGACAGGGCTGTGCTGGCTGCTATCTGGTGCTGGTGATTCATGACTGTGGGAAGGAAAATAAATCATGGCTGGTGAAGGAGAATTGTACTTTAAGATGACAGAGGGCCTAGGACACATGTTGCTCATTTACAGTAGAGTTATTAGAATGACCGTATTTCAAATGACTGAGATAACCCTCCATCTGGCAAGATCTGGTACTAGCAGCTGCTTAATAAATTATTTTTGATATTTCAAATGTGTATAAAACATGAACACTTATACTACAGCAAGTATTTGTATTCATCCTGGTATTTCAAATATTTACCTAATGGTATGTAGTAAATAACATGCAAGTTTCTTTAACTGAGATTTTCTCTACAAGCGTGTGCCTAGAATATGCAATAAGCTAGTAAAAATGTTTTCAATCGTAACATTTTCTTTATTGACAGATCTAAGTTGATTATTGTAAGAATAACTACCAGCATAAATAAGGAGCACTGTGTGTGTTTCCCACCACTATGAAGGAGATGCACACTTTTTTCAGTGACCCGCAGAGGAGAGATGTTCCAGTTCCAGTTAAGAAGCAAACCCCGTGGGAGGACCCTGCTGGATTACCACATGAGAGTCACAGTCTCTGTGTGCTCAGCTATAAACGAGGGTTAACAGTATTCTTGTCTCTTGCGGAAGTGTTTTAAGCACTCCTTACCTCGCAGGCACTCACACATTACAGTAATGAAAAGCAGCTTGAGAACTGTAATTGAAGAAAAAAAGTGCATCTAATGAGATCCAGCAACAAGCCGGACTGTCAGAAGTTACAACAGCAACGCAGTAAAGACACCAGAAACTATCAGAAGCTACATCTTTCCCTAATATCCTTAACATACTTTCACTTATTTTTTCAAAGCAGGTGAAATGCAAGGAAAAGATAATTAAATTGAATCTGCACCACATTCATAAACAAAAAGGCAAAGTAGTGAGAATCACTGCTAACTGTTCTTGACGGATGTCTGGCTCCTTTGAACAAACACGGCCCTTTTTTCCCAGTGGCCCCACCATTCCGCGTTTCAGGAAGCAGTCAGTGTAAAGTTCACTATCTGAGCTCACAGCATGAGAATTACCATCAAAAGCGAAACAGTGTGATGGCAAGTTGCTAATACATTATACCACTTTCATTATCAAACTCAGCAAAAATCTTTATCAATCTTGTACTGAAAGAACTGCCCAAATCCAGTGCTGCTTTTACATTTACATCAGGCAAGAACAGAGTTTAGTGAGTTCTTAAGAAGCCTGTATAAAATTAATCCAAAAAAAGACACCAAATTCAGGCCTGGCATAAGTTACAGAAATCAGCTAAGGCTGAATTTACAATTCATGGTTCCATTTGCAAATGAAAAAGGTCTAATAAACTACAGATTAAGGTGTCTGATTTTAGACCAGATTTAACAGAACAGAGGGATTTGTAACTCTTGCTGAGCTCTGGATATGCAAGCACCATATTGTATAGTTGATGTCATACAAAGAAAACCACTACAGTCTTTTGCACATTTGATTAACAACTGAAACCTTACCTGCTAAGGTATTCAGATTTGGAAATGACCCATTAATTCCCCACCTTTGGTAGGAGATTCAAAAGGTTCCTCTGGGCAGTAACTCCATAACTGGCAGGTGAGAAACGGGACCCTTTGTGAGCAAACCTGAGCTAAACCCATGTCACCCAGCTAAACCCTTTCGCTTGCCAACAGAAGGCTGCTGCTCAGGCAGTTAATGTTGCTTAGACTGTTAATGTTACTTAAATCAACATAATCTTTTCTGGTCAATTCAGAAACACTAAGTCAGAGCAGAACTCTGCTGGCTGGGCATTTTCATTCAAAGAACTGTTATGAAAGAAATTGCAAGTTTTTGTGTAGCTCCACGGTCACTCTGGTAGTCATGTCACAAAACTAAAATAATCATTTGGCACCTTTGACAGCAGGTATCACTTGGCCATGGCAACAGAAACAGCCCTGCTCTCTAGAAATTTTTCCCTCTTAGCAACAGGCTTGGAAAAAACAGGAGGAAAATAAGACAGAGGGAGGAGAAACTGCATAGCCTCCACTTGTACCTCCTTTTTATTTTTGAGTAAAATGTATCAGTTCCCAGCAATGCAACCTAATACCTTTTGTCAACCGCAGCGTGAACAGTTCCTTCTCTTCTCTCCCCACCTTCACGTTTCCAGTAAAACACACATACGGTACCTAAAGCCAGTCTGGATTACAAATGGTAGACGTATACTGCTTTAAAAATTAATTGACATTTTTGAAAGGATTCTTTCACTAATGGGGCAATGGATAACTCACAAAGCTCTTACCTTTTAACAAGAACACCCCAGATACTAAAATACTCTCTAGAAGAGATACAGTATTTTTCTGTCCAAAGGACTAAGATTTGTATCATCTTTTTTATCTTTCACTCATTGTTCTTACCGTATGAGAGCTGAAATCTTAACTCAGTTCTGTGCTTCTCAGACCTGAGCATATTTGTGCTGTGTACACGTCTGACCTCGCACGACACGGCACAGCAAGCGTACGACACCCATACAATGCAAAACGCTGAACTTAACTCACTCTGCCAGTTCCAAGCTAAAAATTTTTTTGAAAGGTTGACTTTATGCTATCCAGCCTTCTGCCAGATCAGGTACTGTCTTGTCTTTCTCCAACTGAAGTAACGCAGGTACACAGGCATTAGGCCAGCATAAACTCTGCCCTGCTTCGTTTGGCAGAAACATTTACATGCGCTCACATAAGATCTGAATCAAATTTTTCCTTCTGGGTGATCCAGTACCACACAGGCCCAGCACAGAAAGACTACGGAACCATTTGAGAGTGCAGCTGCATGGTATTTTAGCTTCAGTGGCAAATCCAGCTCAAGAAATAATCCAAGTTAAAAGCAGCCCTGCAGTAATATAACCTTTTCACGAATTCAGTTGATGTGTGGTCCACAAACAGCTGTATCCACACAGATGACATCATGCTTCCACATGAAACCAGAGTGTTGCCATTTATCACCTCTTCCACACCCAGCTGCCTGTTCCTGCCCACATGCTACCCCTCTACTGAGCTGGCAAAGGCATTTTTGTGGCCACACAGCAAACTAAAAATTGCCCGGGGAAAAAAAGAAGATATTTTCTGGCTAGGTCAGTTCCCAGCAAAAGTAACTGGGTAGCCATGAAACTGCTACATGCAACCAACCTAGCAGTCCAGGTGGGAAAAATAAGCTGGTTGCAGGAAAGATGCACCAAAGCCCGCACTGGTCAGTAACTTTTCAGTGGTGAAATCCCAGAAAGGTTAGCAAGCTGCAGTGCTGAGAGGGGAAAGTCAGGAATGAGAGCTGGGAGCAGAAATCAAACCACTCCCACGATAGGAAAACAATACATGGAACCACATTTTAAAATGCAGTGAATCTAGTTTTATTCCCGTTAAAATAAGTAAGAAATATTGGTCGTACAATTCTATAAATTTTATCGGTGCAAATCTGGTGTTAAATTGCCAGGACCATAAGCACTTAGGCAGGAATTTAACTCTTCTTGTACGCATAAGCATGTGCTTAAATTTCTGACATGTCAATGGTTGAGTGAACAGAACAACCTTGCTAAGAATCCAGGCGGGCTGAAGGATTATCACAACATAGTAAGTTCTCCATAAGAAAACTGCTTTCATCTAAGCAGCACATGCAAATGATAGAACCAGGCAAAGTTAAGTAAAGATTCACAGCCTGTATGGCGTGTCTGGGATACACTCTGCATGAGGGCCTGAGTTCAGTACGATTTGTCACGGCTATTTGTTGCCTTTGCTATATCAAATACTCCCTTTTCCTTCATCAGCTGAGCTGCACCCACGTTGTATCACAGATTAAATTATACATACAAGAAGAACAAGGCAATATGCAAATGCTGAGGAATACTTCTCCCTGAGCTGTGGTCCCCAATAACCCTTCTCATTTCTTCTCATGGGGACAAACAGAATATTTTGGTCCAAAGAACTCCCTATCTTGGAATAAATTACTTTTCTTTCAAGCAATACTGTCCATTGTTACATACCATCAAGGAAGTACAGGAAGCTCAGTACAATAAGTAAAGTAAGCATTCCCACACCATACATCAGGAGTGTAGAAAATACATCACACTGAATCTCCTACAAGTCAAGCGAGTCATAAGTATGGGATCTTATTTCTAACAAAAGTCCATTCTACCTCAAAAAAAAAGTTGTTTATGTCATCTGGGTTCGATAAAGCCATAGCTACAGCAAAGGAGCTGCACAGAAGGCAAAGGAGTAGGTAGGAGCCATCCTCAGTCAGTTCCACCACCTGCACTGGTGGGCTCCGCTCCTCGTTCTGTCCATGCCTTTCTCCTCAGAGGTCTGTAGGTCTGAATCTCTGGACACAGGTCCACAGACAAACAGATCTGTTCAAAATGGCTTTCAAAGAAACATTGATTTGAGTCACAGAGACAAATTTACTCAATGTCATTTGAACCCACTGACACCACACCTTTCTCCAGCACACACTGCTTCAAGAAGAAAAGGGATTCATGTAACTCTCCACTCAGTTTGAATACCAGACACCTGCTTCCACAGCAGCCCCCACCAGACAGTCAGAAACACTGAGTGTAGAGGAGTCACGTATCTGTGCTTTCAAACAAGTACAGACAATTCTGTCAGGGTATCTGGATAGAGTATGTTTGTAACGTCTAACTTAAAATGGAGCATTAAATAAATAAAATAAATTTTCTTTCTTTACTATCATTCAAAACTAGTTTATAAATACACAGATGCTAAGACGCAGGTTTTGATCATACCAACTGTGTAACAGCATCATTCCACTTGAATTATTCTTGAGTGCAATCACAATAATGTCTCATAAGCGAGTTTAGGACATATGTGGTCTACTTTTGTGAGGTCAAAACTAGTTTTTGGGTGTGTGCACACACATATAATGCATATTAAGTTAATCTAACCTAGCTCAAAACAAATATTAACTGGAAATAAAAATAGTACAAAACACGAGACTGTTAGGTGTTTCTTTTTTTATATCTATTACAGAAAACAAAATGAAACGAAAAACTGGGGCATTCTACAACACTTCCCACAACAACTGCTGCATTCAGCTGCTCTAAAAATATATCCTAAGGGTCAAAATGTTATGTGTACAGTAATAAAACAGCTGACTATGGGAACTGGCTGAAAAGTAATTAAATCATGGCAGATTTGCAAGTGCTCTTTTGCATTGGTTCCACTGAAAGGCACTGAAAATTATTATGAGGAAGCCTTCAGTTAAAGTGTTAAATTTCAGGGCTTTTCTGCACCAGCAGTTCACACGTGATGGCACATGGAACACATCTTCTGCAGAAGAGCCTACCCAGATGGTCCTCCAGACTTTGGAAAAGCCCTGCCCATCACCTTCCTGGGGGCTGCTGAAGCCTGGGCCGCAGGAAACGCAGTGTATCATCTGCAGTCTGAAACGCTCCCGCAGGATAAACCATGAGGCCAAAAGAGGTGCTGTGCACGGAAGATGAAGTGCTTGCTCCTTTCCCCCACAGCCAGCAGCCACCCTGCAGCCACTGCCACTTACCTCAGCACACGTTAGGTGATTTGGGCACTAAAACTCCACACGGTTTGTGCACTAGCAAATACCCACAGGCAGCAGATAAATCCTTCATATGTGTCATGTTTCCCTGCTTGCTTGGCTCCCGGTCAGCCTCCGCACTGAGCAGAAACCAGCTGACTCGCACTGGTAGAAATTCTTGGGCTTGAGGCTGTGTGTGAACGTGCACACACGCCTGCTCGTCTGCGACTGGGGCATCACACAAAGCAACACATTTTCCAGGACAAGAGAGAAGTGTAGAATGTACTCCTGAGGAGACAGAGTACAAGGAAAAGGTTCAAAGACCCACTGCCTGCAAAAGAGCATCAATACGCTGTGAGCACAGAGCCAGCAACATAAAGATCTCACTTGGTATACAGAACTGGCCACAGAAGATAAACATGAGAAAATGGTGAAAGGATTTTATTATCTCACTGGGAAAAGTGTACAAAAATGAATGAGACAGTATTACCAGGAATAATCCCCCAAAGTAATACAGATGTAGCAGATACTGTCTCTGTAGTGTAACTTATGGGTAATCTTACATGCACGAAGAGTCTCTGGTTCAAGACAGGAAACGTTGATAAAAAGCATGACTGTGGCTCTCAGGAAAATGATATAACTGATAACTGACAGCAAAAAGTCTTCAAGTGCCAGGGAAAATCTAACTGAAACACCCAGGAAAATGAAGGCAGTAAAAGCCAGTAGTGCTGAGCAAGTACATGAGCTCCAGCTAAAGGAGCTGTGAGTTAAGAAAGAAATGGGCTGACGGAGAATGGAGTCTGGTAAGCACAGGAAGATAATGGTGAAAATTCCCTGACTGTACGCAACAGTCAACTGTGAGGAACAGAACCACTTTAAAATTTTTGGTGCCAGAGATACCCTTGGGCATCTCACAGTGCTGTGTAAAGGCAGTGATTGTTGGCGTCAGCCCTTTCCAGTGAAGTCTGCAATTGCACAAGCAAGTCCAGTACTTCTGATATTAAGCAATCCAAAGACACTGTATTGGCTCCCGATTTACCCAAGACAAAAGTTCTTCCTGTTTATGGTGCTAAGAACAGCATCCAGCACTGATACCCTCCAGATAAGCCAGGAGTGAAATGCAGTGAATTTCCCAAGTGTCATCTATAGGGTTTGTTCAGAGCGTGGGTGAGCTTCAGTACTGATGCAAACAGCTGCATCGAACAGGCCTGGGTTAGTCCTGCCTACACCAGGGCCAGCCCAGGTCTAGAGGCAGCTTTGCCTGTACGCGGTGCAAAGCCCACACTCATAAATCCTCCTGTACCTTGCAGATGCGTGCAGGCACATCTGAACCGTCTCTGCAACACGGTTCCAGAACCAGGTGTTCTGGGGAGTGCAGCGCAGTGGTGCCCCTGTGTCATCCAGCATGGCTTCTCCAGAGGCACTGAGATGGCATTTTATTGTCCCAAATCTGGGTTCTTCACCCGGTGTACAAAGAACCAATCGACACACCAAGTCGAGATATTTGTCTTTTAGTCTGCAGAGTAGGGTGTTGGGCATCTGACCCATTAAAATCTGTGGTCACATTTAGAATCTGACAGCATTAAAACCTGTGGTCACATTTCTCTCCCATATAATTGTGCCAACACTTACAACCACTTAAAACGGTCTCCTTTTTTCCTCTATACCCCTCCCTCTCTGTATTTGCTATGCACAACACTGTATGTAATGTCAGGCAGGTTTTATCCTGCAACACTACCTACTTGGGCAAAACCCAGCATCCAGGCAGAACTCCAGGCTCCTCAAAAGAAGTGCAGAGAAGTATGATGATACAGTTAGTACAGGACCAAGACTTCTCACTGCTTTTGCATTTTTCACTATGTGAGTTCTTCAAACAACAAGAAAAAAATTTTTTTGAATAAACAGTTAAGTTGCTTTTCTTAAGGGTAGAACTACAATGATATGCAGGGGGAAAACAGAAAAATAATAGTACCTGAAATACCTTTAAGCATATTTGATATGTCTGATATTGTCTAGATTTCGATTAATAGTGAATCTTTAAATACACTAGTTGGAATGAAAAGAATCCCAACAATGGAAAAATTACCCCTGTGGTATATACATAGGCTTAGTTTGAGAAAAGTCTTCTGCCTAACTGCTCTTCCTGTAACCAGTCAGCTGAACTCCTGTACTGAACAGTTCGGCAACACCGTTTTTGAAAATAGCTGGTGACTCTTTGGCACTACAGGTTTAAGTCAAAGGAAAGTCTTGTGTCAACTCGTGAGCAACTTAACAACACAATGACATTGTACCAGTCTCTGTTCCTTATGATATAACCATATGGCACATCTGTTGTGCTATTTATGCAATTTTATTAATATCTGCTATTATTTATATTTGAATTCTGAATTTGTATTTGAATGCTATGAGGAACATAATGGAGTTTGAGTTAAAAAAAAACCAACCTGCCGTTCATGCTCCAACTAGACTACCCAATATGAATACTGATTTCAGTACAATGACACTCAACTAATAAATCAGTGACACTTCAACAACTCTTTTCAGCCTGTGGTCTGGGGAGCCTTAGGACCTCTGGACTGTTTCTGAGAGGTCAAAGGGTAACTAAGGAAAATCAACTTGTCTTCAGTAAGCTTAAATTCACTAGGCAGGGTTTGGCATGCCCAGTGTAACATTTCTAAGGTCCTGCAAACAGGAAAAATATAAAAATATCACATCTACCACTTTGCAGTAAAGGAGATTGGATATAACACAGCAGGTGAAAAGTAGTCACCATTCTAGCAGACAGACTCAGAGTGGTCTTGAATTCAGTTCTCTTGGGGAAAAACAAATTTATTTTGCAAAATGAGGTAAGTCTCTCCAATAAACAGCCATTACACAATTTTCCAGCTCAAATGAAAGTGAGTAAAAATGTGGAGCTAAGTTCCAAACCTGGACTATGTGGCCACAGTTTCATTGCAGTCCATGGAATTACAACTATTTAGTTCACATCTCAAGTTAGACCTATGTAATTTTCTTTTTACAGTTAGATGAAAAATGAAAAAAAAATTTTATTACTTTTGTTTTTAAATTGATATTCTAGTGCATTAGGTTTTCCGATATTATAGGAGACCTTTCTGTTGATGACTTTTCTGGATATATACTACCCAAGGATTATTTTGTGGGCAAGAGACTCTGCAAGTTGCAGAAGCCAAAACATGCAAGTGTAAATTGTTTCTGACATATGCGTTGAACTGACTGTACAAATTTTTATTATTTTAGTGTCAGAAGTGTCTGGATGCAACTGTGGATCTTTTTCTCTAGTCTGTTTATAGGCAGCGAGAGCCTAATACATACGAACCAGCCAGCATCAGGTGTCACGCAACACAGTCTGATGAAAAACAAATGCCTATAGAGGTTAAAAAAAAAAAGAATGAACCAACCCAGCCATATTACAGTTTTGACTTAGTCACGACACTGTGAAGAAAAAAAAGACTAGGCTCCCCTCCTTTTCTCTCTCCGCTTCTGCCAACAAAGAACTGCTTGTTTCACTTATTTCCCAGAAATAGCATTAGCCTTCCAACAAGGTCAGCAAAAAATGCTGCTTTTCAGTTCTGGTGCATTTTGTTCCAAAAATCTGTAAAGTATTAAACCAAAAAGTTGTACTATCCCAGTGCACAGAGACTCCTTTATTCAGATTTCTGGGCTGAAAATAGCTATACAGAAATTTCTCAACAGTTTCAACTGTTATGCTAAGTTCTGTGATACTCACATTTAAGTAATCTTTCCTGTCTTCGATGATTCAAGCTTAAAAAAACCCAAAGGAACAACCTGCAGATGCAGCATCAAAGCTACGATTTAACAGGAAGTCAAAAGGTTAGAGATTTACTCTGTAAGCACTATTAACAACAAATCAATTACAACACATAATGGTGGGAGCTGCCTGACTGGAGCTTTAATGCTAATAACCAATTACTGATGACCATTATTATTTAAAGTATTTATTAAATTATTTTTACTTTTGTTTCACGCAATCTTCAGCTTTTGCATTTCATTCCCTTTGAAACTATGAAAATGACACTCCGCTCTTACACTGGCATACATTTGGGTTACTAACCTTGAAGAGAAATGCTTACACCAACAGGAACTTTTTTGTGTTAAAATTAAGAATTACTAGATTTTGAAACAATACCAACATCTCTTTTGAACACATCAACCTTTAACATTTCAGATTTACTAGATAATCAGTTGCTGCTTTTAAAATGTGTGTATTTTGATGTATCTGGATTTAATTTACTTGATACTTAAGCTAATTCCTATTAGTCTCTGAACTATCAGCCACTGTCCTTAAAACATAAATAAATTACTCCATCTGAAATCTGCCTGATAAATTACTTCTTAGAGGTTTTAATTGCAAATAACAAAAAAAAACCCCAAACGCTCTTTTCCAGAACTGTGGCATAAAACTTTCATTCCCACAGAACGTGAAAGTCCTCTACAAGCTTTCAGATCTTCTATAAGCATTATCTCATGAAGCAGAAGCAGGTGCCAGGATTATTCACACTGACCACAACTGAATTGTGTCCACTTTTCTCAGGATATCCAGTAATTAAACATGACCTGGAACAGGAAGCCTTTCCACTGTGCAGGTGGTGCGAGGGTGTGGGCTGCACTGAGGGAAACACGTGTTTCTCTCAATGTTATGTATTTGTAGCCAAATTTCCAGCCAATGCAAACCAAGCCTTCAAAATCTAGACCATTTTATGTATGTTAGTTATCACTAAAATACATACCACCTGTTTTGAAACACTTCGGGAGTTTCAGCATTCTTATCTCCAGAGACTCACTCTGACACGGTAACCAAAACTGCATTTTATCATCCTCAAACAAGAGTAGCTATACCTCTTTTATCATGGCAGGATATGGAAACTTTGGTTCATGTGCTTATTGCTCTTAGGCAGGATTATTGCATTGTTTTATTGGTTGGATTTCCTGGCTGATTAAAAAAAAATGAAAGCAGAGGCAAAGTGCCGTAACTCCCAGTTGTATCCAGACCCAACTAAATCACCGTTAGCAATACAGCTGAAAGCTAAACTGTTTAGATTCATGGATGAATTTCTGTAACACAGACAGTTGCCAGTGTATGAGTCTCTTCACATTAAATTCTACTGTGTCTTTCACATAATGTCTTTCACCTTAGAGAACCAGTGTACTCAATAGTTAAAATTATCCCGTTTGTATCACTTGGGTCACTATATCAAGTGGATCTTCTAAGGTAAGAAACTTTCTCTTCTTCAGTAGAGAAAAAAAATAAAAATTAAATAGTTCTTCATCCGGAGTTTGACACAGTAAGTTAGTATGGTTGAGCTCTCAGGATTTCTGTTACTGCCGGTGCTGGGCAGTGGCAGCCAAGTCCAAGGGAGCACCACGGACACCAGCCTGGCTGGACTGCGGTGAGTTTAGTGAGACCAAGCACACACTTTAACCACAGTTCCCAGTTCGATAAATTGAAAGGCCCTATCCACACCCAAATAAACTCAAAGACATTTTACAAAGCGGCACAGTGCCCAAAACTCTCAAACCGCCACACTCTGGGCCCTACTTACCACGCAGCTTAGTCACTCACACAGGACCCGGAATAACCGGGCCTTGCAGTCTGCAACTGGTATCTGTCGTAAGGCCTAAATTCTACAACCAACTGTACCACCATGGATGTCACTTTGCCCAGAAGGTCTTCCGAGTTTTTTTGAAGATCGAGTCTGTTCCTTTCGTACGAGGTTTTTAAGGAACTCGTGCATGTAAGTTTAGGCTAATGTATATAGAAAACATAAAATCCTCTGACAGTATTTATTATTTTATGTCAAACTAAGTTGCAAACTGTTAAACTTGAAAAACATTTAAATGATGACCAGATTGTGCTAACCCACTGGATGAAGAGTACAATCACAAAAGAAATCTCTTTAAAACAGTTTGAAGGAAGCAGGATGAAAATAGCAATGGTTTTGAGTGTTGCGTAATGTAGAACAGAGACAGACTACAAAACAAGCAGCATTTGATTAAAAATTGTTGCAGAAGAAACTTTTATAAGGATCTAATTTTTTCCCCTAAATCATGCTACACATAGCTAAAAACCATCCTCCGCAATCTTTGTACACCAGTGACTGCCATTAAGGCAGAAGAGCTTCCCCAGCTTGGCCTTCGGCACTTCCAGAGTCACTTTAGTCACTTAAGTCAGGCAGTAGGTTGACTGTTAGCTTAGGGGCACTGCAACTGCTCTCTCCTTCCCTTCATTGACAGGAAGGCGATGGAGCTCGGTGTCCTCATTCAGGGACCTAGGCCAGGTGCCTAAACGAGGGTGTACAAACAGCCCTCCTTCCACATCTGCTCTTTGATTCTACCACAATGGAGCTGACTGGCAATAGATAGTTAACGTTTCACCAATCAGCTGGAAAAGACTATGTTTCAGAATGGGCAGAAAACTAATACATGTGCAGGTTCAGCAGCAAAGTAAATGGGATTTACAAAGTACTTATGAAGATGCAAGAAATACAGTGTTTCTGGTTGTCTTCAGAGGCTGATCATTCTCCCCGTTGCATTGCAACAACAAAATATATAGTTAAAAGATTCCTGTTAATGTTGTCCTTTCCTTAGTATATCCACCTACAAACTGTCTTATCTAAAACAACAAAGGTAAATTATTTAGAAAAAGCTGACTGAACAAGTCTGAATACATGCAAACCTGCAACAATAGGCTTTCGATCTCTGGGACAAATTTCCCTTTTCATTCATGAAACTTCACTGAATTTAGTGGTGGTGTGTAAATGAGCACAGAAACCTGCCTAGCATGTATTAGTTTTCTGTAAGTTTAACAAGATGTATCAAAGGAAGAAATACCTTTAGGTGCATCTGTTATATAACACTTGAAATGCAATGCTTTAAATGTTAGTGAGAAAACTAACACTGCTGAAGTTATAAGAAAACCAGTATGTGTAGCTCATAAATAGACAACAGTAAGAAAAACGCAGCAGATTTTTTTAAGGTATGTCTACTAATTTCCATCAGCTTTCACCGTATGTTTCTCTCTGTCTCAAGCATAGGCATACTATGATTTGGTATCACTTAGTCACACTCTGTGCTTTTGATAGAATGTTTTTAAGTGTCTTTGTGCACTTCCCAGCAAATATTGTTGAAAGGAGTTTAGAAACCAAAGCAACAAGCTGTACAGGACAGACCACATTTTCCATCTCTTCATGAGAAGCACAGCAAGGAAAACACATGTGTTAGTAATTGGAAGTGCAGACCAGTATGCAGACCTGGAATCCTTAAATCCTTTTCTTTTAAGTGGCACATCTTCAAAAGAAAAACATCTTTTAAATCCTACAGTACCAAAAAACGCTAAGGCAAAAGACAGATGTATAGACTTCATTTGCTAAAAAGTTACAAAATTACGGCCAGAAGAGTGGCTTAACTTGGTATCCTGTTTTCATTTCTCCTCTGATGTCTGTAAGATGTTGGCACAATCACTTCTGGCTTAGAGGTCTGACTGCCAGACCAACAAATTGCTCACTTCAATGTCTGAGCAGACCCAAGAAAGCAGGTTTAGCAGTAACACTCTTAGCATCACGAAAGAGCAGAAAGGCCCTTCCTTTTGGCCAAGGTAATTTCAAAACAGAGACATGCTACTTTAGTACTGGAAACTGCACTCACATGTATTTTAAACTGTCACATGAAGTATGCAGAGGCTACTGTATTCTGTTCAGGTTATTGCAATCTTGTAATTTCTAGATTACAAGTCTAGATTATCAATCTTGCAGTTTCAAGATTAAATCTTTTAAAATATGTTTTTAAATAAAATAGTGTCACACTTGGGGCATTCAAACAGGTGGACTGGAAAATCGGGGACTGTGATGCTGAATTTAATAATATGGTGCTGAAAGTGCTACTCAGCTGTGCAAACAGATTTGCTTGCTCCCAAAGTGTCACAGCATGCCTTTTGAAAGCCACCACAATGAGAAAAAGTTCACCAAAACGTATTGACAAAATATCTTCTAGATTAAATAAATGTTGACACTGTGGAAATTTTCAGATACTATTTCTAGTGGGCTAATGTTTAGGAAACTCAGTCACAGATCTGAACCACTATGCCAAGCACTGTGTAAATACCTAGCAAAAAGTGGAACCTCATCTATAAATGTCAAGGGTACTGAATGACATATAGTCTGGATTTTATGTGACAGATTCTGAAGTCTGTGGAAATGCCCCTGTTGGGCACCTGAAGTCCCTTCAGGAACAGACTCTTAATTAGGTATATGCTTGTATTTATAATCCTTTGTATCCTGAGAACGACCCTCCTCTAAAATTCAGTATACAAGTATTTCAGTCCAGGATTGGGCTTTGATTCACTTCCACTGACAAACTGGGGGAAAAATCTTGCTGTATGCGGTCCTGATTTATGGTACCTCCTTTGTCTTTTAATTAGAGAGAATGTAACAGATGTCACCATAAGCTAAGGAGCTGGTATGAACAAAAAACCCCGCTGTCCTATTCTTACCTCTTGGCCACTGCAGAACTGCTATAAACAGACTGACCTAAGCGCAGCTGTGGTCCGAAGCAACAAGCGCAGAGCAATTGTTAGTTTTAGCACGTAATGTGACACACTGCAGTACACCCCAACCTTCTGGATTTTACTTAGGTTTCTTCTTCAGATACTCACTCTCATGATACAATTTGCTACTGTCCGCTAAATGACAACATAACCAACACCTTTTACTGAAGATATTCAAGCAGCCCAGTTGCTGAGAGAAAGGTAGAAGAAAGAACTGAAGTTAGTTACCTCAGGGGACAGCCTAGGTGTTTATTATAAATTGAAGACAAAAGCATGTATATTGCATTACTGCTGTTGTTGACCACTGGCAGCCAAACAGTTACCATTTTCTTGGTATGTGAAGAGACAGTCCTGATGAATCACACTGCAAATGAATAATCATGGAATCATGAGACCAACTTACCAAAAATTAACCTGAACAAGAATCTGGTCTGTGTTTTTAAGACTAACTCTTTGACATAGTTTTGTGATCTTTTCAGAGTTTTCATGGCTTTATTTTCACTAAGGCTCATATCTGGGAAAATCAGAGGAACATAAATTGATGGTTAAATTTAAGCTTGAAGTGCTAAACAGGAACAGCAATGAAACCACACCATTTATAGGAAGTTTTTAGGTAGTTCATACTGCAAAACAGACTTTTTAGAATTCTGCAAGTAGCTTCTAGTGCAGAACCTAACTACACAAAGAAACCCACCACTATAAACAAACAAACAAGCAAAACAGCTACAACCTCTGACCTGTAGGAAAGACCGCAGATCATCTAACAGCACTCTGCACAGTAAGCTTTGAAAATTATATGGTGGACTTGTAGAGGCTTTATACCACCTCTGAATGAAAAAGCACAGGAAGAGCTTATTTTTCTATGTTCAGTACATCAAAAATTTGTCACAGAGGCTATAAAATAAAATGCATGAGATGTTAGAACTTCATCTCAAAACAGTATGAATTCACTCGCTGACAACTCTACAGAGGGAAAAGTAAGAAAAGGAAGTGAAGAACATACTTCTGGGCCTGAGAGCAGGACCAGAACTACGCTTCTTGAAGCAAAAACTACTATGGCAAACAAATTAGTAAAAGGTGGCTGTCCTGTCTCTTTTGTATTTTCACCAGAGAGATGACATCCAGCACTCACCGAGATTGGGCTGAGACATTGCCATAGACCTCTGTGGTACTGGTGTGGCAGCAGCTGCAGGATGGTGGCTCATGTGATTCAGCGGGTGGTTCATAGTTTTTCGAGGATCTTGCCATGTTGTAATTTTTTCTATGTGACTGAGAAAGAAAAGATAAGACACAAGTTTAACACAAAACACCTGAGTATATTATATACATGGTTAGGCATAATGTCATGAAAGCCCTATTTCCTTTTCTTATCCCATTTTTCTGCCCTTTGCACCTTCATCCTAAATCACTTGAAATTATCTACCATCTTGTCATTTATTTCTTCTTCTGATCTCCTGGCCCTCCCATTCTAACCTTTTACACACTACCATTGAATAACTACACTTTTACTTGAACGACTGATGAATTCTATTATGATACTGAAAATCTGTAATACACACTCATATTCCAGATTATTTAATTGTCCAAAAGTTATTTAATCTTGTCCTACCAGTCTTTTTCTACATACCCAAATATATGGCCATT
Organism: Strix aluco; assembly: GCF_031877795.1. NCBI lineage: Eukaryota > Metazoa > Chordata > Aves > Strigiformes > Strigidae > Strix > Strix aluco. The sequence continues at coordinate 31,740,348 of NC_133939.1, read as the reverse complement.
CTTCATTCAGCAATATGTGGTCATTTTGCTGAGTTTTGAAAAGACAGGCGTTTGTCTTGCTAAATCCACCTGCTTTGTTCCTTACCACACCATGAAAACTAGTCTGTCTGTAATGTCTCCAAGAATATCAGGCTATATTCTCATCACCAAAAGGGGCAGACTAAGTCCTCATGACTCACGTGTAACCACCAATTTCTCTGCAAAGGCACTAACAGTTTTTATTGCCATGTAGTCGACGTAGGTCAACAATGTATATACCACTCTAGTATGTAAACCCTCATGTACCTGTATTACCCTGAAAACAATGGAGCACTGCCTGAAACTGCATGAGATTTTACAGGGAGATAACTATAAAGTGTGATCTCTGTAAAACACTTTTTGCCACAGAATACAGTGGTGAAGGAACTGTGGTTTTGTTGCAACTGATTTTTACTGAAATGCATCAGTTTTGAAGGAAACTTATCAGGACAAGGATTTTAAGGATCAGCATGTATTCTATCTGAGACCAGAAAAGAAGAAGGAACTATCTTAAAGCAACCAATAGTCTGGTATCTACCTAGGGATTGCCTGGTTGCATGGCCAGCTTTCGCCCAACTGACTAACCAGGCTACTGATTATGCGCTGGACTTGGATGGGATTTCCTCTACGAGTTTTCTGTTACAAAACTTTAGAAGAGGTAAGTCTTTAAGAAGAACATGTAAAGAAGGATAAAAATTTAATGTTCTGTATCTGGAAAATCATTCCAACACTCCTTTCATAAAAGCACAGTCTAACATCCCCTTTATTGAACCCAGTCTCAAGCTCGTCACTGCCCCTTTCACCAACATTAGCATGGCTGTTACCGCCGTGACCACCCCGTGTCCTCAGACACAGCTGATCACCAGTACTATTTACAAGCAAGTTTCCATCTATTGTGATGTTACCACGTCCAAACTCTTTACAGTAAGTCTCTGGTATTACCAAACATAATGTGACTTACAAGCAGGATAAAGAAAAAGAGTAACCTGATCCATTTTTTTGAAGAACAGAAAAAAGTGACAGTCTTTATTTAGTCCATAGCCATTTTCTTTTCCTAATACTTTACATTTAATGTACAGTTCCAAAACTGTAACTGAAAATCACACTTTCACTTCGATGCTTGTCTGAAACTCAGCCTCTTAAGCTGCTGAGTCATTTCCTTTCTTCATAGCTTCTAGAATATTTGTTATCCACAATGAAACCACCCACCATTGCTTCTCCCTAGCATTAAACCACTTTATTCTCCCCTCATTGTAAACCTTTATTATATTTTAGCTTTTCTTCTTTTTACTCTTACTTTTCAAGTATAAGAATTCCTGTATCCAGTTCAGTTAATGATCTTTTTCCAAAATTAAGAAATGGCATTCTGAATGAAAGATGCTGCTACAGCAATAAATTGGGCAATGTCTTCTGTTAAGTCCTACTTGCGTCTAAATTAGATGAAAAGCATTTTTATTTAAAGTTCCATTGTTTTGTTTCTCTGGCACTGTAATTCAAATAAAGAAGCTACACTTAACTGAAGGTATGAGTTTTGGAATACCAAGATATAATAGAAAAGATTTTTCCCCAAAAGGGTGAGAAACATGTTTTTAAGCATGAGCTTTAGGGATTAAATAATGAAGCTTATATCAAAACACATTTCTCACTTCAAAACATTTTTTACATATAAACACTGTAAAATATAAGCAAAAAGGTTAAAATTAAATCAGACTTTTTTTCCTGTAATGTTAATCTCTAAAAACTGAAAGCACAAATTCCTGTTAGGAAAACCTGAGGCACAAGTTAAAAGGATTTACGAAGTCAGTTGTATTAAGCAATCTGTAACCTGTTTGAACGTATTCCTCATTCCAGCTACAGATCTGAAACCTTCAACTAGAACTGCCAGTTACGTACAATGAGCAATAACGAGAAGTGCTCTTCACAAAAAGACACACTAGAATACCAAAATGGTCAACTTCAAAATGCTGTTTTGTTATCAAAGTTCCTTTCAGCAGTAGTATTCTCACACTTCATGGGCATTAAACGACAACACAACATGTTCATTTTTGGATTCAGGTGAGAGCTATGAACACATGCAGAGTAGTGTATGCAAGTTTGTACTCAAGATTTTGAGGAGCCTTCCATTTTAGGTATTTGCCCTCCAGGCAGCTGGAGGCTCCCCAGAGCTGAAGGGAGCTCCACACCACCCGCCATCTCTGCGCCCCGTCACGGTCCTACGGGCAGCTGGAGGCTCCCCACAGCCGTGGGCAACGGGAGCTCCACACCCCACCCACTGTCTCCGGGTGAAACTGATCTTCACAGGGTTTTGCTGGTGATGGGCTGGGAGGCACATGAGGCTGAGGGCTCCTGGCTTCTCTCATTTGGAGAGAAGGGGGCTGAGGGGTGACCTCGTGGCTCCCTGCAGCTTCCTGAGGAGGGGACGGGGAGAGGGAGGTGCTGAGCTCTGCTCCCTGGCACCCAGGGACAGGACCCGGGGAAGGGCTCAGAGCTGGGTCTCTCAGGGGGGCTTGGGCTGTACGTTATTAGGAAGCATTTCTTTACCGAGAGGGTGGTCAAACCCTGGAACGGGCTTCCTGGAGACGTGGTCGCTGCCCCAAGCCTGTCGGTGTGTAAGAGGCATTCGGACAATGCCCTTAACAACATGCTCTGACACTGGGTCAGCCCTGAAGTGGCCAGGGAGCTGTACTAGATGTTCACTGTCGGTCCCTTCCATATGAACTATTCTATTCTATTCAGTAGCCCAAGGACAGGCACTGCTGTTTTAAAACATTCACATTTTGTTCTCACACTACTTCCTGCTGAATAAATGGACTGTCGCAGGCTCAGCGAAGAGCTCCACTCCTCTAGTCTTGAAGAGGCATCTTCAAGAGGTTCTGGAACACCATGTTCAGGGATGCATTCAAGAGAAAGGGCCTTTATCTCCTGGGAAAGATGGAACTAAGAAACCTGCCCAAGCAACTCAGATGACCAGGAAACTCCTAAAACTGAAGTTTGCAAACCACTGGAGCACACATTGGTTGTCACAGTGTTTTTTCCTTGTCACCTTCTTTTTTGCATTTGACATTTAGTTATAAGTAAACATTGAAAGATACTAGTTTTTAACTCAAAATATTTAATACCTGAATATTTCAATGCTGTTATTACCTCATCCAAAATGCAGTATAGAGAAAAGCAAAAATAATCTGCTATTCTTTACAAAATAGGCCAGCAAGTAGCAAAAGTAGACATTGATCAAATATGGAATTTGTCATTTAGGCCTCGATCCTGAAACAGTGGATTCACCAGAAGCTTTGCTACAGATGCCAATGAAAAGTGGGTCACACCCTTTTAATTTTGCACAGATGCACAGCATTGCAGATATTTAGGGGAGAGCATGGTAGCAGGACTGCTTGGTTGCAGTTGGCAGTCTATTACAGTAACTATGAATTTTTTTGTCTCACACTTTTAATACAGGGTCATTGGGCTTATTTTATTGAAACTAAAAAATTTTAAATCATATAGGGTTTAGTAGCAGAAGTAAATAAAAATATTCTTCAGCAGTACAGTTTATATAGTGCTGACAATAAACATTATCATCAGCTCCGCAAAATCTTGTCCAAATAATGACTTTGAAAAAAACTTTAAGAATAGTAGTACTATGTTAATATTATCCTCAATATACTTTAAAAGCTAGAGAGTCAAGCAATAGTTACTCTTTCAGAAACGCATCTGGCATAAAGCCTCCTGTTGAAACACTTGCTTTCTGATCATCAAATTAGGCTGAAATGAGCTGAAAATTCCACATTGTACCATGAGACAATTCTCCATCCCTTTCTTGTTGTTTTAAAATATGCCCACTTAAAATGTCCTGCCTGCAAAGGATTACAAGGAAGAGCTCTGCCATTTGCTTTCCCTGAAGTATGTGTCTTTTCTTAGTTACCGACACAGTGAGGCAGGCAGCATTAAGCCAGCACGAAACACAAAGAAACACATAATCTAGAATCAGTAAACAAGGAAGTAGTTTCTAAGCTAGTATCTTTCTAGGAGGTATCTATATTGCCTTGCAGATTTTCTCATTTTTCATTTGAAACAAGAGTTGCAAATTAAAAATATTCCATCAAGTTTTAATAAATTCATAAAGCCTCTTCTCACATAAAAGTCCTCATAAGAAAAGAGAAAAATGTTCTGCAAATCGCTATGCAAAGCAACCAGTCACGACACTGTAGCTGAAAACTAACACCGCTTTTGTTCAAAGTCTCTTCTATCCTTTTTGCAGAGAAAACAATCTGTACTTTAATTACACATGAGAGAAGCAGGGCAATGACGACCATTAAGGAATGCTCTTTTAACTTACAAAAGAACTTAAAAATTGATCAAAAAACTTAAAGATCATAGCTCTTAAAGAATCCAGCTGCACTTAAAACACAGGAATTTTCTGTGTAAACATAGTAACTTCTCAGCAGCCACAGCCAGGATCTACCAGTGGCCTCGCTTATCCTCCTTGGTGCCATCCTGGCAGTGTACAAACATATCTTCTTCATTAAAAAACATGCAGACAGAGTGTCTGAAACAGAACCTCAAATATGGCACTGATATTATGATTCAAGATCAAGTAGTGGCTGGTTCCCACTAGAATTTATTACTATGACCACTAAACCAATTTGGTTTGATCCAGTTATTAAAGAAAGGGCTGCTAAACATTAGACAATGCTTATTTAACAAGATAGTAGAATTGAAAACCCAACAATTCCCTAAAATCAGACTACGATTCTAAAATAAAGGGTGTGGTTTCAGGGCAGAGAAGCCTCCCCCCCATCCTGATTTCCATTGTTCATGTAAATCTCCCCCCCCCCCTTACTTCTAACATAGATATCGAAATGGTTATGTTAAGCCTTTGCAGAAACAGGTACTGGTTCATTCCACTTGAAATGTATTTTATTTATACTGGGATAGCAGATTTTGGCCCAGTATCTTTTTATTTATACAGGAGAATAAAAGAAAATGTAGCACTGACAGAAATGAGCCTTTTTTTTCAGATTCTTATAGCCTCCTGGGTATCAGAGCTGGCAAAATTAAATTCAGAACAGCCTCTTTTTTCTTAAAGGCCAGTGGGTAAAACATTAAACATTACAGGTGGATTTCAATCACTAAAAGGCAGAATACTGTCCTAAAATTCAGGACCTTCATCATTAAAATGGATTCAAAGGCAGTTACCAGCCCACATCACCTCATGACAGGTGGCTGCATCCCCACCCCGCTGCAAACGCTCAGCGCCGCACAGCGTGTCCGGCAGCCCCGCCGGGTGCAGTCACAGCGGGCAGCAAGAGCAGCAGTTACCTCTGGCCTGTCCGTAGGACTGGGGTGTGTTTGAAAAGGACGATACAGGCCAATGTCAGGGTAAGTCAGACTGAAGCTGCGATCTGACGCCTGGCTGAGGACAACCCCAGTCCACGCGGCTGCTGAGAGCCCCACGTCCCCGGCCACGTGTTCTCATCCCTTCTCCTGGGCTGACAGTGGCGATCCCGCAGCTGTGCAGCCTGACAGATCAGGCTGATCAAACCCTTATGCCTAATACGAATTTCTTCTCTGTTTCGACAATTCTGTTTTTGCTGGACTCTCACCCAACCAGCTGTATGGCTGCACAAGGGTGGGAGAGGCAATTCAGAGCCTTAGTGGCAAAGAGCAGCATTTCTGATTGTGAAACTACACCCTTTACCACTATTTCAACCCTGGAAAAAAATAATTTCGCTCATACGTGACATTTCATTGCAATGAAGACCATTTATTCAGCTCTGAAATGTGTATCTGTACACACGAAAGAAAAACACTATGGAGAGAGCCCCTAAATATCCTTATCTGGGATTGTATCAATCCATCTGTTCCTTATTATTTCCAGAACTACTAATCCCAGGAGGATTTTTTTTCTTGGCATACATCGCATAGCCTACAACGAGACAGAAAACAAAGCTTCAGACAAAGGCAAGTAACAGGCCAGAGATCCTGCCTTCACTGCTGAACTGTACTACATGGGTGACCCACTTGTTAAGAATTTCACTGTCTTCCTTCTCCCAACATCTGAGCTTTACACTGGTACTAGACAAAGATTAAGCATTTAATTTTCAGGATTACCCAGACAATTAGGTGTCACTGTGTTAAACCCCTGGTCTATGTCCCCTAAGGCACTGACTTGTATGCTAGTTTTACCCACTTCATCAGTGGAATGATATTGTTATAAATCACTTCATTCTGGTGTAGCAGCATCTATACAGAAAGATAACCTGTTACACTAAATCTGTCCAAATTAATACTTAATAAATACCACAAAAACATCTTTCTTTCACTCAGTCCTAAGAGCTATATTCTGTTTCTGTAAGTTGTAAGATTCCACTTCCCTTAAGAAAAAAGTATTTTTCTATAATTGATAGTTTATGCTTTTAATCTTTGCATAATTTTCTGCAAATGATAACATTTTCATTCTCAGAAGTTTTTCATAAAATAGCTCCAAAGTTATGTAAGTAATATTTTTTGATTTCCCTTGTCATTTTTACTTTTCTTTTTCCCCTAAAACGCAGGGGGAGAGGAAATTAGGAGATGAAACGATAACATATTTTTGTTTAAAAATGTATATGAATAAAAAGCACTGATCACATTTAAATACACTTTCTGTAACAAGTATTACTATAGTGATTGCTCAACCAACGATGAAGCTAAAACTCCATGTCAGAACAATTCTGAAAAAGACTAATTTTATGAGTGATCTAGATCTCTAATTACTTGCTCTTTTATTATTATTATATTCTACTATTATTATATATCAATTATTACCTCTTTTATTGCATGCCATTTTCTGTTCACCATCTACACACATCATCCAGAGACAGCCCAAGAGTTTGGGAGAGAATTAGCGAAACAGTTCTTTGCTATAAATTTTGAAGATAAGCGTCTCCATTACATGTGTATGAATCCGAAGAGAAGGAGTCCCAAACTTTAAAGATATCTCACCTAATATTAGCTTGATAATATTGAAGCTTAATAATATTGAAGCTTCACTACGAAGTAGAGAGAACTGCTATGTAGAAATGTAACGAACTTTTAAGACTGCTTTTATAAGATTCTTATTTGAGGAATATACAAATACATGACAAAGTAGTGCCAAAATACATATTCAAATTCCCACTTTCAAGTTTTTCAGAAGCAACCTTTGCATTTCTTATTATTATAAATCCTGGTACCTGAGCAGGCCACTTCTCAACAAGGTCTTCATTCATAAGTAAGCAGGGTAGGAAAGAAGAGACATTCAATTTTAACTTCTATTTCTGCATCACAGATGAGACTGATGGGGGGTCTTCACAGGCAAACAAGAAGTTTCAGTGTTCCCACTGAAATCAGGGAAAGTTAAATTTTTACAGCTCAAATGAGGTACACCAAGTATCTGTCAAATATGACACAGAACACGGTGTTACAAACGCTGCCCCCCAAGCTGCCCAAATCACCGCACTCACACCCATAAAGTCCTACAATACACAAGCTCAGTCAGTGGTAAATTGTATCCTCATGGTGGCCCCTCATCAGAGAAAAATGAAAGCAAAACTTGGATCTAAACAACTCAGTATTCTCTTAGGACTTTTGATCCCCTTTCACCTGTTGTATCTTAGGCTTTTGTTAAATGCTTCCTGTCTGGGTGTCTGCTTCCCACTTTGAAATTTGTGCTACTGCTGTGTACTGCATTTTTCAACTGCTAGGCTCTAATCCCTGACTTCCACCGCAGCTTTGCCAAGACAGCTCAGTTAGTTTAAATTAGCAAGCAGCAGCATGAAGTATACAAATTCTCTTTCTACTTGTACTAACTCCAACAACAAATGTATCTCAGTGCATTCTATTTTCAGACCGTATTTTTTTTTTCTAGTATTAGGAAATTCAGATCTACTCATCTAAAAAGGTTTAAGGGGAATTGAGGAGAAAGAACTGATTTGAAATACATTATTCCGTCAGTGAGCTCTCACCTGAAATAACACAAACTTGGAGTTTGGCTCACATGGTAGTACTTGTACGGGGTCCTTTATCAGGGCTTTGTCACAGGGACCCAGAGAGCGGATTTTGCGAGTCAGCCACATCAAAGTAAAGCTGCTTCAGGGCAGGTGGGAAGCTGGTGACCCACGCACAGCACCAGCCCTCATGTTCTGACTCATTAACTGCTCCAAACGCCACAGCTCACACTGCACTGGAGCGCGTCCAGTCCCCCGCTTCTGGCTACATCGCCATCGCTAAACATTGGGAAATCTGTTTACATCTCCACAAGCACAGCCAAAGCATTGCCCAACTTTTTCTCCCTGTCCCTCTGTTCCTTGTAAACAAAAAAGGACAAAAAGGAAGCTTGTCTCAAGTAAGAGTCCACTCACAGTGCTTTGACACTGCATGATGTGGCAGAAACACTTTTATACAGATGGAAAGTTTTTTAAATTTAAGAAAATTATCTTGGGGCTACAACATCCCAGTCTATTGTGTGAGCTTGCTCATGGCACTGCAGTGCAGTTTCTGGTAAAACTACAGCCAGAGCCAAGCCACACAGCATTTCAGTAACCATTATCATGCAGGATCTAGCAGCAAAAGGGAAATGGTGTACAAGCTTTTAGTGCCTTAGAAACTTACTTAAAACATGCTGGTGTAAAACAATCTCTTGACACAGACCAGAGATGCTCCCAGTAACTGCAGGAACAAGTGTCCCCCTCCCGCCCTGCCAGTGGCCTTGGCCACGCTCTCAGGGGGTCCCTCTCACCAGGCAAGGCGGGTTTTCTCCCAACCAGGAGCCAGTAATTTTGGCCCTCTCGCTGATCCTGATGAAAGCAACCATTAGTATAGCTAGTCAGCTGGCCCAAGACCCCTGTGAGACCAGGACTCGCACAAGCAGCCCGCCTTCACTGTCACCACCAGTTCAGCACGGTCCAAGCAGACAGCTAGCAGAAATAACAAAGAAAACGACACGTTCATGTCTGTCAATGCCTTCATCTGTGTTGGGGCTTGACCCAGAAGGGTGCTAAGCATTCAGCCCTTCCACACATAAAAGGTTCAGCAGAGTTTAAAGTTATCCCCTCTCCTGCAGTTCACTTCGTGAGGCCAAACAATGCCCAGTCAGGTCTGCGCCTTGCCCATTCCCACCTTCTGCCACCTCCTCGGTTCAGCCAGTACAACCGGTTTAGGCTATGGAGAGTGACTCAAATCAGCAAAGGGATCCAGATTAAAAACAGACCTAATCAAAATAATTATGAATATATTGGATCAATTTAGCACAATTTGGTACAAAAGCTGGAGTGATTTGTCAAGGCAGGGCCTCATCACGCATTCCCTCACGGACTAGATAAAATGTCAGCCTTCCCGAGAGAAGGCCGTCGGCAGAAGCCAGCATGCAGCTTCTCCCCCAGCAGCCACTCTGACGCAAGAGCTCCCTGTCCCCGTACATTCATCCCTGCACTCCCGGGCAGTTTGCTGCCTCCCTCCTTCAGCTGCACTGCAGCTTTGTGGGGCTGCACTATAATCCAGATACATGAAATTAAGTGGGTTAAAAAGAACCCTGAATAAGGAGGTAACTGTAGGCTCAAGTGGTTGCACTGGCTTACCTTTAAACGTGCAAAGTGCTCTCACCTATTTTTCAGCAACTGTCTTTTATAATCTAATAAGGTGACTTACGGCAGAGATGAAAGGAACCCGCACTATCACTACCGCTATTACTACTACTATTACTATTACTGTGTTGTTTCCTCTCCAAGACAAACTGGGGTCTGTTCAGGATACTGTGCCCCTCAGGTCTTCAGGCACTCACTCCCCGCACAAAAGGAGCTTAGAGGACTTACCTCACAACACAAAGGGCTATTGCTAAATGGAAGTGCGTTTCTACGTGCCCCTGAACACACATAAACCCATTTCTGTGGAAAAAAGAATCAAGAGTGAACCCCTTCCAATTATTTTCTAAATTACATTTACTTCAAACCTTCAGTCTAATTCAAATATTCAACAACTATTGGTCTGCGAAAATATTCATCCAGTACATTCACATCAAGAAAATAAATAGTATATAGAACAAATCAAGATGCTGGCGGTACCTACTAGCCTATGTTTGTTTGCACCAGAGGATAAATGCCGACTGTTTACTGTACACATCAGCCTGGTACATTCCTGTCAGCTGCCTGAGGGTGGACAGTAAAGCCCCACGAGAGAGCCCCTCATTTCCTCTCCCACAGAAGAGTATTCAAATAGAGCCGCCTGCTTTCATCTTTCCCAGTACCTTCATACAACAGTATCTTTTACCACATCAGTCCCAACTGCAAACAGTTCACTGGCTTTCTGTTTCTCCGGGTTCAGTTCAAAATGACTTCTTGTTTTAGAACTGGCAATGCACTTGACTCAGCCAATTTCACAGCACTCTATCAGTTAATTCCCCTACCCCTGCCCTTGAGCAAGCTTTGGCTTGATCGATCTCTTCAAATAATTTGTCTCAAGCAGACAAGGTGCTAGGTTTTTTGAGGTTTTTTGCATTTCTTCCCATTGAAAGAAACATCCTACATGGCTTTGCCTTGTGAGTGCCCTCAAAATTCTTAAATACCTTCTCCTTTGCTGTACTTTTAAACTTATTTCACACTCCAGTCGTTTTCACAAGGGTTTGACTTCACAACTGCATAAAATCAGCTTTAGATGGCATTTAGTGCAGATCGTTTTAAAGATCCTACCTACTAAAAGGGAAACAGCCAAACAGATGTGGGAGTTTGGTGAGCTGTGTTGCAGATTGGAGAGAAGGAAGCAGACTTAAGAAGCAGAAATAAAAAAATACACAAAAATGTCAGCTTCTTGCTAAATTACTTCAGAAAGGTTAAAAAAAGCCAGTGCACATCTTGTATTCTCAGTGGTCAAAACAAAGATCCTTTTTCTTGGATTATAAACTCTGTCAAGCTTTTTACAATATTTGTTATACTGGAGCACAACGGGGAATCACTGATTCAGGTTGTTCACAGATAATGAGTTTGGAAGAGCATGGTTTGGTTTTCACTTACTGTTAGAGACATCAGATACATACATATGTTTCAAGCTCCAAAACAGTTCTGACATAAAAGCTATTTACAACAATTTCTCTTTCTACACCCTGGGTTTCACTAAATGTTGAATATTTCAAAAAATGCTTCTTTCAGGCTTCATGCAGTATAAATTTTATAGCCTTTTTTCTAAATATGACATCGTTAAAGATACTGTAAAAGCTATTTTTCCACCTGCAGTTCACTTCAAGTGAAATTTAAGACTTGCCATTTTTTCATGTCACAATTATTCCTTGCCAGGTGGAGTTATATAGCATTAAAAAAGAAAGTGTAAAGGTAACAAAATTAACTCACTGATTTTTCACAGTAATGTAGATGGAATCAACATTTTGAGAAGCCAACCTAGCATTCTACCAGTTTAACTACATAGTACTTTGAGATTTTCAAATGCTAAATGAACTCAACTGGAGTGTGAAGGCATGACTTTTTAAAACGTATTTCTTGAGAACTGCTTCACTAGCCTCATAGAATCTTGTCCATCTGTAAAAGTCTAGTATCACCAATTTCTTAAAAATCTTAGCTCTCTTATTCTTTTTTAAGTGACCTTTATGTCTTGCAGTCACAGGTGAGCAGAACTTAAGATATAAATTAAGTGGAAATGATTTTTAGGTTTAGAAACACCCTACATGCATGTGTCCATTTCCCACAGAAATTAATGGTATTTGTGTGTATATACAGACAATACATGACTGTTCCGTGCTAAAAAGAGAACAGGATAAAGGCTGTGAAGTGCCTCCACTACACTGGATCTCTGACATTGTGCAAGTGAATAAGCACGAAAGGAAAGACCACAGAACCAATATTCTTTGTCATTAAACAAAGAATTCAAAAACCATCACTAGAATCTAAGGAAGTGAAATCTACTTAGTACAGTCTTAATTTATTAAAAAAAGTAGTAAGTCACTAGATACCAATTCACACACCCCCCCCAAAAACCATGAAGTGACTTTCAGAAGTATGATTTTACCCCTCTAAGGTAAATGGAAAAAAATGTGCACAAGTACTTAGTCCTGTGTAACAATTAGGATGAAAAAGATTACTGTGCATAAAAAAATGTTCTTTTTCTCTTATGAAAACCTTTGATCTCATTTCCCTCACACACTTCAAAATGATTTCCAGGCCTAGTGTCTGTTCCTAGGAAACTTCAGTAGGGGAATGGTGAGACCCACTGTGTACAGAAAAATAAGAATACTGTTTTGGGTAAAAAATTAACTCACAAATGAGTATTTTTAAATGCTTACCAACAACAGTTACATTTACCGGCATGTTCAGAAACCTCCAAACCCCCTGTTCCCTCGGGAAGCACCAGTAGCTCCCAAAGGATCACAGCAGCAGCAGTGCCACTGTAATACACCACAAACGCCTTGCCTGAAGGTGGTTAGTTTGATCAAGGGTGGGGCCAGGAATCTCTGACAGGGATGAAGAGTATCAAGGAAATTCTATAATTAAGCGATATTTTACAGCAGCTTATGGCAGCTGTTGGAAGCCGTGGGAGGACTGGCTGGGGGGTGCCACAACAACTAGAAAAATTCTTCCTCCCCAGACCCGACGCAGCCTATCGCCCTCAGCGCTGTCCCTGTCCCACGTCTCGCCAAGGTCACCCTAGGCCAACACCTGCTGCCTCTGCAGACTTCGGGATGCACTTCAGTTATTGCTGCCACCTTTCTAATCGTGAAAGGGGGAGCAATTTACTGTTCATTAAAAAAGTCAAGCAAGAAACATTTTAGATTGTCTCTAGTAAGAAAACTATACATGTGCTATGTGCTCCCTTGGATATTAAAAGAGAATTTGTGAATGCTTCTTTGTAAGCATCCTCCATTAAGCACTCTTCTTAATTATTAACAAAATACTAATGGGTTAATTACTTCTCAACTTCAAGTAGCTTTAGTTTCAAAAGATGAACTTTTAGTATGGGATATATTGTGATGTATACATACAAATATTTTATATTTCCTTGCAGACATTCTGTCTTCTCCATGGCCATTACATGCACAAAAACGGGGCAGGACGTGGTTCAGTAACTGCATGAGAATGCACTGTTCTGTCTGCAGCAGGCAGCTGCATTCCTCTTCCTTTGCCATGCTGCTTCTCTGCTTCTCTCACCACTGACTGGAAAATTTCAAGAACCAAGTCCTGCCTCTCCTCATAACATGGAAAGGCTTTACAGAAACTACAGCACCGTGTCCTAACATCACCGACCCACCTGTGCGTTTGGTAACTACGACTCATTAAGCAGATTGCAACAGTCCCCACAATGTGGCAACTACCTTCCACACGTGCGAGACACAGTCACTGCTCTTACAAACAAAAAGCTTGAAGATCATGCAATAATGTCAGTAGGATAACCCAATTTTTATGGCTTGTCACTTGCTTACAGCTCTGTTAAATGCAAACAAGTGGAAATGGGACTGAGTTAAATTATGATCTGAATCACATCTTGTTAAAAACCATGAGCTCCACTCTGGCATGAGCCCACACAGAACATGTTTGGAGAAAAACCTTTACTGGCATAGACAGTTTACATGCCAGACTGTGCAGACAAAGCATCAATTTCATTAGGTTTGCAGTTGTCTTAGTCTTTTCTTTTAGCTTATGTTTACATTACACACACAAAAAAAGGAATGTGAAAAGTTTAATACAATGAACCAAAATAACATACTCAGTGTTAGCTTCTTCTGGTCCTCTCATGGTTGTGCACTGTGACACCATTGTTAATTATATAACCACACACTATTTTTCCAGAGCTTTACTTACCAAGTGCATTTGACTATTCAAAGGCTCAGTTACTGACATGCTGTTAAGTATTTTCTTTATCTAGCACACTGCTTCATCCCATATTTACCGCAAAATTCTCAAACTGTTCTAGTGACAGATGTAACAAACTGTTTTTGAAAGATAATGAGTAAATCATCAGAGTGCAACTTCAGAGGTTTCCATTCCATTTCGCAAGGCTGTCCTCATTGTACAGACCATGAATACAATGTATTCAGACGTATCCGGTAATTTCAGGGAGCACTCTGAAACCATCTAGGCTCTGACCTTACAAAATAGGTATCACTTTTGTGTTCAAAACACAGCATCCAGTGACTTCAACTGTCCCTGAAAGGGCCTGGCATATTTAGAAATCACAGAGGTGGGGCAGCGGGGGTTAGTGTAAGTCATGGGGTTGTCTCAAGCAGATACACCCTTTCATGCAGTTAAATGGAAATAAAAATCCATTTTCATAGCATGAGCACTAGAACAGATGAACTGATGAAGGAGTAGAGCCTTTCTTTACACTACCTTGTGAAGACACAGTAATTCACAAAAATATTTTTATCAAATAATGAGTAAAAATGGCATTCCACACAGACAACATCTATCACATCCTACTCTTGCAGCTTTATCACCTGTAACAGCCACATTAAAAATGAATGCTATCTGCAGAACAAGTACTTCTCCGTTAGCCTGACACTCTCCAACATCATATAAAGAACAGTTGATAGGTCTGGCTCTCTTCCAGGTACTCAAGAATACTATTACCTTCCTTCTCATACACACAAATGGAATACACATTTATTTTTAGATGGGTCCCATCTCCTCTAAGAAGGTATGTGAGAAATAATGAGTTCTTTTAAAAAATCCATAGTGGTGGTACCACCCAAGCACCTGCCCAGGGTGAGTTAGACTGTTGGTGTGTGCATGGCTGGCTACGTACAGACACAGAGTGTTTGTCTGGCACTGGCCCGCGCCCAGGGCCACGCCGCAGGCACATGGTACAGAGTGCTGGTAAACCTGACAAATGGGTACGATTGTCCTCCTCTGGGACAGCACTTTGCAGCAGGAAAATCAGACAGTTGCAGTGCCCTTCCTGCTGTTTAGCACAGGTGACTTGACTAAGGTGTTGGTGCTTCTTGATGTTTCCAAGCCTCTGGGGCAGACCATGGGGCACTTAGGCTGTTGCAAATGAAACAAAAGCCAGTTTTAAAGACTGATCTATTTTTCTGTGGTTCTAAATCACAAACAATACACGAGGCAGTTTAAGGTCACAACTCAATCCTGGCAGACTGCGTGAAAGAACCGCAAGCAGGTAGCCTGCACCTGGCTACCAGAATCTCTGGTCTCCTGGCCACAGCACTGCTGAGATGGGTGGCCGACCGCGTGTGGCACACTCTGGCCATTCCCCCTGTGTCAGCCCCAACAGTCACGGGACAGCAAGGCGACATGAATGGACACCTCGCTCACCTTTCTGAACCTATGGAACAAACCTTGCTCACTATTATTTCAGCTAGATTAACAGAGTGATCCGACTGACCCTGCAGCCCCCGGCTGCTACTCGCACCGAAACAGAGCGAGAGGTTTGGAAATCCGAGGGCAGGGCCAGGCCCCTCCTTTCGGCAGCACCCTGCAGCCGGAGCAGCTTCAGTTGTGAGATGGCTGGGTTAGTTTCAGGCTATGCCATATTCCCTCGTGGTCTAGTGATTTCTGACAGAGAAGGGAGGAACGGGAGAGATTCACAGAAATCAGCAGCATTTTCATTTTATACCAAAAATAGACATCAACGAACGCATGCTTTACTAGATTCTTAGTGTGAAGAACTTCTACAACTCCCTTCTCTTAAATG
The DNA here is from genome assembly GCF_031877795.1 of Strix aluco. Lineage (NCBI taxonomy): Eukaryota > Metazoa > Chordata > Aves > Strigiformes > Strigidae > Strix > Strix aluco. Next base: position 31,724,667 of record NC_133939.1, on the reverse strand, counting down.
GAAGACATTTGCCTATTCTTAGGGCAGTCAGAGCCCTCCCTGGCACTCAGGAATAAGTGAGTGTACCCAGTCCACGTTTACAGCTGCTACAGAGCACTCCGGGTGGCCCCTATTGATATCCTTGAAACAACTGGTGGTAGGCAGCCAGAACAGCTGTGAAGTATTATTTTCTAGCTTCAGCATTTTAATTATCTGCTGACACTATTCGCTGTTAATCTGGAAAGCAAAAAAGTTTGCCTTGTTCAAAGCCAAAATGTTAATAATATTTTGCAAAAGATCACACACACGGTATATACATATGAAGAGAAAATACCTATTAGGCAGAAGAGTTTAAAGCTGCGTGCTGTTGATTTCATTTATACTGTTCATTTCCACAGTTGGAAAAAACAAGATTTTATCATTCATTGTATCACTAAAAGCACAGAAACACATAAACCCCAGTATGTCTCAACCACTTCTCCTTTGAAAGCGCAGAAATTAGTAACTAACATTCAATAGTTCAACTATTCATTACTGCAGTAGGTTCAAGTGACGGTCTACAGTATTTCAACCTGCAGGTTCAGCTAATAAAATTCATGGCACTTGCTTTTTCGGACACCAATAACGTTTCATGAAAATTTCATGAAGCTTTAACAAGGAGACACAAGTAATTATTAAACTGATTGAACCATGGACTTTGTTCTCCTGCTGCACGTTCATCATAATTTATAATCTGGAAGCTGGAACATTACATAAGTATTTGAATATTTATTATCCTATGTTAAGTACTAATTCAAATAACTTCTTCAGTGAAAAAAGTTGCTCTTTTCCTGAAATAGTTTCAGCATTATTTGCTACTGTGAAGAGAACTTTAAGAACGTCCTACTGAGCTTCCCTGTAACTGACTGATTCCATTGTTGGGATACGTTGAGGACTTAAAAAACATTAAACTAGTTATACAAATGGAAACAAAACAACCTTTGAGTTGTTTTAAACTTAACCTTTAGAATTTGGATGAAATCCCAATTCCTGAGAGAAAGAAAAAAAGGTACTGAATGAAACTATTCTATAAAACATTCTTATGGGATTTTTTAATGTATACAATATATAATGGTATTAATGCATTTGTTTACTTGATGAGTGCCTGTAGCACTCATATTTAAAGAGACATATTAATGATTCTATTAAAACCATGTTTATTTTATTTTGGGGAAAAATGTAATAATCTGAAGACAAAATGTTCCTTTGTGAGAGATACATGACATTTTCAGACTAATAAAGTTACAGAAATTGTTAAATAGGTTACAGGATGAAAAAATAATTGACTGTCCTCCACTTGAGCTAGAGGGCTACAATCAGGTTTTGTTGTGAATGCCTCTATTTATCAGTACAAAAGCCGTGTCAAAAGTGACCATATTTATGAACAATGAGGGTTTACATACATGAAATATAAAATGGTGCTGCTTTGTAAGAAGGAAGGGAGAAGCAACCCAATCTAATAAATATTCTTTTACTACCAAGCTGGCATTTCTAGACAAGCTGTTATTATTTTAACACATTCTGCATACCAGTAAACATAAATAAATCCACAAACAAACAAGAAACCCCGCTTCAACTACACAGAATCCCCTTATAGGGAAATAATCAAAATCTTCCCCGAGCAAGAACAGATAGTAGGACAGACAAGCAACCCAGAACAAAAGAGCACATAAAATCCCTATGAAGTTATGGAAAAAGTCTCTTTTAAAGTTGTATCCAACTGCATTGGCCAGAGGCAGAGAAACGTATGACACTGCTGAATTCGGTCCCAGAATTCGCTTCTGCAGTCTAGATTTTTATTTCATGTTTTGCTTTCTGAATCTGTCAGAAAATCACCATTAATGTTTCCAGAGCATTGTACATTTTGCATGTGCATTTAAGAAACAGGATTTTTTTTCCCAGTACCGGTGCCCTTTTGATCAGAGAATTAATAGGGTTGAACTCAGTATCATAATAACAATAAATCTCTGCTCTTTGTGCTATTTACCTAAACCATCATGTCGTTTTCTCTTTGTAATTTGAAGAATAACTGTCAAGAGCTTCAGATCATTGCAATATATTCAAGCACACTTTTGTAAAAGGTTTCTGTTGCAGAAATAAATTATTTTCCACTCCAAAATTAGGCACATCTGCAATCCTGTCTACCTGCTGTTTTCATATCATACAGGGACCAGCATTTCTTAGAAAGACAACAAAATGGTGTTACCACAGTCTCTAGAATTTCCTTCCACAAATGCACAGCAGTTGTTCTAACTTTTTCCTACGACAAGCTCTCTTCTTCCAGTTCTGCTTGGTCAGAGTTTCCGAACAATAACATGAATTGGCTTCAGGAATATAATTCCCCAAACAGACGGTTCTCCTTCACTGGAAACTGAGCACTCTGGCTCAAAATACACACGTCTGTGCAGAGCAGTTGCTGGTACTGCAACTCTCATTCAGAGATTATTCTCACAACCTCAGCTTTCAGGTCAGTACATTTATTAAGCTCCAAAAAAAGTAAAAACAGCTTCTGCTCTCTGAACTTCACAGGCAGCAATCTTTGTATTTTCATTCAAAAGCCAATGGCTACAGTACAACAGACATGCAGAAACAAACTAGATCCTAAAATATTTTGGTTTTCCTCAAAGCCCCAAATCCCTAATTCTTCACACTGAGATTTACACCCTGTCAGTAAGACTTTTAACTAGTTTGCCAAAATTATTTTGGCAAAAGCATTTTCTCCTATGATTTAGTTAAGACATAAGCTATTAAAAATAATGTTTAGGCAACAAGTTTCATTCCTTATATCACAGATAATTATTCAGGTTAATAAAATTATTTTGGATGTATATTTATCTATCACAATAGTAGCTGTGAAGTAGCTAGAATTATTTTAAATTTCAAGCCCCTCAAATCTCTCAGTATTTTAGAAAGCAATTTTTTTGTTATTGAAATGTTGTCAGGAACAACTTTGCGACTGTTAACTGTAAGTGCTGAAGTTCTATCAGCTTGCCAGTGATGCAACACATCACACTTTTATTTTGTAGATTTAATGAAAGAAGCAGACACTGAAAAAAGGGCAGCTCCCTGTTGCATTACAAGATTCCCCACTCCTTGAGGAAGCAAATCTTCTACTGATTTCACTGGGAGTGGTGCTTGTACATGGAAACACTTAGAGGGATAAGAATGGGTCTGAGCTTCATGCTGCTTACCTAACCACCAAACTTCAGCTTTCGATCCCTGCTTTCCTTTCAGCGTTACATGCTGTAGAATAAGAAGCATTCTTTCAAACCTGTGTCTGAAGTTAAACAAACACTTCTAAATTTCCTTTATAACGTGTAATATGTATATAAGGATGCGGACACGTGGTTACTTGAAAGAGTCGTACTGCCCAAGTATTTTGCAGGTTTGAGAACCCTGCCCTCCTGCACCGGGGTCTGTACTAACGAGCCTGCTCGTCAGTGGTAACCACACACAGGTGACACTCCTGCAGCGGGCACAGCCAGAGGGGCAGAGGCTCCACAGAGACTGAAAAAACAACCAACTAACCAGCCTGCCCCCCAACCCTGAAAACCCAAAACCTTAGATCTCATTCATACAGTGGAAAAAAGTTAGACTCTGGACAATATGGGCAGAGAAACAGGATATCAGGATTCCTTTGAATTTATTTTATGGAAGAAAGGTCAATGGGAGAAAATCTGCTTCATTTAAACTAATACCAAGACACCCATGAACTTGAATGGATCAGGATTTCATCCTACTTCCTCAACTTGGACTTTTTTTATCGCTACTGAGAATACAGTAAGAAGACAATTCAGGATAAACATAATTTTTAACAGACAGAAGGCAGAACAGAATGTTGCCCTCTTCACAAGTCCTCATGAGGCGAGGAAAAGGAAAGCAATCAACCAACATCAACTGATGTATGCTAAGGAAAATGGAGAACGGCCCTCTCCTCTTGCCTGTAAGATCAGGAAGAAATGCATTAGGATTCCTGATATCCAAAAAACACCCTCACTTTCAGGACCTGAAGAAACATCTGATGGACTCTATGAAAATAATGACAAAAACCTGTCTCATCAATTGATACCAACATCTCCGCTACCATTCCGTATTACCCATTTAGGGGGTTCCCTCAGAACAGGGAAAATTTCAAAGGGTTCAATTTCTTACATGGCATATGCACATGAGAAAAATCCCACCACTTTTTTCAGTGCATTGACTCACAGGAAACAAATTAAACTTGGTTGAATTTCTTGTAGCAGCTGTGGGTTTACATGTTTTTATTACCCCATTGCTTTTAGTTTTGTAGGTCAGCTTAGAATATAAAAAAAAAAAGTTTAATAAAGAAATGGTTCTTTTCACAGTCAGCACTGGTTATTCACTGCCTTCTGCTCACACAAATTTAACTCATGGGCCCTCAGTACGTCACCTTACTACACAAAAATGGGATCAGGTTATAAATAACTTTTTCAGGAGTTTTTTACAAAATGTTGACTCCCAAAATACCGGGTTCCAACTCTTCAGAAAGTTTGAGTACACTGAGGTCAGGAGGTGTCCTGTTTTGATTTTTTTTTTTTCTTTATGATTCATGGTAGGGGTGACTAGCTAGCAGATCAATTTTTCTTGGACTCTACTTCTACCTTCCGTATGATGAGCTGATTAGTTCCCATGGAAGAAAAGGCAGTACAAATAACCATACTAATCACCAGAGTTCAGAAAGTTGGCCTTTTACAATCTCAAACTACTGTGTATCCAGGAAATCCTGCCAGACAGTCACTGTTTGCAAATGGTTGGGAAATGTGATCTTTTGCCACGAAAAACAGATGAAAAGCAGGATCTGGTTAAAAGACCAAGTCTTTGCTCAAATAAAACCTTTCCAAAATAAAGAAACAATGTCTGGTAGCTGACAGTTGACCTCAGCCGAGGAAGGGTGACAGTTCTGCATTCGTGCTCTCTGTACGTAATTTGATAATTTTAAAATGAGGCCAGAATTTCAAATAAGATTTAGCTGAACATAAGGAATTGCTGTGAATTCTGACACTGTAGTAGTATTCTGATCAAATGTAGTCTATTTGAAAGGAAATCTGTCTTTTAAAAATTTACATATGAATGTGGACAAGCAAGACTTCCCCCTAAACTGAGAATAACGTATAAAAATATCAGACATTTAACAGTGTAGGCGCATCTCCCCGATTTACAGTGGAGTGCACTGTTCAATTAGAAGGACAAGCACGCACTTCTTTGAGGATTACTGGTACAAGTATCAGAAGTAGTGTACATTTCAAAGGAATATACTGTGCTGTATTTAAAAGGAATAATGCTGTGATGTTGAAGCAGCACATAGTAACTACATTATTAGCAGCTTAGACACAGGCCCTAAGCCTATTTATTTAGTAACGCAAAAGAGAGTGACTGATCAGGTAACAAATGGCTAGCAAATGTGATTTTGGGGCAGGGGGAAGAGAAAGATGCTTGCTATCCTCAGAAAAGGTGTGACTTTTTTTAATATTAGAATGCTGTAACGTAACTATGAAAAATGTGACACCGACTCAAAAAAGGCAGTGTCGTAGAACGCTGCAAAATTTCCTAATAAACCATTTAAAATCTGGTATCTAAAATCTGATCTGTAAAATCTAGTAGGAATGAAGTATTTTAGACCAGCTTTTTACCTGGAAAACAGTCCCCTGTATTTCAGTTGGACTTCTTATTAAATAAATGCGGAATTATTTCATAGAAACATGGAATATCCTGAGTTGGAAGGGACCCAGGAGGATCCGACTCCACACAGGGCAACCTAAAAGTTAAACCAGGTATCTGAGAGTCATCCAAACGCTTCTTGAACAACAATGGGCTTGGGGCCATGACAAGCAGTTGCCTGACTGTGCCCACAAATCAGACAGCCAGATTATGAATTTCTTTTTTATTTTACTAGACACACATTTGGAACCTCAAATCTGGTGGAAAACTACAGATCCAATCATTGTTTCACAGGCAATCTCTCCTAACTAGGAAAAGGACTGAAGAGATCGGGAAGGTTTACAAGGCTATCCATGGGACTGGCACAGCTCACCAAAGGACACCACAGGAACTCCAGTGAGAAGACAGTATTTCTGCCTTCAGAACAAGTTCAGTAGTGTGCAGTAAGGAAGGTACGAGAACACATGAAAGGAGATGGAGGAAAGCACCTAGATGTCTCTTAACTGTGAACTTTTCATCCTGTCTAGTGAATGAGTCAGCAAGCCAGAGAAATAATATGCAAGAACATAACTAAAGACAGCTTTAGCTGTCAAAATAAAGGGGTCAAAAATAAAGCCTGTGCAGAGAAATAAAAACTGGACCTAATAAAGCAGTGGGAAGTTTCGTAGAAAAAAGAGGTTAATGGGCTTGGTTACTATAAACATGAATGTCAACGGAGGGGGGGAAAAATGATGGGTTGAGAAGTCGTAGTTGTGCAGGCACTAAATTGCTTGCAAGCTCTTCACAAGTTTCAAGTCCCCCTGATCTTTCTTCCTGTAGAATGCATGCCTGGCTTCTGTTTCTAAAGAAGTGAGTTGCCAGCCACCCAGTTTGTAAAAAAGGCTATAAAAGGCCAGCAAGCCTCTCCCCAGTGTAATCAGCTGAAGATCAGCAGGAGTTATTCACTACACTTTGATGTGAGGAAAATTAAACTTCACAAGTTCTGCACGGCCACGACTACAAAATTCACTTAGTGCTGTATTTCACAGCAGGCAGGCAGCCTGCTGAGTCCAGAGAGGGTGAAGCACTGCCCAAGCAGGTGGGAGCTTCCGTGTGCCTTGCTGAGGTGCATCAGCTTCAAGGACTAATTTCTGGAAGAGGCATCCAGCTACAAAACCCCAGCAAGAGAATGGAGTCTTTGGCAGAAGGAAACACCCTTTGAGTTTCAGTCCAACCATGCAGTTACAACTCTGTGGTCAGGGAAATAATGGTGGCTATTCCCAGAACAAGCGATTTCCACGATGTTCCAACACATGATATTCTTTCTGTATCCTGTACGATAGAGGTCCCTTTCTTTTTGGCAACTGTGAGGTACCTAAAACCAAGACTCTGCATCATACACACTAACATACCTGTTCAATTTGTCAAAATGAAACCCACTTCCACAGTCCCACCTCGCATCAGCAGAAAGGAACAGGAGGAGGAGGGGAGGAGCTGGGCCAAACTCCTGCAACAAAAAACTTCCTCACAGCAAGAGCTGGAGAGTATTCTCTGGCAGTTATGGAAATCAATTCATTATCCCCTGTATTATGCAGCAGTGGCTTGCTTTTGTCTGTCTGTAAGCAGCTATATGAACAATTTCTGATGGATACTTACACTTCTCTTTCATCTTTCTACAAAGCAAAAATCCTTCCAGATAGGGATCAGCTGTTTTCCCTCAGGTGCCAAATATTGTGGACTTTAATCCAACACTCCAACTGATTTTGGTCAATATTTTGCTTAGTGAGAGCCAAAACCTCCAACTCTTATTAACCTATTAAACAGATGCTTAATACTTTTATTAAAGATGTAATCTAGACATAGCCATTCTACTGAACTTCCCTGTCTTATTTCTACTGAAATGAATGGTAAAACATCCACTGACTTCAGGGCAAGTAAGAAGTGGTCATCCACAGCAAGATAAAGCAAAGCAGAGTGTATCCAAGATGGTCCTTTCTTCTTCTGGAGAAATAATGCTTGTACCTTCTCCAGCAATAGGGCACTCGGGGCTGAGGCTCTTAGATGCACTGCAATTCCCAACAGCTAAAGGAACACAGACTGCACTGCTGAATTATGTAGTCTTAAAAGAATGGCTGTTATCTATCAATTTTCAATAAAAGAGAGATTTCCTATGTCTTCAGTAAAAGTTCTATCACTGAAGAAAAGCTACAAGTCATCAATAATGTGACTGCTAACAATAAGATCAACAAGTAAGTTAAACAAAGTTAACAATTAAAAACTGCATTCATCAGCAGTCAAACAAAAATCTTCTAGGTTGCTAGTTTAGTGAGCTCTTCAGAATTTTCTTGTAAAGATATACATAAGGTATTGTAAAAATAAAAGAAGTGTTTCAAATGAGAGACTCTCACATTCTGCCTCTTCAAGAAAAGCCTTTAAAGGCATTTGTATTAATTTACATTGCTAGCACAGCCTCTAACACCGCAAGAATCACAAAAAGCCACACTGTATTTCAGTAGGTGCATTGAATGAGGCCTGAGAATCAGCCCTCCCACAAATGTTAGCTAGAAATGAGTAACTGTTCAAACACTCTGCAAGTAAAGAGTTCAGGTCACAAGCAGTAATTGTTTAAAGTGGATAGATGTCTTTGAAAAGGGATCTTCTTTCACTCGCTCACATTTGAGGCATTTAAACTAAAGTACTCTTCATGGATAAATCTTTCTCACTGACACAGAAAAAGACATTATTTGTATCTTAGCAGTTTCATTTTTTTACTAACCTCAAGAAAAGTATTCTTTGTTATATAAATTTGTTTTATATTTATACAACAATATTCTTTGCTGTATAAATGCTGAAGATTTTCAGTAACAATGGTATTATTCAACAGCAAAAAGAACCTGGGCTCCACGTCCATACGATCATGTCAGAAGGTATGTCATATATCAACTCCGGATTTAAATTTGTAGTCCCTTTTATAGCATAATTAGCCCCAATATCTGAGGTTTGACCTCATACAGAAAAGTAAGGCCAAACCAGCTCTGTGAAATGAAGAACAAGTGTGTATGCCTCACTTATGTTTAAAGTGATCATCATCTTGCTTTAGATTATTTTCAGCAGATAAGCATTAAGTGAAAGTAGAATTAGCTTAATAATGCAGATGAAGGACTAAAACACACTCTAGTCATTACACCAATTACAAATGTCACGTCAACAAAAAAACCCACTATTTTGATCCCACCCAGATGATATGTGATACAAAGAAATGGATCTGTTAAAGGTGACTCTCAGAATTACAAAGTAAAAATAATGAATCATATCCACCGATTTCAGCCACAGCTCTATAAACATCCTGCAAGTCTGTTACAAGGATAAATACATTCCCCTCACCTAGCACCTTCCAATTAAATACCTCTGCGACTCAGCCGCATCCAACCAGCTCCAGATTCAAGTTAGTAGTAAAATTTCCTGGCTTACCAAGAACAAAAAAAATATGGAAATAAGAGACCAAATGTTGTATTCAATCATCCTGCAGTGATGGACTGGAATGGAACGCCAATCAGTTACCTCTCAGTCCAGTTTCAACCACTGGAAACCAATACACTAAAATATATTGGAAATTCTTTCATATTGGACTAATAATCCATTACAAAATATATTAAATGACAGTCTTATCATCAACTTCTTATGCTTGTTTGCTGTTAATCTTCGTTACAATTTTTTTAAAAATTCCAAACACATGAATTAAAGACAAAATTATTTATATCAAATAGTGAAAAATGGTACTTTGTTGACTATTTCGTGCATGCAGATCGCATTAAAACACACTTTTTTCAAAAAAGCCCTCTTTTGGAATAAAACTCACGCATACGATCTTCCTTTCCAAGCAATTCACCACACAATTTAACAAACCTACACATGGTTTGAATTGTGTAGTTCTTCTTTAATGTTCATGAAAGCACAACTTTGCCCTGTAAAATCCAAATTGTCTTAGAACTAAACCAAATCAGTAAGCTTTTTATCTTTATTTTGAAATACCTGTATTTAAATGTTTTACAGTGAGGTGATCTTACCAGGATTCTAAGTTGAAATAAAATAATTTCTTTTAAAAATGAGAATTCAATATAAGGGAAGAGTTTGCAGTATTTATTTAGTTCTAGCAGAGATGATCTGGCAGGTCAAGACTCTTGCATATCCCATCTGGAATTACACCATCAAAGGAATACTCATTCAAATGACTCAAAGGAATGAGTCATTTGTAAACTGCAATCTCTCAGCAGATAACTTTTTTTTTTTTAAAGCTGTGGTTTATGTAGAATTTCCTGTATTGATTAAAATTTTAAAGACTGGCATAGCTTTGTCTCAAAGACCCTAAGGTAAAACACCAAAAGCAGCCTTTACTACTTTGCTTTTTTGTAAAAAAGCTAGTCGCTGACCGACTAGAAAATATTTCCCCTCTGCCAGTATCTAAACGCTATCGAAAAAGGCAAGCTGCAACACTGACATGCACAACAAAGTCCGGACAAATGTCATGGCTGTATCAGGTGGAATTTTTGCAGTGATATGCTCTTTCCGTATGGCCCCAAGAGGAATTTTAGTTAAGACTTTTCTTCTTCCCTGCTGTTCCTAGTACAGTCATCAAGAAAAAAATACCTCCTCAAAAAAGCCAAATTTTTTTTTTATGAGAAAATTTGTGTTCTGCAATTAAAAGCCTAAAAGCAATTTTAGAGCTTGGGATCAAAATGCCCAAGAGAGTTGTGCTGGTACCGGTCAAGCAGGCTGTTGGCGGTTACTAATTATCAAATATATTTGAATTGTTCCGTGCAGTGAATCCGCAAAGGCTGTGAACCGAGTGACACCGATTCTCGTTGGGACTGGGACACAAGCCTGCAGCTCCTCCCGGCACCACCTCAGAGACAGAACCTTGAGCTACACAGGGTCAGAGTAGCTTCTGATGGCTCTGCACTTTGCAAGCACTCTTTAACAGTCAAGATAATCTTTCCACTGAGCATTTTATTTATCTGTAGAAGCGAAAACTGAACTTCACATATTTTGAATACAGCTATTTCATTAGTTTTTATGGAGTTCATCTCATATCTGTCAGAGGGCAAAAGCATGAGAATAACAGAAGTTTTTAACTTGACTTTTCTTTTTCTTAGGACGCATTCCTGTTAGATTTCTAAGCTTCCTTCCACTGCCATGGGTATTAAAACATGAAGGCCTAATCTTGCAGTTTCAACAATGCCTGTGTTAAGGGAATAATTTTTCACCAACACAGACTGCAACAGTAAAGACTACTGCCCCCCAGGGAAAAAGAATAGTAAGCAAGGCACCAGAGTGGAGAACCAGGTTATGCACAGCAAGGTTAGCACCAGACTAGTACCAGTGGTACACCAAAGCATCACCACCTCATCCCTTGGCTATTGCTTGGGATTGCACACACCGAGAACCATCATTCCACTGCAGTGGTTACTGTGGTGTGTGATTTTTAATCTCCACTTTCCTTTCAGCATGCAGTCATTCTGCTTTTCAAAGGCGCAAAACGTCTGTGAGTACTTCCAGCATACAGGAAGGCCCGAATAACAGATCCGTATGCGAATCTGAGAAGAATTTGCCTTTAGGATTAATCACTTTACAGCAAAAAGAGCCATGCTTAGTAACATGATTACTAATATGCAGGGGTTTTTCAGTCTACTAAAATCAACTGGAACATTTTATCCATTAATCATGTAATTCCATTTCAAAAAAACCTCAGCCTCATATAGGCCAGAAAGAACTTTCACCTCAAATTTCCCCATTTGGGGTTTTCTCTTGCTTTGAAAAGCACTTGGTTACAGTCAGAATCTGCACCCGCCATAGCGCTGCAGCAGTACTGCACACTGCGACAGAGAACACAGCTCACAAAGGTGCACGGGCTGGATGTTTTCAAAATACATGCTGCTGTGCTGAAGCTGCTTTAATCTGAGGGTTTTGTATGGGTAGGGGTTTTTTGGTTTTGTTTTTTAACAAGCTCATCTTAAATTGTTCTTCACGTGAGGTTCAGATAATATGAAGAAAACAGTAAAACTGTAATATCCCTTCAGCATCTAACAAAGAGTTACTTCCAGTTTGCTTTATACCTTTAGAAATTAAATTGTAAGCAATAGTATGCATTTGTTTTTCAGTCTCTTTTTTACAGCTTCCTGTTTTTTCTAGAAAAATGAATCAGACATTTGTTTCTCCAAGATAAAAAAAGACTACTGAAAATATTGTTCTAGTAGAGGCCATCCTGACAGAAAAGGAAATGTTCTTGAGACAATATCCTCAGCAAAAGGCATGCTTTTAGTAAAACAAACCAGACAGCACCCCAAAACTACTCAAATAAATGCAAACGTATGTCTGTATCTACAGGAAAAGTAGCACAAAATGGAAACTGACAGTGTACCTGTGTTTTAATTGCACCCCCATTTGTTTTATATGCAAGCTTATGCTTCTCTTTCGCCTTTAAATGTACTGCTCTGTTACAAGAAAGATCTGTAATAACTGCTAAAAAAACAGCATGTCAAAATCTCAAAATTTAATGGGTGTTTTGAGAAGCATTTGACTATAAATATACTGCACCAAGTGTTGGAATCAGTTACAATGCCTAAGTTTTGGCAATTATTTGGCAAGAAAATCAACACAAGCGTCTCCACATGATAACATAGTGGGTCTCTTAAATCTGAGGCATTTTTCAAAAAGAAGACCATCAGACATGAATAGGATTACTCCTTTATCTAGCACAGCACCAGATCATGCAAGAGTTGCTTTCTGGCATGTACAGCACCTGAAACCACTTCTGGTGCCACAGACTGTTCCTACATTTCCAGGCTCAACACAAAACAGTGACCTGCCGCAGTGGCATGAAACATCATCCCAGTGTTTGGCAGTGGAACGTCATGGCAAGTCTGCTTCTGTCAAATAACTCACAGGAGATGGTAGATCTAGCTGTTGAGATCATTAAACAGAATGTAAGGAATCAAAGTTAGATCATCCCTCTGTCCTCAGAGCAGGCTTACCATGGAAAGAAAATAAACATAATAACATGAATCATTCAGTCACTGCAGACAACTGCTTAAAATAATGTTTCTCCATAGATTTGGGTGAGTACTGGCATGGTTAACACCAAGAGCTATCCTCTTCTTTACAATTTACGGACTAGAATTGCAAAGTTATTTGTGAAGTTACTGTACACTGAATTACAGTAGACAGAATCAGAAGCCTACAAATTTATATTCCTATTGCAACATCCTCATTACAAACACATAATAACGCTTATTACACACTGTAAAAAGGCAGGATATTAAAACAAGATTTGTGCCTATCAGGGAAGTATCTGCAACTGTGTTAACAGGAAGAGCAGGGTCAAAAAAACTTAAGCTTTTAAGAAATGTAAAGTGGATTATATGAAGGAGTTGTCTCTAACAGAAGGGGACTGGACTAGATTCCTAGTACATCCCGTGCTTCTACAAAATAGTCCCTGTAAACTAAAATCTACATACAGTAGTCCCATGGCAAAAAATTTTTTTACAAAACTCTAAGTGCCAATCAAGTCTGAAGAACACGAGGGTTTTTTTAGTATTGTATAAACAAACAAGGTTGACAAAACTCTCTTCTAAGTTGCCTGCATGAAAAGACCTGACTCTCAACATTTTTGCAAACTTTTGGTCTAAACTTCTGGTGGGGGGGCAAGCTATAAAGGCCCCAGCTACTCACCTGAAGTTGGATGAAAGTTTCCCTCTCATTAAACTCAGCTTTAAACCTCTTCTTGTCCTAGCACTGCCTAGCAGTGCCCAGTGGATGCTCCCCTCCCCAAAAAAAAAACCCAAAACACAACAGGAGAACATGCAGCTGTATGTCTTCATTTCTGATGATGCTGTGCTAATTTTAGAAGTTTAATATTTACATGCCTTTTTCATTTTCATTATTTCTGTTTCAAAAGCTGTTGTTAAGTTGGAGAAATCTGAAGTAAAACGCCCTCACAGTTCAGTAATTTTACAACAGTTACAGAGTTTGAACGGGAAGGACATGTACACCGTCACAATGTGGTTGATTAACCTTGGGGCAGCAATTCAAGTTATTCAGACTAACTAGCTACTGAAGAGTTCTGCTTGTTATTAGTTTTCCTTAAAGTAATACAGCAGCCTGTATTCTGAGAATTTTGAAGTTTTCTTCACCCCAAAGCAGCATGATGAGTGGACCCATACCATAACCTGCAGGTGCACACCCACGGTGTTGCACGCTCCGAGCCCGTGATCAGCTACAAACCCCTCGACATTCCTGTACTACTGCTTCAAGATGTTGCTGGCAGGGGTCCATGCTCCACACACTACTTCTATCAGCACTAGACTGGTATTTGCTCTGGAATCTGAAAAGTAAAACTTCTACACATATTTTAGCTCCTTTTCCTTCTATTTTTATTCTTTCTTTACACTTTATCTTATGTTCATAAGAAGTTGAAAATAATTCATTCTGTTTAAAGCAGAAACAGGCAGAATCAATTACAGCACATTTTCCAGTGGTGTGCGTCTTAACGTGCTATTCACTTCTTTAATAAATTTAGGAAAATGACCAAGCATTTTTTTAAAGTCCCTTTTCAGTAGCCTAAAAGAACTACATTAATTATAACAGTGCCATTGTATCAAGTACTTTGCATATTCTAAGATAAGAATGCTGTTCTCACAAAGAGAGATACTCCAAAGAAGCAGCCATACATTTGTTACTTGAATACTTGTGTTTGTGTATATTGTGTTTATGTGTTCCATCTCTAAAAAAAGATCCACTGGAAACCTGAGGAACAAGAAGCCCCGTAAAAGTCAAATTTTGAGGCAAGAACTATTATAGCATGCAGAACGGAGGGGTTTTTTCTCATAACAAGATAGAATCCAGGGAAAAAAACCCTACATTCTAATCATTGTTGATCTAACAATATGCTGTGGCTGGGTGAGACAAATGGAGTCATCAGTGAACAAAATCAGCTTACTCATCATGTCAACAGGGTTATTTTAATTAACATCAAAAGCCAAGCACATCTGGTGCAAGTCCTAGCTAAGAGGTCTCCACGCTGGGACAGATACTGAACACACCAGGACACTGATCCCCTTACTTCAGCTGTTTTCAGGAAGAAATAATCACTACTTTCAGTACTAAAAATAGAAATTCTAAATGGAAAAACCTTGAAAAGTAAACTTTGGCCTCATCTTGGTAAGTGTTAAGCATTTAAAACAAACTGTTGCCTACAGAAGTTATGGAGAGCTTGACACCTCTCAGATCATTATCGACAATCTAAACTTAGAAAACCATCTAGTGATTTTGGGAGCCTCATCTGGATAAATGAGGAACATTGGCAATATCAGATAATGGATGTAAATAAAAGCTTGAAACAATATTTGGACTATTAAAAAAGGGTAAGAAAACTCTTATTAATCCTCTGTAGCTAATGGAGAAAAATTTTCACATGATCTGCAAAATTGATAAACCATTTACACAGACCAAAGACACCACAGAGTGCAAAACAAATTTCCTGCCAGCATGACAAAGCCACACACAAAGCGCGCTGCGGGGGCACCTCCCATACTGGAGCATGGCAGCCTGTTGTTAGGGGACCAGCAGGCCCAACTGGGAGTACAGATTCTCTAGGGGCATTCCTGACTTTCCTGTCACCTTCCCTCTACTTGGGCAGGGGACCAAAATGCAATCACAGTTGGTGGCTATCAACTCAGACACAAACTGCTCTGTTACAAGTGCAAGACAACAAGTGTTCCCAAAGGTGGAAAAACATACACAATTTTGGCTGGTCAGCTGTGGCTCCACTACAGCTGATCACATCCACAATCTACAGAGGCCTTTACAAGGCTGTCAGAATAACTTTGAAACTGAGCTTTCTGTATTCTTAGTCTATTTGTGGAGGGAACTTAGAACAAATCATATTAAAAAAATAAAGAAATGTAAATGGAACATAACCAAAGTAAAAATCATACGAAATCAGT
The DNA here is from genome assembly GCF_031877795.1 of Strix aluco. Lineage (NCBI taxonomy): Eukaryota > Metazoa > Chordata > Aves > Strigiformes > Strigidae > Strix > Strix aluco. The sequence continues at coordinate 31,708,990 of NC_133939.1, read as the reverse complement.
AGCTCCGGAAATTTTCATAAATAGATGCTTTTTTTTTTTTTGTTAGATTGGAATTGTGCCACTCTCTTTTTAATATGATGACTGGTTCAACATTTTTCTGCTTTCAAGTTTCACAGAATTTTAAAAGGATGCTTTTTTAATCCTGGGAATGTCACAAATCTCAAATCAGGATCTTTCCTAGCTTTGACAAAATCTTTTACAACATACGCACTTTTACTGACTATGCTCAGTGCTGAATCTTTAGCAAAACCTTAATTTCTCTTAAATATCAATCATTTAATGTGCCACTTTCAGTAAGTTGTAAACAGTCTCACTACAAATCTTTTATGCCAGTTATTCAATTTTACACTGTCCACTCTCTTGCAGTGGCATAACTTCATTGATTCTCTACTGCCATAAAGTCTTTCAGTAGTACATAAAAATCAAAATGCCAAAAATAAAACATGAATAAGGAAGCAGAACCCTCTGCCACCTCTAATAAAAATGAGTTTTGTCTAAAATTATAATCTATCGTTTGGGTGATGTCAGAGCTGAGAGACAGTGATGGCAGCATCTGTGAAAAGATTATCCCATGACTGCAAAAGCCTTCACTAAAGGAACGGCTGTCAAAAAATTATACCAGGTATATCCTCTGCAGTATGAAGGGATGGTAAGAATCACTGGCATCACTAAACTGTTCCTGCTAGCAAGGCTGCTGTGTCACTTAGAGGAGCTGTAGATGGCATATACACACATTTATTCAACATCAAAATCTGGTCTGCACTTCTCACGTTAACTTCACATCAAATCCTCATTCTTGACATGTGCCTATGCAATTAAGCCATATACATTTGCAAAAAAAATTTTTTTCCTGAACTCTCAAAGCAAAAGCACTTACATTTCTGTTTAAACACATACAGTAGAATGAGTGAAATGACAAACATGACTAGGAAAATGTAGTGTCAAAACCAAATGTGAAATAAAAAACCCTTTTGTGAAGAACTCCCACACTAAATTCTGCTCTTGTAAGCTCAAAAATGTTGACCTTTTCCCAGATTCCCCCCAGAGCTGTACATGATGACCACACAGTGCAGGCTGTGCTCACTCCCTGGTGCAAAGCCTGCTTTGTTTGAGTCCCCAGATATCCAACCCAGGTGAATCAAGGCACCGGTAAGAGGCTGCACAGAAGCATATCCACGTCTGTGGCTCCAACAGACACCAGGCAGTGTGGATGTTAAGATTAGAAAAGCTACTTTTGTCCAAGCTGTCCAACTCAGCAGACAGTCCAAAACCTTTCTCAAGTGGCAATTACTTTTAATCCTGAAGCTTTTGAAAACACCATGTTTCGAGAAAATTCTGAAAACAACATTTGCATTTCCACTTTAATGTGTACAAAATGCTGCTTAGGCAAACTGACACAGAACAGTTTGGTTTTGTTCTTTTTCTTTCTTCCTTTTTGAAAAAGGAGACTCCAAACCCACATCACCCAAACAATTTATCATGTAAAGAGACCTCTGAAAATATGGTCTGTAAACCAAACAAACTCCAGCTGGGCAGGGTGCCTTCCCCTGACACCTGTGAAGTCTGCTCCTATGAAAAATTCTGTTCTACCTCCGAACGTGTCTGGGGTGTCGCTGTTGTTTGTACAAACTATAGTTTCTGTACACAAGCCCACAGGAGAGGGGCGTTGGAGGCAACCTGCAGCCCTCTCCAGGGATTCTGAACTCCTGCTGCTGGCAGAATGGCCAAGAATCACCAGTGACTGCACCAGGATATTCTGGTGGTTAAAGTCTGAGCTGCCCGATGGAAACACAAACTTTGTGTCAGCTTAGAATGGTAACACTGCAAAATAAGCTTACATTGTAAGAAACAGCTTCCACTGAGCAAAAATTTAGTGTTTATTACTGTACGCTATCTGCTTCAATACACAGAAATTTTTCACGGGCAAGGACAGACACCAACCAGTTCTTACTGCACATGCCCTGCATTATCAGTACCACCACAGATACTTCTGAGTTTCGTGCTTGCGCCTCAATCTTTAACATGCTATTGAAAAGATATTCTTCTAGTTTTACACAATAGAAGCGAAGGCACAGAGAGATTACGTGATTTCCTAAGAGTCACCCTCTGCAGCACAACAGGAACCGGGCTGCTGTTTCCTTCAGCCTGGGTCAGCTTCCCAGTGACTCGTACTTCCTTCTCCAATGCTGCTGTATTTAGGGCTTGACAGTGAAGGTGAAGCCTAAGAAAACATGTCAATCAAGAAGTTTTGAGAACTTCTTTAAAAGTTAACTTCTTTAAAACAGACTTTAAGACTGCTACTGGCCTTTAAGAATCTCACATAAACAGAAATCTCATAGTTCAAGTACAGTTTTTGATTTCAGACACACAATACACTTTAATACAACCTTTTAGAATTTCTTGACAGAAGACTATTACTTCATTTTGTGATGCTTACACCATTGCTCACCAATCAATCATTGAAAAATAGGAATGTAGAACTTTTAATACAAACACCAACAGTAGACAGACTAGAAAAATTGCTCTCAGGTAGGAAAAAGCATTACTTGTGGCACGGGGAAAAATTCAAACGTACCATGCAAGCATCCTCCTATTCACAAACCTGAAAGACTGTCCCCGAAAAGGATTAGGGACAGATCAATACCCAATGAACAAAAAGGAGCACTCTGACCCAAAAACAGTGAGGGGCCAGCAGATATTGTGAAGGGGATGGGCAGACAGACAAGTTCCTGGAGGAAAAGCTGTGTCTGGACTTGCAGCTCTACTGTTGTTGTGCTCACGCTGTAAGTGCCGATGGGCACGCTACCAGCCACAAGGAAACGCAGCAGCTGACTCCTCTTGCACACCTCCCCTATACTGTAGTCATTTGTGGGGACACCATAAGCAATTATCTCAGTTTTAACACAATGCATCCTGTTCAGTTCTCTAGGCAAGCCTGTGTCTGTCTCTTCACTGTAGCTTCAGTCACATCTGCCTTAAACATAGTCATAGGTACAGTGCAACGTTCCACATTCTTGAAGAGTTCATACACCAGTCACAGGCATCAGCACTCATGCTAGGTCTGGACTTTGATTTAATCAATGTAAAAAAATGCCCAGACTAAAACAACCCCACCTCCACTCCACATCACGCCCACCCCTCTCTCTCTCTCCCCCTAAAATGAACGGGAAAAATGCAAGAAGTCTGTATGTTGAAACTCAGCCCACATGACATTTCCTTTGGATTTAATTGCTTCCATACAATTTGTATCTGCTAGTCACGCCAGGCCCCAGAGCACTAAATACGCTGTTACAAAGAAGCTCTTGTCCTGTAATAACCTCCTTAATCAAAGAGACTGAATTATGGGTAATACCATTTTTCAACTTCATCCAAAGCATCCAAAGAGGAAGCGAGTCAAAGCCCAACCACTGACTCTTCCAACGTGATCCGAAGGAGGGAACAGTAAAAAGCTGGAAAGGACAGACTTTACAGAGTCAGACCTGTTTGAAGTCAGACACATTCATCACCTTCAGCAGCAGATGGCTCTGCATGCTGTCATCTGCCTACCAGTCATGGAGGAAAGATGGTCACGCAGACCATCTTTTAGATGTTGACTATAGCAGCTCACAAAAATTAGAAAAATAAACCTACCGCTCATTTTTCTTTTTCTGAGCAAACCAAACCATTAGGAAAGCCAATACCCTTTCAGATGGTTCCAGAAAAACTTTTTCATGGTAGTGTTCTTAATTAACACCTGTATCTATTCTACACACATCTTTCTTAAAATATGCTAATTGATATTCTTTTCTAATGATTAATGCATAAAGCAACTGTATTTTCAGCTCGTATCATGAGATGTATGCATGACAGTTGTCATCCTTTAACACACAAATACACCTGGACTTTGGGTTTAACACTAAGACTAAAGGATTAAGACAAATTTCATTAAACCAGTGCAATTCACTGCATGCATGTTATTCATTTATTAGCTGAAAAGTGTGCATCAGTCCAATATATCCAATTTTATATCAACACATCAGTGTGTACAGCAGGGTTGTTACCATGTCCCTAAATCATTTAGAAGTGCATACACCTAAATTTAGAGCAACTTTTGTGTCTAGACAGCCCCTTACAGTAAGTTTCTTATATATTTCCTCAAAGGAAACCCTTCTTTAACACTTCTAGGGGCAGCGTAGTCTTGCTTAAAGCTTTCGCCACTGACACTTTACAGCTAAGTCAAAAGTGCAGCTTGTATCCTAACTCAGAAAACCCGCCAAGGGAGGGAATTGGATCACATCCTGTAAATCGAACGTGTCCTCGAAGCAATTTTATGCCAGATCTGCTTCCATCCTTGGATTTTATTAAGCACCACATTTTAAGCACCATATTAACCACCAAATTTTATTAAGCACCACAGCTGACGTTATTTTAGATTCTGACAAAACAGCCCATTGATCACAGAAAGATACTGTATTGGACCAGAAAACTAATAATTATTATCTTTCATCAGAAATGCTGTAGCCGCTCCTACTACCAAATTCTGAGAAAAAGAAGTAGCTCACAGATCCTTGTTTGTTTGGTTTTTTTAAGAGGGACTCCAACATCGACATAGAAATTAGCTTAATTCTTCTTCGTAGCTATGCTTTATAAATTTATATCAAAAGAAGTTATTTGTCTATCCAGTCAAAATTTCCTCCAGTGAATCAGTCTGATTTTAAAGTAATCTATTCCAAATATTCGTAATTGTCAATGGGAAGAAAAACTTTTCATTTCCACAAAGTTAAACATATGAATAACTTTTTTTCACTTCACTGTGAACTGTAAGCTTAAGCCTGACAGATCTTGCTGTTAGTACTCAAAGCAGACTTTGTTAAATAGCCCATTTACAACCAGCATCAATAAACACGATCCATCGCTCTGGCTGCAGCAGATCTGCACAGCTGGTCTACGATACAGGAACTTAAACCACCACATTCTGCTCTTTTCACCAGCTCTCTCCAGTCAAGATCTAAAAGAGAGACCCGACAGTCAGTGAGATGTGACCCTGCTCTGATCGGACCTTCCAAAGACCCCAGAAGTAGTTTTTCGTGTCTCACTGGAGTTCTGCTATAAGGCCACTGTTGTCGTAACTAAACCTGCATGCTTGACACATTCATGTGCCTTTGGCAACAAATGCAGTCACCTCTAAAAGAAGAGTGTTAATCCAAACCAAAAATTTTAAACTCATGAACCAAAATGTTGTCCATTAGAATATTAAAAATATTTCCAACATTCCAATTTTCAAAAATCTGTGTAATAAATTACAAAGCTCTTTCCATGAACTACTAGGCCACCTGCTGTTTCACCGTTTCATTTGAAAGCACGAAGTTTTGAGGCCCTGGCACAGGTTGCCCAGAGAAGCTGTGGCTGCCCCCTCCCTGGAAGGGTTCAAAGCCAGGCTGGACGGGGCTTTGGGCAACCTGGGCTAGTGGAAGGTGGCCCTGCCTGGGACAGGGGGGTGGGACTGGATGGGCTTTGAGGTCCCTTCCCACCCAAACATGAAAATGAATCTGAAGATATTATTTGTAAACTACTGTCAGCAAATGAACACATAAACTTACTCTTGACTTCTGTATTAAAAAAATATATAATTTGGGTAAATAATTATCATAGTCTAACAATTATTAAAATGTAAGCCTCAGAAAAATACAAAGAAGAATCAATCTAACAGGTATGGCACATATATATCCTGAGACCAGCTTTTTAACTAAAAATTTCACCACAGGATCAGATGAAACCTCCTGTTAAACGGATGGACGTTCAGTTCACCAAATTCAGTAGAAAGCCAGTGAAAATTCAAAGCACTCAGCACTGCATAAGCTCCATTCTGCTGTGAACGATGATGCAACCTATATTTAAAGTTGCAGAAATTTTACAAAAGACGTGATTTTAAGTCCTGAGTTAAAGATGAGGCAATGTCAAATATAGACAAAACCTTTTCACATACACAAAATGTGAATTTTGGCTTGACCACCAGAAAAAAAACAATGGTTCTGCCCCACTTCTCCTGAAAAATACCTTAACAAGTGCACTCAATTAAAAGTGACTGAACTTCAAGGATTATGCAAAATGCAAATTTTAACCCATGAAACAGTTCAGCCAGGCAATTCACTGTAAGAGAAAGAACTAATTATACCTATTTCACTATCAGCTTTGTAACCTACAGCAGCGAAACCCATCAAGCTGCACTTTGCCCATAACAAGCTGACCACATTCACTGTCCATTCGTTTTGCATACCATTTTAATTGCCTTTTCTTTCTCAGTATTTTACTTCCATACACTCCTTTGCATTGACAGAAGCACAATGAAACTAAATTACTACAGACTTTTTTTTTTTCCTGTGGAGATCACTGCGGGTCTGGTTTTAGTTCAATTCACTACTAATGTACCACTGAATATGGAAGTGAATCTATTAAGCCTTTCAAGTCAACAAAAGAAATAAAAATAAATAAATACATTGGAAAATTCCATGCTGGTACTGATGTACTTAAAAGCTAATCTTACAGAATTTTCTTAGGCGGTATACATACTGTTTAAATGCACTGCTAAAACAGCCATCTAAAATATAAAATTAACAAACATCTTCAAAACCAAAAAAATTGGTGCAGGTTTTCAACCGATCACATGAACTTCACTGTTTGCTCTGTCTGAACATTCCTATCAAGTTGTGTTGACATGTTGATGTCAAGCTGAATACAATCATGAGAACTTACTCACTATCTAGTGGGACATATCAATAAAACATTATTATAAATCAAAAAGGTACCTAAAATCTACCAGGAAACCTCATTTCCTTCATGTAATATTACAAAAAAAGATTTTAACTGTGTATGCAGATTGTTATGAAATAAGTGCTGTTATAGTTTGTCAGTGTTTATTATTTAATAATTTGCCAAGTACAGAAATTAAGCTCACACAGATGTATCTGAAATACAGTTGTGTTCTGTACATACGTATTAAACTGAGAAACTTTTAAAGCTGTGATGACTGAAATGCAAGTTCTGACTGGAGTCATAGGTACGCAACTCTAATGAAGCAGAACAGCCTACTAAGTACGTAACAGCAAGAATATGGACTGGTGTCTATGGCTTTTATCAGTATGTCCCCAAAACAACTGCAAATATCAACAGTTCTTTAATAAAATGTATTAAATACTCTTGTGATTACTGATTCTATTGTTTCTACTGTACTTTAAAATTTACATAGCTAATTTTGGGAGCATATTCAAATTTATCTATGTAACTCTCCCTTATCAGAAATTTAGACAATATTTTGTACTGAAATAAAACAGCTATTCCTGGACAATATCTAAGGTCCATTTCTGAAATTCTTATTGTCCTCTTATTGGGCAATTGCCCCTTATTTGGGCAAAAATCCTATCAAGGCCTAATATTTGCAACAAACTGACTAGAGAACTAAAATAACTCTGTTTTGAGAGTCAACTTTGAAATTCCATTGTTTTTCTTGCTTGCACATAGTACCAGAAATCATTAAATCAAGAGAATATAACAAGTTATTTCTAATCCTAAAATTATTTTTCCTATTTTTGTATTTCCTGTTTTCATTTGTAGGAATTAAATGGCCTAACTGTGTATGTCTAAAGAGTTGATGTGCTGACCCTCTCTCCTATCTGATTACTTCAGAGGTCCCTTAGACAAAGCCCCATCACCCAAGTTTTGCCAAAACGAGATCTGGCCCAATCTCAGAATCAAGAAACTGAGATTACTCCACGCATCATCTTGATCCCAGGAAGGTAAAACCCAATTCTCATTTGCACAGAAGTTAAGGAAGTTCTCTGGATTTATACCATCATCATTCAAACAGCATTTGAACTACAGACTCCAGTCCAAGGAGCCATCAGACAGACCTCTTACGCTGTCAGTCACGGCTTGCAAATTTAGTTTTGACCTGTATATTCCAATCCCAGAACTTCCAAGCATCTCTAAAATGAGTTTCTAAGGTGAGCTATAGTTGAATTTCCATCTATTAAACTTCAGGTTTGTATCACAGCTTTCCTGCCTGTTAGGAACTCTTTAACGTCGTAGATACATGCATTCATTCCAGAGAAGTCACTAGTAGCAATACGTCTCAACACCAGCTGGCACATTAGAACTTATTTTTAATAAAGGGATGCTGGCAAGGGAAGGAGTGCAGGCACTAAGTCCCACATGAATAGTCACTGGAGACAAGGAACAAAACAAACCCCTCCATATGTGGATTAAATGCTCCAAAAGCCGCATGCTTTTGTAAATGCCTCTTTCTAATGCACAACACCAAAACCAGCGAGGGTGCGTGGCCTCTTGCCTTGCAGCATCTTCCTACAAGAACCAAAGAGAGCCCCACCTTTCAGGGCATGCATCACATCCGCGAGCAACTGTGGTCACAACTGTGGAACTATACTGCAGAAGAGTCCTACAAAGGTGTGCTTTCCATGCTTTTATCAGAATTTAGCAGAGTAACTGTCTCGGGCATTGTCCATCTCCTCCCCCATTGCTAGTTGTGTAACTGCATTCCTGAGGCAGAAAAGCACCTCTGTTACGAATACTGTACAGCACCACCACAACATCAATACAAAATAATGAAAATCTCTACAGAATTAACACAAATGGCTTTCAGGGGAAGGCTGTATTTGGAAATCATTTGAGCACTTCACCTGTCTTAATATTACTTGTTTTGTAGTTTTTGTCCTGGTATGACAAATGTTCGCTGTAGCACTGTAAAAAAATCACCATAATAAAGACAACAGCAGCAACAGTTCCACCAATCTGTTCAACACAAATGCCGAGTTCTCTCTATTCTGTTTACCTTCTGGAATGAAATCAGAGTCTGACCAAGAAGCACCGTACACGCACTGAGAAAACATTAAAACCTTAGTCTTCATTTGAAATACGAGGCTGTACCACCTAAAAACAAATCGGTGGAAAGTAATACTTGAAAAATTCTTTTTAGAGAATATGTGTACACAGCTCAGCATGTGGATCGATAGGCAACTGATATTCCCACTTACCAACACAAGAGCCACCCAAGGCAGCTTGCCTGTCTTTCCAGAAACCCTTTTTATCAGAAATAAATCACACTTAAATTTTTTTCCGCACATGCAGAAAAATGCTTCAGATAACATTGCTGTAAGTGTGTGCTCATTAGTCTGTTTTCCATCCCCCACTCCTGCAGTTTCGTATTTAATTACAGGGTGGAGTGGTCCCCAGGCTACTTATGTTTCTTCCAGTCACAGCCAGAAAATTTCTGCAGGAACTGACATGCAGGAGTGTGATCGCTTCAAGTTATAGCTGGTTCCCGGTCAACAAGGTTAGCTCACTGTTCACTGAAGGTCCCATCGCTGGTTTACTTTAACAGTTCTTGAAAATAGGTTTAAATACAAGAAATCGCATTCTAAACTTCAGCAGATGATAAAGGCCTTAACAGGGCCTAATCTGGCTACTTGCTCTTGATTTCCCTCTCACTTTTCTTTTGCTAATGACTATAAACAAATCTTTATCATTAAGCTGGAAAGAAATGGCAATTTTTTTGACAGACAGGCCTTGAATATAGGGAAATGTAACCCTGGATGCCTGGTTTGAGTCAAGAGGATTTTCAAGCTCATCATCTGATTCAACCCTACATATTATCGCACAGTTTTAAATGCCACTTCCATTAATGATGTTAAATTTCTGCAGAAAATTCTATTTTCACCTGAAAAACATTACACCATTTGCAAAATATTATAATTCATGTGTGATTATTTTATAGCTAAGTATTACTCCCAAAAGCACTGAGGTATAAAGAAATACAGGCATAAATACATTATTCCAATTGATTTTTATACAACTGAGAAAAGCTCTGTTGGATAAATAAAACTGGGGAAACAAAACAAAGACTAACCTAGGTAATAGATTACCTACACAATGAAAATTTTACTTTATACCAAAAAAAGGATGTTGTTAATTGGAGTGTTACTGTTGACAGGACTTGGAAAAAAAAATGAAAGACACTTTGGAGTTTTATCCAGTTTCTTTTTTAACAAGGGACTTGCATTTTTAGCCTAAGCAACAAGAATCCATCAGCCTGGAAAACTCGGTCTCTGTGTCAAAAATGTGCGACAGGAAGGTGAAACCACATGAGCTCATTTTGCTATCAGTCAAAAACCAAACAGCAGCCAAAGACTGTGTTATGTAATTTTCAGCCAGAGGTATCTGAAAACACTCGCTAGCCAAGCCCTAGCATGAATTTATAGAAAATATTTATTTACAAATGATCTGTTGCAGTGCTCCTATCAGTCAGTTGCTGCTTCTCTGTCCCGTTCTGTTGAGAGAGATACATGCAGAGTGCAGCGCAACGAGATCTTCCCATTCAGGTGACAGACTAGGTTAATAAAACACTCCTAATCTGGATCCTGGTCCATGTCCACCCAGTATTATAAACCGCATACAGCAACATACAGAATGGCAGAAAGAAATTAAACATATTTTCATGCTTTGCTAGTAACTCAGAGTATGACACGAGGCAAAAGTCCAAACTGTGCAGACTAATGCGAAGATTGGGCTCTCGTGTAACCCTTTGCGGATTCCAAAGCCACAAGGCAAAGAAATTATTGCAGAATCCTGTAAATTATGCATTTATTCATTGTTCTAAGCAGTAAACATTCTCTCTCTTTCCCCCGAGCCCCACCACGCACTGCCTGTATGCCATTTATTACGGCTGAATGCACACTTGCACAGGGCTGGATGTGAACTCAAGACACTGCTCTTTTGACCGAGAGGCTGCAGTAGAAGAGTAAACGGTCTCCTGCAGCCCTGGTCGTTTAACTCCCTCAATATCCTTAGGCAGATGCTTCATCAGCGAGTCTTTTATTTCATTAGCAAACATTTTGTCACTGTGTATTAACCGGGTTAATACAGCGACACTGAATTTGCGATGAACCTGCTGCAGCGACACAGAACCCGCCAAAATGAGGCCTCCCCACACATTACAATTATTGCCCGTTTCCAGGCCTATGGGACTGCTGCGGATCCCGTTCCAGGTCAGCAGCAGCCCACTCTGCCAGAGGGACCGGCGGTTGGTATCAGGCTGCTCACAACCCGCCCCTGAAATACGGGAGCCTCCTCCCGTGCCCCCGAAGATACGGATGCTATAAATCCTTCCCCGCCTCCCCGCAGCCCGCGCTCTCTTCGCGCGGAGCCACCCCCGAGCGCGGCGGTTCCGCGGAGGGGGCCCGGGCCGGGGACACCCCCCCCCCCGCGCCCCCGCAGCCTGTCTCAGCTCCAGCGGGTCACGGACACGCACCGTCCAGTTCCCACCTTCTGGAAAACTCCCTCAACAGCCGCCGTTAAACCGATCTTAACAAATCAGTTCGGGGGCGCGCGGCCGAACAGGGGAGCGCGAGGGACGGGGCTAGCGGGCAGGGCTCTTCCCCCGGCCCTGGGGGACGATCGCCGCCGCCCCCCCGCCTCTTCCCGCCGCTGACGCGGGACGGAGCTCGCTCCGCGCACCCGCCTCGGGCTTCGGAACTCCCGGTGCCCCCCGCCCCGGGAGCCCCTCGCCGCCTCACGGCGCTGCCCCCCCCCCTCACCTCACAGGCGCTGCCCCCCTCCCCGCCCCTCAGGGCACTGATCCCCCTCCGGTCTCCCCTCACGGCACTGCCCCCCCTCACCCCACGGCACTATCCCCCCCCCCACCCCGTTCTCGCCCCCGGCGCTGCGCCCCCCCCGCCGCACTCACTTGAGGAAGTAGCGCTGCCCCGCGTGCGTCAGCGCCATCTCCCAGCCGGGCGGGAGCGGCGGCTCGTCCGTCCCGTCGTAGGAGCGCTGCCGGAGGTGCGCGTGCTGCGGCCCGGGCGACCCCGCCAGCGAGGCGGGCGACGAGTGCGAGCGCGCGTGCTGCGCGGCGGCGGGGGGGGGCGGCGGCGGCCGCGGCGGGGGGGGCCCGCCCGAGTCCGTGCTCGACTGCCGCGAGTGCGAGCCCGAGTCCGGCTCCCTGAAGAAGGACTCGGGCAGGACCTTCTTCCGCCAGGAGCTGGGCTTGGGGTTCATCACCGCGTTGAAGAGCGCCTCCAGCTCCGTGTCCAGGTCCTGCGTGACGTGGATCACCTGCTGCCCCGGCGGCGGCGCCGCGGGGTTCATTTTCCACACACCCCCCACCCCGCCCCGGGCGTCCCGGCCCCGCTGCAGGCCGAGGACGCGCCCTTCGGAGCCGGGCGGGCGGCGCGGGGAGCTGCCGCTGCGCCCCCGCCACCAGCGTCGGTGTCCTGGGCGGCCGGCGGAGAGGCGGGCGGGTCAGCCCCCGGGCAGCGCGGCGCCCTCCCCCGGGCCGGGGCCGGGCCGCGGCGGGACGAGGGCAGCGCCGGCCCCGCCCGCCCGCCCGCCCCCCCAGGGCCCGTCCCCCCAGGGCCCGTCCCCCGTCCCGCCCGCAGTTATGCAACTGCCGCGAAAACTTTGGGAGTTAGGGACCGCGCTGGGACGGGGGCGGGTGTTCGGGGTGGCCCTCAGAGCCCGCCGGACCGGGCCCTTCAGAGTCCCCGGGCCTCCCCTCAGAGCCCGCCGGGACCGGGCCCCTCAGAGTCTCCGGGCCTCCCCTCAGAGCCCGCCGGGACCGGGCCCCTCAGAGTCCCCGGGCCTCCCCTCAGAGCCCGCCGGGGCCGGGGCTGGGCCCGCCGGGGCTCCCCTGAGCGCCGGCCGGGGTCTGCCCTCGCATCCCCCCCGCCCCGCCGCTCGGGCCGCCGCTGCCCCCGTCCCGCACGAAGTTAGCGGGGCCCTGGCCGCCGGCCCGCAGCCCTGCCCGCCCCGTGGGGGGGTCCCAGCAGCCCCGGGGGCCGTGCCCGCTCGCTGGCGGGAGCCCCCGGCCCGGCCCGCCCCTCCCCCATCGAGCAGGGCTGCTCCGAGCTCTGCTGCTTCAGTGTTCGAAGAAAAGTGGAGCGTTTTTTCTCCTGGCGCGACTTAATTTCTGTCAGCCTAATGAGCTTTGCTTTAAAGCCTTTATTTAGGAAGTTCGTGGGTGATACTAATTTCTGGGAGGAAAATGATGCTTAAATCAGTTCATGTACAAGCTTCATAGCATAACTGAGCCATGCTGTGGTGATGGGGAAAAGAGGGAAGTGTTCACAGTGACATGGACTACCACACCTTTGTTGTCAGTTAGGTCAGGTTTAGCCCTTTGCTGGCAGGTTCAGTGCAGAGTTGCATGGTAAATCCCTTCAACTCACTATCCACGGGTGGTATTTCAGATACGGCTCTGATACCTCGTGGGTCTGTCCTGACCCCTGTTCTCAGTCACTTGTCCTCTATTTAGTATGTACTAGAAGCTGGAGCTGTCATCAGAATGCATTCCTGAGGCCTTCTGTAAAGTAAATGTAATACATACAATTATTTTTGAATCTCATCTCATTTTTTGGTGCTCTTGGAACAACTTCTGAATGGTGATGTGACCAGAATTTGCTGCATCTGTAAAGAATAATGTTGTTCACTTTCCAACTTCAATGTTGTTTTTTACAACAGGAAGCATACGGTGTTTTCGTAACTACACACATATAGATACCACACGTTGACTACACGACCACACAACTTTATTTTAGTAACGCATTTCTTCATTTCATTTCTGCCTTTTGGACAGACTCCAGGCTATGCTGATGGATAAGAATATACCCTCAGTAATCAGAGTCTACATTAGAAGTGTCTTAGGTAAGTAACTTTTTTCTGAACTTACTTATTTCTTACTCTTTTTTCTTGAGAAGAAGCATGAACTATTCTGAACTTCATTTGTCTTCTCCAGCTTAGAACTTGGACCTGACTCTTGAACAATCTTTGTCCCTTGCTCAGTCTTACATTTAATATTGGTGATGCAGATTCTGAGATTCACAGCTTAAGCCTGTACATGGACTCGGGATTAGGATCAGCTGGCTCTATGGAACAGATTTGCTTGTGCATTTCCTGATTTCCTTGCTTTAACAAATATTCCCTGTCATTTATTTTTCCTTACATTTCCTGTTCATGTTTCCATTGGCTAGGCAGATCTCCTCCTTGGTTTGTGGGGGTTTTTTTTCCACATCTGCTGTATTTCTGGTCAGGAAACCCAGTACTCCTGAGACTTGTTTATGCTTCCCTTCCCTAAGAATTTTCCATGCTATCTTTTGTACCATTCTTCTGCTGTTTCCTTACTGGGTCACTTGCTAGCGGTTTTACTAGCTCAGGCAGCTGAGCTAACGACGGCACCTGCTCCAGCGTTAGGCAGATATGACAGATCTTCTCTTTCCTGCAATTTCCTTGTTTAAAACCTTCGGCTATTAGATGATTGTGCGTGTGTGTGTGCATGTGGTTATTGTACAGATAATGAACTGATTTTCCGTACAGCCTTTACAAGGGCTTTTTTGCTTCCTCCAGGCCGCTGTACCCCTGAGTAAAGGCGCACCTGTGCACCTACGTCCTTCCTTCCCAGGTGACATGCCTCTTCAGGGCAAGGCTTGGGTGAGCTCCTGCATGGTGACATCTCCTCTGCATCAGTTAGACCACTTCCGTAAGACTGTGTGGCATCTCATGCATAAGAATATGCACATCTCTTCTAAACGTAAGTGGTATTTACTACAGCTACAATGGTTGTCTTCAGCAAGATGACAGTATTTCAGCTGCACTTCTTACTGAATAATACGATTAGCTGCTATTGTACCACCTGGTGTAGGCTAAAGCATCTTTCCCCAATAATCTGGAAGTGATTAAAACTGTAAGAAGAAATTCTGATAGTACTGTTGTTATTATTCTTTGTTTAGAAGATAGTAACTTCCTTCTTTGGATGCAAAAATACGATATGACCACCAGCTTTTATAGAAAATGGTTCAGTGTGTTCAAGTCCGTGTAAGACAATGACACTTCCATCTCCATGGGATTGGACTAAGTGATAAAGGAACCAAACCACAAATGTGACGTAGAAAGCCGCCTTATCATTACTTCTTTCTTCTAATTACAAGATCGTAGATTATAAAAAATAAGACAATTACATTATTTTACCTCAATTTCACACGCTGTTCAAACGTTTTTGAATAGTACAGACTTTTTTTGCTCAACTGAAGGATTTATAAAAGTACAGTACTTTGAGTATACCCTATTTGTCGTACATTTTCTAGCAGCAAATTCAATTTATACTTCAGTGGAAAGCCAAGCAAACGGGTCAGAAGAAATAAGTGCACTTCCAAATGTGCCCCTAGATAATGAGCATCTAACGATTTAAAGAAAGAATACCACATGTTATCGTTTTTATCTAGATCCATCACTGCTTTGTATCAAAACCCTGCAAACACTAAAATTTTTCGGAGAAAGCCTACATAGGTGAAGTCGTGTGTGTGATGTCTGTCGCAGAATAAAACCTTGGGGATTCCCTGGAAAAGTCTCGTGGTTTCTGGGTGAGTAACAACTGCACAGTGCAGACCAGGAGGAGTGTTCGTGGTTCCTGCTCTCTGGGCAGGCACTGTGCAAGGAGACTTTAAGCCATCGTTAACTACGGTTCATTGCTTTCATATACTTCTGTGAAGAAGAGCCATATATAAAAAGAAAGCTTCTGTTCCTCCAAAATAAATAATGGAGAACAAAGAATACGATGAAACAGTAAACACGTTACATGAAGTTTCACCATACAAAGGTATACGTGTGCATCACACACATTTACACTTCAAAAACCGCAGTTTGTCACGCAAGTTAATTTTTATTTGCACTTGTGGCAACTGGATATTGTTTGATAGACTTTTTATATTAGGCTCTTCCCGATAGTTCTATCCTAATCAAATTTTCAAGAACTTCTGGAAAGGTATAATTCACTGAATGTATTGTGCTTTTTAACAAAGGGGTCAATGCTTAAGACTCTGGTTTTTATCTGTGCGCATTTCAGAGCTGTTTGTTTCTCAGGTGGCTGAGGGCTTTTAGACTTTGGTTGGCACCTCAGAACGCACGCCAAGACTGTGCTCTGGAGCCAGCTGTGACAGGGTTTATTTAATACAAAGACCTGGTGTGTATTACAAAGTTTCACCAGAATAGCTGTGTCAGCGCACCGCCCAGGCCAGCAAAACCTCTGATGTGGACACAGTCTGCTAGCAAAAAAAAAAAAGAAAAAAAAAGAACTTCTGTCAGCTTAGTTCATATTGTTTTATAAGCTGATGTAATTTTACTGGCAAGAAAGCTCTGTGAACGTCTACAGTAGATGAGTGCTCAGACATTCATTTCAAAAACAGCTGCGCTAACCAAAAACCTGCACCGTTGTTTGTGCCTCAGAGGTTCTTCCCTTAGAGCAAAGCCAGTGGAACGGGACCTACCAACAGCACTCGCCAGGCTCCCCCCAGCTTGCAGCAGGGCCCAGGGAGGAGCCGAAGTGTCCTGCAGACAGCTGGAGCGGTGTCAGGAGTCGCCAGGCTACGGCTGCTTGTTGCAGGTTCTTCATGGGGCTCGGGGTGCCCCCGCCCAGGGGGGCCGCGGAACTGAGCACACGGGGACACCAGTGTCGGTCGTCTCAGGAGCCCAAACTGCTGATGGGAATGAGGTTTCCTAATGCAGCTGACTTTGCACATCAGTGAATTAGGAAACAAGTTCATATTTGTGGAAATGGTGGTAATGTTTAAAGGACAGAAGAACAGCCAGTTTTTAAGACTTTCAGTTACTCGAGACAGATTTGGAAGATGATTTTTGGCCAAATTCTGTGGGATAAATAAGTCCTAAAATAGTCATGTAAAATAAACTGGGATCTGATCTGCTCTGGTGCTTCAGAATAAAAGTCCAGAATTGCAAAAAGGAAAAAAGAAATTGCTTAATACAGTATGATCTTATTGGCAAGAGTTGTTCTGTAATAGTTACATCAGTCTGGCTCCCTGCATGAACACTGCTGACAATACCAGAGCAATTACCCAGCTAACGAGCCTAAGACACACAGGAGTAGCTACAGAGGAAAAAATACTGTGGAGTAGCTCTGCAAACTTTAGCAGTTGGGTAGTGTAGAACAGTGCTAGGGATCATACCAGCATGAAAAGTACTTTTTCTAGCATAACTGATTTAACTTGCAGAAAGATACAGTAAGATAAAGGTTTCATTTTCGTTAATAAAAACTGCAAGTACATGGAGAGGGTTTTCTGATGTAGATTTTGCCAGGAAACTGAACAGTTTAATTACAATCAGATTTGACATTTTGGGAGAGTCTTCCAGTTTGCATTTCCTGTGTCCAATACTGAGGCCATGATTTGCTCAGCAGGGCAATTTGAAACAGAGCCTAATTACCAACATCCTGCTACTGCTGTTAGTGTAAAACACACCAGATCTCACCCATGGTAAGGGTGTGTGTATATATATATATATACACAAATAAAAGGGCAGTGTCATATATTTGTTAACACCTCTTGAACAGGCTGTTGGTCGTACTTGCAGCTCAGGTGCTGTGGATTTCACCTTTCCCCTCTGCAGGAGACAAGGCCTGTGCGACTCGTTCTGCGTGTTTCTGAATGGTGGGATCCTCCATTTCCCCGAGCGAGTATGAGGATGGTTCACGACCAGCAGTCCCCGTGCGCATCGTGTGTTTTCTTTTTGCCTGAAGTCATCCTCAATGCCAACTTTTAACCGCTGTGGGAGAAGGAGCCGGGATGAGAGGCAGGTTGTTGTTCTAGGAAGTTGACCGATCTAAAACCAATCATTTAAGATGTGGCCCTGCTCTCGAGCATGCCGCTGACAGCAAAACCAGCCAGCGAAGCAGGAGAAGTACTTCTCCTCTTCCATGTCCCTTTTTGTTTAGCTGCACTGGGAAGGGCCTGAGAGCAGGTGCCAGCACACCGACCAAGGTGGACAGAAATAGGCAAACTTGTCTCCATCTGTCAGCTGACACACCGTGAGGTGAAGCTGTAGCCTGACAGAGAGAAAAACACACTGTTTTTTCTAATCCCTATACCTGGGAAGAGTGGAAGACATAGTATTGCTTTCCTTCTTGTTTTGGTTTTGTGATTTTCACAAGGAAGATCTGAAATATTGGACCTGGTGCACAAGGTATTAAAAAATTAAAAGGTGTGATTACAGAACTTACTCAAAAAGGATGAAATAGAAAACTTTGTGTGGTAAAAATAACCTACATAGAAGTACTCAAAAGGCATGCATCCTGTTTAGGGGCTTTGTTGGCTGGTATCTTGCCTTCTTGTGAATTCTTGACTGCATCCACCATGAGACTGTATGCTAGACTGCTTTGGGATGCGAGCTTCTACATCCCTAAACTAGACACAGCTAATTCCCTCAATATTCATATCATGTGAAGAAGCCAAGATCACTGAAGAAAATATTTTTTTAAAAGTGCCACAACCCCTAATCATCACAAAATCAAGACAGATGACAAAGTCTCATCTTTTTTATGAAACAAAGTTCCTCAAAAGATCCCAGGGTATCTTTGTTGGGGCTTGAACTCTTGGTTCCCGAAGCACTAACTGGGGTACTCTAGATCTACTTGGAACAGTTCCAGCTGCTCGCAGCCATTCCAGACCTGCTCAGAGGAACCACGGGTGCTTCCTGCAGGGGCTGGGTTCCTGCAGCTCCCGCCTCAGCAGACCAGCCCCCTGCGTTCACACCTCCCACCTCAGGCCTTGACTCTTGTCAGCAAAAGCCAAACCTGCAATCCCCAGCAAGAACAAAAGTATTTGGAAAACATGAATTTTTACATCTGGAAATCAGAAGATACATTTGGATGCAGAAAAGCATAAACAATGGTGATTTCAAAGGCCACCCATGTCAAGTTACTGATTCCAGAAATTCAGAACAAAAATGTTTACAACAGGTTTTGTCTCAGTAATAGTGTAAGTACCAACTCAGGGATTTCTCTAAAATTGGGGCTTACTTTGGGCTTCTGCTGAAGGCAAACCTAGCAGGACAGAAACTTCTCTGTTATCTTCTGGCAGATCTATGAACTCGGAATGCGTGAAGGGCCTGGCGCAGGAGCTTCCCGACTCCCACAGTTCTGAGGTTTGAAGTGTCCGTTCGGAGCAGTAGGAACGCTACTCTAAACACTCACATGCATGTAAGCACGCTGTGGAGTAACAGATTCCACAGAGTGATGTTCAGTTTTAATCTAAAGTTTTCCTTTTGCCAAAAAAATACCCCTTTGGCAAAGCAGTAGATAGGGAAAGGAAAAGAGTAAGATCAGTAGAAGGCTCTTACATATTTAATGATGGGGAAAAATACTTATTGTGTTTTGCAGCATATTTGGTCACTAGGGCTTGTGTCTTAGCCTGAGTATTATCTGTGCTTTGGGACAGTCAGGCTGCAGCTTTTCTGAGTGGTGTTCCTCTTACAGCCGCACGGACAGACGGACTGCCTGTCCTTCCGCATTCAGAGCACGGTGTCATAAAGGCTCTAGAATAAGCAAGTCATAAAAGCTGATGATCATGGTAATTCCTAAAACATATCCTAAAATTCTATCACACAAACATTACCGTGAAAGCGGGCAGAGGAACTGAGACTCATTTTGGAGTGCCAGAAAGCAGACATTCTGTATTGCAGTGCTGGGCGCACGCCCGTGGCTTTGCAAAGGTCAGTGTCCCCACGTCTGTTCAGCAAGACGAAAAGCAAGACGAAGGGGAAAAAAAAATTGTTAGCTAGATGTTTTGGCTTACACAATCACAGTAAAAACTGCACTTTTGGGCATGTAAAGGCAGTCTGCAAAGGTAGTTCTACTGCATCTTCAGCAGAACTACCGGTCATGTTAAAAACCTGCCACATTGCAAATAAATCAAAACCCAGAACCCTAAATGAAATAACTGTTTTCTATTGATATTCTATTTCTATTCAGATTTCAAGATACAACTGCAGTAATTTATAAATAAACTGCTACAATTTATGCTTATCTTGAAAATAAAATCAGAAAGAATGTTTAAAAAAAGATATGGCGCTGTAATGTACCTGACCCTGACCACAGAGCCAAGCAGAGCGACAGGAGACTTCCTTCCCTTTATTTAGGTAAGTAAGAAACAGTGGAGCTTTCCTGATGGAGTTTTGCCAGGTTGTTCCTAATCTCAGACTTCCTCTCCTACACACCATCTATTGTTAATATTACAAAGTCACAGCATAGGAAATGGGATTCTTACAAAAACTGGAACTGAAACAAAATCACCATTCATACCTTTGAGTCCATATGTGGACACATTTCATAAACAGCACGAAACTTAAAACAGGTCTAATACATTTAATGTTCAATCCAAAATACAATGTGAAAACAAAATCTTAGTTCAGTGGGTTTTCTGTTAAATGAGAACTGTGGGCCTAACCCAAAGTTCAGATACTGATTTTATTAATATATGTGTATATCTAAACTAACTCCATAGTTGTTTAAACGAAAACAGTTTTCAAGGAACATCTAATTAGTTAGACAGTTAAAAGGTGAAAAAGTATTTCGTCTACTATCTTAAAAGCTTGCAAGAAAGTGTGGCAGGGATAAGCAGAAGTACAAGAAAATAAAGCTCACAGGACAGTGTAAACAGGCCTCAGAGATGGGGAATTGGTTAAAAATTGGATCAGAAACTGAAACAATAGATTTTACAAAAGGGACAGTGATCATGCAGAGTTCATTCAAAAGGATCTAAAAAGAAAAACAGGAGGGAGAAAAGCTCTTGAGTTTGCTCAGTGCTTAAAAGAATATAAACATTTTACACCACCAAACAAATTACACCATCCTGAGTTTTAAGAATTGGGTTATATTACGTTCTTTGCTAAGTGACTTAGCAATTTAATTGGCAGATTCAAGAAACAATGTTTTACAGTGGTTCAAAACTGGAAGCTTTATTGTTTTCAGTTTAAAATTGATCTTGAACTTGGAAAATATATGGTGAAATACATTCTAAGCTGTCTTGAGACTATGAACAATTCTTATCGGAAGACAAACACTGATTGTATAGTGAAACTTCTTTGGAGACTATAAACAACAAACTTTCTGCCCTCTGCTGTTTGGACCAGGAAAAAATAAACCAGGACACAAATCTGTTGAGAAGCACATAGCTAAGGGCTGAGCCTAACTCTGCTTTTAAGAAAAGAATCTAGCTTATGCTTAAACTAGCTGGATTTTCAAGTTGTTCTATGCACTTGGGCTCTGCATGGGCACGAATTTGGCCCAAATTTAGCCGCTGATCAAAAAGGTGCCAGGAAGCCACTCAGAAGTTGGTTACCTCATAAAACCAAAAGTTACTGGAGATACAGAGGAAGGGCAGTTCTGCAAAACTAAGTTAATCTTGCAGAAAAACAAAACAGAGAGAACTTCTACACTGAGGGTAACAGATTGTGTTCTGTGCTTAGTAGATTTCTACAGATGAACAAGGAATACACTGAACTTCCTCAGAGATTATTCAGAATTTAACTGATGTTTGTAAATTGCTTAAAGATTAAAATGCTGCACTGCCTACAAACCAAATTTGATTAGTCACTTTGAAAAAAAGCTTACTTAACTTTTTAAGAGGTAAGTTGAAAGTCACTTTTTTCTGCTATAAAATGAACAATCAGTTCTCCAGGCTTGCAAAAAAACAGAAGAGAAATGGCCTCAAATGTTTAAGTTTGCTTTTAGTGGCTAGATACTAGAGCAAGTTTTTAAAAGCCTATTAAAAATAAAACAGGTTAAAAGTAGCAATGTTCTGTTTTTTTTTTTTTTTTTAATAGCTTGTGAATAATGGGTTGTGCTCTCAATGTCTCGTTCAGGGGTTTCTATAAAGCAATTGCAAATTCATGAGAGGAAACAAGTTCTATTAAATACAGCTTTATCTGTCACCTTTAATTTGGCACAGAGGTTACATTAAAACTGACAAACCCCGATCCATGAGCGGATGATTTACCACTACCTGTGGGTCACTGCAGCAGATGCTGTTTCACTCTCAGCGTCAGGGGCCCTGCAAACAGCAGCTCCACAAGTACCCAACTCCCGTTGGCGTTGCCCCTGCTCCAGCACCTGGCATTTCCACGTGTTCACACTGTTAGATGCAATTGCCCCAGAAAGACCCGTTCCACCTCCGGCAGAGGCCAACCTGCCTCTCAGGTAAGGGAGCCCAGAGCCAGCTGCTCCCGCAGGCTGGGGCTTCTCCCCAGAACCACGCAGAGAAGGGCACAGTTCAACAGCAACACGCTGCTGCGACCAGCCTCTCGCCTCGCTTTTCTTCCTGAGTCTGCTCACAGGTCGCTGCCAGAGTTTGGGTTTCTCTGAATTTCACCAGCTTCACAATTTAACCTTGACTATCCTCAGTTCAGGTCACTTCTTGTTAGAGGAAACAAGACCATTCAGTGGTGCAGTTTTACTTGCATGCTACTGTAATAAGCTTCAAAAAAAGGGAACAGGCAGCTTCCTACTGGCATTCTGCACTCACAAAATCCGCTCTGAACTTCTGTTCTGCTGACAATCACCAAGGAGAACCCCCTTCAGGACATGACACATCTAAATCACCAGTGTTTACCATGAGGGCAACTAGTCAACAGCAGCTAGTTTTCTTTTTTAAAAAATTTAAGGGGCAGCAAGGTAAATATGTTCAGATCCACAGGGTGATAGTGAGAGGAGACACGAAAAGCTTCCACGACTTGTATCTAAACTTCTGCTTTGCTGCCATGAGTTCTAGACGCAGGCTACAGTGAGGAGAGGGAACAGAGAGAAAACACGGGCCTACAAACAGGCTGTTCCTGTATTTCACCTGAAAGCACAGGCCAAGGTCGTAACAAAATACTGATCAGAAATCCCAAGTAGTAATGTTTGATCACATTTAATTACTGTATGTGAAGGAAATTCTATGGTTCTATGAAAAAGGTCACCACATATAGATGGTAAATAAAACCATTACAGATTTATATGTGGGAGAGGAAATTCAGCTCACTCACACCATCACCACACTGTGTAAGGCAATTAAGAATACGCAACTCCATATTCTTAGTATGTGGTAGTGTTATTGATTAAAGCACTTCTGCCATGCAGGTTTTATTTGAAATAGGACCTCTCAAAGGTACAAAAATTCAACAGTAAGAAAATAATGCATTTGGCAACAGAGGAACCCAATTAGTAGAAAAATTTATGGTGTTGCTATGCCAGTAAATATATGGTTATTGCCAGAATCTGTACATGAAGGTTCTCTCTTGCCTATTTGTCCTCTCCGATACGCTTTAAGGGCTTTATGATGCACCCTCACTACTGACAGTGAAGCATTAATTAGTAAAACTATCTGTGGGAACACAACAGAAGATGGGCAAGGAGGACTGTAAACACGCCCAAGTGACTTGCAGCTGGGGTGTTGAAAAACACGTATCTCACACTAATTGTTGTTTGGCCTTGTGTGCTCGACAAGTAGAACCTCTGCGTTTAGATAACACGGGCCTGTGAGAGACTCGGGGGCACCTGATGGAACATCCTTGAGATTCCTGCCCTGCTGGGGGAAAGATCAAAGCGCCGTGGAAAACTACACCCGCGGAAATCCCTGGTAGAGCGGCGAAAGCAGCGGGTTTGGGATCCTTTTCTCTCCCCTTTCTGGCCAGCAAGGACGGAGCTCTGCAGAGCCGTGTCCCCACCTGCACACTCTGCCTGGGAGCTGCTGCAGAGATCCCCGGGGCACAAGGTAATGAGAATAAATTTACTGTTTGTGTTTCATCGGTGTCTTTGCGGTTGTTCCTGCATCCTGCCTGGGCTGGCTCACACACTGAACCTCAGTCACAAAAGCTACAAAACATTGCATTAGAATACAATTGAAAAATTACTTTTAACATAACCTTTGTTAGACATTTTTCTTAAAAACGGAAAAGCATCATTTATGTTGCAATACATGGCTCCTTTCCTCTATGAGCACGCTATCCAATAGGAGAACAAAAACCACTGCATCACATGAAGTTCAGATTTAGAACTTAACACTGATCTTAATCTGCCTCCTAGCCCGTGGTTTTAATTTGGCAGTTTTTCAGCTCACCTTCACACACAAGCAGTGCGCCAATTTATGTTTAGGCCGCTGGGTTTGCTAGGGTAATGGCTCCCTGCGGAAGGCACGAGGCTGGGGTCACAGCCAGCTGTGTTAAAGCGGGCTGTTCGCTGGAGTGTACTTCCTGGCGTCAGGGAAGGGTCAACAGGCAGCGTAACCCCCAGGTTCTGAGCTGTCCCAGTCCTGGGGAGGAGGAGGGCAGCAGTCCCACACGTGCTCCTACACATACACGCATCTAGATTGAAGAACATTCCTGTAAAGTATCGCTGCCACCAGCATAGGTTTTAAAATTTCAAAACAGAAGCAAAACTAAGGGAAAAAAACTACTTGATAAATGTAAAAATAAGTGTGCAGCTTCATATAATAAGGACAACGCTACTCTACATGAGAAAGCGCTTCCAGTAGAACTATACTAAGTTGGAGCTACAGAAATTCTCAGCACAGCACATGGAACTTACATGTTTGCAGGCAAAGCAAAACCTGCCTCGCATCAGGCAGGTGCATGGACTTCGCACCAGAGGACACCCAGCCTACAATTACTGGCCCCAGATCCTGGCACAGGACAGCATTTCATCTGATCCAGATGTTTATTTTCCCTCAGAATGCATTTGTGAACACTGTTATCAGCTGTTTCACAAACCGCTCCGGAAGAGACGAGCCACCAGCCAGTGCTACTTCATGTTGCGCACAATCCTCCTGCAGTGGTTGGTTTTCATCTCCCCCAGTGCCTGCTCCAGCTGCCCGATGAGGTGGAGGAGGGTGGAGGGGTCGGTCTGCAGCACCTGGGCACTCTGATCCTCATTCTGGTTGAGGTGCAGCTTTATAGTCACAGTGGGCTCAATCTGCTGCCTCAAGCTCCTGCTCGCCAGCTGCAGGGGGGAGTTGGGGTGAAGTGGGAACAGGGGAACAGGAGACGGTCATCGACTTCACACTCACGGGTCACAGCAGGTAGGAGGCTGTGCCTGGAGCACTGTTTAAGAACCCTTTTCATCCACATTAAAGATATACACGATCTATTATTTAGTTTTATCATTAGGCAATACAAATCCACTTTAATCAATGCCTTCATAGTTTTTCTGAAAACTAGGTGATAATTAAGGCTGAGTATATTTAGTATATGTCAACACTTTTAGAACACCCATGGAGTGATGAATTCCACTTTCATAAAGCAACAAATACTTTGCATCGTTACATACCCTGTTCATCTCCTAACTAGCCACCTCTGGTGCATAACAAAGTTATGTCAGTTTGAAATACATGAGAAACTGCTGCCTCATCAGTTTGAAATAATATAAATTCATTGTTTAGTAGTTGTTTATGATGTTTGTTCTGGTTTTGGCTGGGATAGAGCTAATTTTCCTTCTTAGTAGCCACAATAGTGCTGTGTTTTGGATTCAAAATGGGATTTGGTATGAGAAGAATGTTGATAACACACTGATGTTCCCAGTTGTTGCTGAGAAATCAAAGAGACTCCAACTCCCTGTGTCCTGCCCGTGTGCAGGTGCACAAGAAGCTGGGGGGAGCATGGCCAGAGCACCAGACCCAAACTGGCCACTGGAATATTCCAGATCACGTAACGTCACGCTCGCTGTACAGATGAGGGGGGCTGGGAAGCACACGCTCTCTTTCCAGGATTTTCTCTTCTCTTCTCTGGGATCACTAGCTGGGAATGGGCTGTCCACTGGTTGGCGGGTGGTGAGCAATCCCATTATGCATTACTCGTTTGTATTTTCTGTTATTATCATCATTATTATTTTATTTTAATTATTAAATTGTTTTTATCTCAACCTACGAGTCTCCTTACCTTTACCCCTCCAACTCTCTCCCCCATCCCTGGGGCAAGGGGCAGGTGAGTGAGCAGCTGCATAATTTTTGGCTGCCAGCCGGGTTTAAACCACAACAATGTTAAAAAAAAAAGGAAGTAAAATACAAAACACTGAACATGTAACAGAGGTTACCTGCACATCCAGTCTCCATTCAAGACTATGGTAGCTGGGAAGCTTTGGCGCCAGCTCACTAAGAATGCGCCTGATCTCCTTCCTGTTATCAAGGTACAGCTGGAACAATAATTTGTTCAATTCATCTGAGAATCCCAAAACGTGAATGGAATCTTGGAAGTCTATCTCAGAAATCTAGAAACAACAATTTAGGCCTTAAAATGGAATTGTGTAATAATCATTATTTGTTGCAAAACAAAGAAAACTCTAAGTAAACATTCCATACAGTACAGCGCCGTTACTCTCCTGCAGGAATGTGTGAGGACAATTCTACAGCCTGGACAAAACACATCACCCGGGTTTTAAGTGCCTTCATGTCAGAGAACAAAACGCAACACAAAAAAGCATCAGAGCTTCATCATGAGGAAGCACCTATTTGCATCACCACCAGCGTGTTACCGAAGCACCAAATGAGGCTCTGGAGCGACGTGAACGTGCGCGGGAGCCAGCACCAGGTACAGCCCCAGGGCTCCTGCCCAGGAACTTGAATCGGCCCGAGAGGCCGATTCCCACAGGTCGGCGCCTCCGTGCTGAGGCGGAGATGCCTGGTTCATCACTCTGGAGGCACTTATTTATCAAACAGAAAACGTCACACCCCACAAACACATCCCGTGATCAGCTGTACTCTCCCATGATATAATAAAGTTATCTATCAGTCAAGCCACCCCACCTCCAGGGAGGCTTCTGCAGTATTTCAATCCCTTCCCCACCTGCTCTTCAGAACAATGCCTGCTTGAGTTTGATCTGGAATTGTGCCTGTATCACTTCTCCACATTTTCATTGTTCAAATATTCTACTATATCAATAGTAAAAAGTCTTTCCAATGGAAACAGTAATTATCTAACTATTATTCTTTTAATACATGCTTACACCCACCCAAACTTCTGATGTTAGGAGCTGGAGAAGCTCTCAAGCCTACCACATCCAACAAACATAGGGAACACCTGACAGGAGGTTAGTACAGCACACAGCCTGTACAGCAGCTGAACCACACCACCTTCCCTCAAGTTCTGTTATTCAGGCAGAGCTTAATCCTGAAGGATGCTTCCCTATACAGACTGAATTACTGCATGTGCTTGCTATATGCTGTTAAAATGTTGTCAGGTTCCAGCTACAGACACTGAATACAAATTTCAGTCACCCACACAGATGCAGCATTTCAGTAAGAGAACAGTGTAAGAGACACCTGGGTTTTTTTAAATTAAAAGAATACATGTCATCAGAATTTTGAACTAGGTTTTCCCCATTTATCAGTATTTTCAGAGCTATTTTAGCAAGCACCTCTTAAATGCATCCCTGAGTTCCTTACACAAAGGTATCCTTACCATAAGCTTGGAGCTCTCAGTAAGAAGATAGGTTAGTCCTTCCACCCCATGCTGAACAGCCTCAGCACCGATGTTCAGTTTTCCTTTAAAAGAAGCACAAAGTGCCTTTTACCTCCTTATTAAGCTGCCACAACAACAGCTCACAAAACTGTAAATTTTTCCAAAGCCAGCTTGCAAAACATGCATAGAAAAGAAACAAAGTAGAGGGTTGTGCACCCTTCAAATAATAACGTAAGGGACCAAACAGGAGATATATGTTCAAGTAATAACATAAACAGGGGCTCCATGATGTTCCAATAATAACGTAAGGGGATCTAACTTGCGGTTTGATCCCGCACTCAAAACAAAACACCCAAACCCATTTCTCACAGCAGGACAGAGGGAAAACCGCGCGCTCACGCACTAGAACCAGGCGGTCTGAGCACGCCTGTACAGAAACGAGCATCTCGCCGGTTTTGTCTCGGGGAAGGGTCCTGCCGCCGCCCCGCTCCCCCAACAGCGGCGGGGCCGGCCCGGTCCCTCGCAGCCCCACCCGCGCCGTGCCCCGGGGGACCCTTTGCGGAGCCGCCGCCCTCCCCGCTCTCCAGCCCCGCCGCTCCCCGGGATGTCCCGGCCCAGCCCCGGCTCTTACTGGCGGCCGCCTCGCAGGCCCGCGGCGCCGCGCCCCGGCGCAGCAGCTCTACCGCCAGCCGTCCCAGCTCGCCGACGGCTGAAACGAGAGAAGGCGACCCCGCTGCAGGCCCCGCTGCAGGCCCCGGCCCGCCCCGCCGTGGCCCTCCCCGGCCCCCCAACCACCGCGCTGCCCCCGGGAGGCCCCCGCCGGCCCCGGGAGGCGGAGGCGGTCGGACCTGCAGTGCCGAGCGGCGGCAGCCCGCCCAGATCTGCCTTGTGCGCCTCCGACAGCACCAGCAACATGTCCGCGTCGCCCCGCCCCGCTAGGCCCCGCCTGGCCCCGCCTCGCGCCTGCGCGAGGGCGCCCTGGGCGGAGCCGGGGGGGCGGAGACAGTCCCGCCCCGCCCCGCTCCCCTCACGGCCGGTGGCCCCGGGGCCGGTGGCGGCTGTGGCTCTCGCCGCGCCATCAGCCCGGCGTTCCCTGGGGACCGCGGCGGGGAGGCCCCGCAGCTCGGCACCCCGGAACGGCCGCGGTCACGGGCCCGCAGAGAGGTCATCTTCTGTGCCACAGACCATGCTCAAATTACGGGATAGAGCGTCATTTCATGGGCCCTTTGCTTCCTAAAAACCCTGTAATCCCACCTTAAATATGCAATTCGAAGTCATTTTGCAGTATAACCCCCGTTAACACCGGGGTCTGGCAGAGGGGCGTGGGGCGTCACTGCCCGAATTTCTGGGGAAAAGGTGAAAAGGTCACACTGGGGCAGGTGCTGCACAGTGCACCAGTGCCGACATCACCTGGAGACATCACCGCTACTCCCACATGTCTAAAAAGACTTTCCAAAAATGTGCAATCCTACCATGTGACATAAAGTCGTGTGTCGTCCCCCCCCTCAATCCCCAAATCCCCAAAAATCGGTTTTCTAAATTACTAAAATGTGCAACTTCCCTGAGACCCGCATTCCCATTCAGGAGGCAGCTTGTGCTGTGCTGTCCTGGCTTGAGCCCAACGGGCACCTGAGCACCTCCCCCAGCCACTCATGCACCCCTTCCCCCTTGGGACAGGAAGGAGAACTTCTAAAGGGTTATTTTACAATAGAATAGTTTTTGGAAAAGCTGAGTGGGAAAATATTTTACTGCGTTTCATTACCAGACTGAAGTCCTGGCTTTTCCTCAGATGACACTGTGCTCCTCCAGGAGATGGGCAGGTGAGCACTCTCACCAGCTGCCCTGCACATCCAGGTGAAATGTTGTACCTGCCAACAGGTATGCTCCAGTAGACCTTTATTTTCAATCTATAAACTTATAAATTACCACAGTTACATCTACAGGAAATTTTTGCAATTTTATGGCTGGGAAATAGATACAGTAAAAGTTCCCGCAAGGCCAGCGCGGTGGGGCTTACTGCTCTCCAGGACAGTAGCCTTAACACCACGAGCTTCCTGTGAGAGGCTATCAACCTGAAATAATCTCGTCTTGGTAGATTTGTCCATTATTTCCATTCCCCCTCCACCACACCCTGTTTTAAACATTCACCCAGCCTGTGAAGTGTGCTGGTTAATGACGACCAATATATCTGAAGGCCTTCTGCTATGAAAAGATATGAAAATAAATTACAGAATCATTTCCAACCTTTTCCTTACTTAGTTCTAGTGCTTTCCAGGAACAAGTCTAATATTACAAGCACAGATATTACAGATTCTGAGATATTAAACGTAATACTTCAGCATTTGTTCTTTGGAGATTCTAGGGGACAGCTTCACATTACTTCTTAAAACCTTAAAGGAGAAAGTAGAGGTAACTTGTGAATGGGCGTGAAGGCAATGCAATTTCTTAGCCATTCTCACAAATTAAAACAACTTTAGGATTGCAGACTTTTGTTTCTAGTTTTTGGATTTCAACCATGACCTTCCAGCAGATGTTCACACCCAAAGCAATGAAGTTCCTAATCAACTCATCTAAATAGTTTTATTTGCCAAGTCCTTCTACATATCTGAGCTGTGCATTCCACAGACAGTCCTGCCATAATATTTCTAATCTACAAAGTGTATTTTTGTATTCTCTACTTGGTACATCTACCTGATCTTGGGAAAGTATTACTCATAGAACCATAGAATGATTTGGGCTGGAAGGGACCTCAAAACCCATCCAGTGCCACCCCCTGCCCTGGGCAGGGCCACCTTCCACTAGCCCAGGTTGCCCAAAGCCCCGTCCAACCTGGCTTTGAACCCTTCCAGGGAGGGGGCAGCCACAGCTTCTCTGGGCAACCTGTGCCAGGGCCTCACCCCCCTCACAGGGAAGAATTTCCTCCTTATAGCTAATCTAATCTTACATCAGACACAGATTTGTATAAAAGTGAACTTTAGAGGAAGGCTGCATGACTTTTTTCCATAAATATTATTAAAGCAAAGCATACTACACATTGAAGGAAAAGGACCTTCGCTCACTGTTCTCTTAAGTATGAGATATTGTCAACCCCTGAAGAATACAGAAGTGGTAACTGGCATAATATGGTAAGTATGCTAATTATCACAGAAGCACAGAATTGTTTAGGTTGGAAAAGACTTTTAAGATCATCAAGTGCAAGTGTAAACCTAACACTGCCAAGTCCACCACTAAACCAAGTCCCCAAGAGTCTTTTAAATCCCTCCAAGGACAGTGACTCACCACTTCCCTGGACAGCCTGTTCCAATGCTTGACAACCCTTTCGGTGAAAAAGTTTTTCCTAATACCCAATCTAAACCTCCCCTAGCACAACTTGAGGACGTTTCCTCTCATCCACTTGTTACTGGGGAAAGGAGACCAACACCCACCTCACTACCTTCCTTTTTTCCCCACTCTCTTCCCATCCTATTTAATTTTTGTGCTTAGGTTACATTTCTCAAGTGTTTCTCTGGTTGGTTTTGTTTTTTTTAAATACAGAGTTGGACTAAACTTGGTGGAGGCAAAAAACCCACCGTCTCCCACGCACTGGTAGAATTCAGTGTCTGTTTTGAAGCCTGCTTGGCTTCTGTGTGGCCCCTGACTGCCCTCCGGCACACGCCCCCGCCACCCTCACCTGCAGGCAGGAGGTGGCTGCTGAATGTGGAGGACATGCGCAAGTTTCCCCAGGAGCTGGCAGGCTCCGAGCTGAGGTAAAGGTGGGGAGGGGGCAGCCTGGCGCCTGTGCTCATCTCTGTTACGGGCTCCTCCACGTACTTTGGTGGGACCACGCTGCTGTCCCTCACGCGGGGAACTGCTGCCGCCTGCTCAGGCCTTGGCCTCGGCCGAGCCTGAGCCTGAGTCTGAGCCTGAACGAGTTCGAGGCCTTGGCCGAGCCTGAGCCTGATTCTGAGGCCCTAGCTGAGCCCGAGCCTGGGTTTGAGTTTGAGGCCTCGGCTAAGCCCAAGCCCGAGCCGGAGCCCGATCCTGAGGCCTCGGCTGAGGCGGCCGCAGCGGCCCCGCCCCTCCCTCGCGCCGCGCAGGCAGCGCCTCCCCGCGCCCCGTGGGCGGGGCCCCCTGAGGGGCCTCGCGCCGCCACTGGCCGGCCGAGGCCCTCCCCGCGTCACGCGCCGGCGGCTGAGTGACAGCCCGGGCGAACAATGGCGTGCCGCGGGCCGACGCCTCTCGCCGCGCGGCGGCGGGGCGGGACTTCCGCCGTGGCCGCCGAGCGGGCGGGTAGCGCCATGGAGTCGGCCTAGGGCGGCCCTCGGCTCCCCGCGCCGGGCCCTGCGCCGGGCCCGCAGGTGAGGGCTGCCGGGGCGGGGGGGCGCGGTCGCCGGGTCCCCTCGGGCCTCTGCCCTGCCGCCGGGTGCCCTGGCTTGGCGGCGGTTAAGGCGTCGCTGGGCCCGCCGCTCCGTTGCGCAGCGCTTATTCGCTTCCACCCGTGGAGCGGCGAGGCGGGGCCGCCCGCCCGTGCGGCTCAGGCGGGGCCTCGGCCGGGGCCTCGGCCGGCCCCGCGCTGTGCCGGGCTGCGGGCGGCCGCTGGCGCTTCCCTTCCCCGCAG
Source organism: Strix aluco (assembly GCF_031877795.1). Classification (NCBI taxonomy): domain Eukaryota; kingdom Metazoa; phylum Chordata; class Aves; order Strigiformes; family Strigidae; genus Strix; species Strix aluco. Next base: position 31,677,138 of record NC_133939.1, on the reverse strand, counting down.
AGCCTCGCCGCGGTCTGCGCGGGACTCCGCCTCGGCGGCGGGGAGGGACGGGACGGGAAGGAGCAGGAGGAGGAGGCGGCGGCTGGAGCGCTCTCCGGGCATCGCTTCCAGACCGGTGTAAAGCTGAGTCCTTGCTCAGGCGTTTCCCAGCTCTGCCTCGCGTGCGGTCCCTCTGAGGCTGCCTGCACCGACATACCGGTTATGCCTGGAAGATAATGAGTAGCATGGAGTCTGGCTGGCTGACAACCAAATTGCTAGTCAGCAGATGAAAACAAATTGAGAGGAGCAGCTCCTGCATTTTAGCCGGTCTGAACAACGACTTTCTTTGCGTCCATTCGTTTTCAGTCCTGTGGATAAGAGCTTAGATGGAGATTTGGGTCAGTAACGATACAGTGACATCAAAGTGCCAAAAGCCAGAGGCACTGGGGCTTTTGGGGATACGTGTGAAAATTATTGACGTTATCAGTGTAACTTTTGCTTATCCTTTGCTTGTGGAATTTTGGCAGGTGCAGCCCAGTCTACCAAAATATTTAGAATGTTGTCACTGAGTTTGTGGCAGGACAAAGTTTCTGTGTGTTCATACAATTTTTGTGATTGCTATAAGCATTGTAATCCTAATTAGCATTAAAATAGAATTTAAATTTGTTTAATCCAGATGTGTGAGTTAAGTTTTTTTTTTTTCACCAATGGGAAAGAGCCGTTTTCTTGAGAAAGTTGAAGCATGAGCGTAACCATGTGTAAAAGGAGTTGCTTTGAGCTGTCCTCTGCTGTGAAATACAGTTTGAGTTGATTGAGATAGAAACTTCTGAAAATTTGATATTTGTATGTATTTTGTGGAGCTTGGTTTGTGGATAGTTGCCAAAAGCTCTGAATGTTCTTACCTGTGTCCCAAGTCATATAATTTCTTCATGACATCTGTCTTAAATGTGTTCCCAAGTCTTGTTCACCTTGGCAAGTATGAAAATGTTTTTTTTGACAGGATGCAGGGACTGTATTCAGAAGAATGTTTTCCACTCGGGTTGCCTGTTCTGGTCTGGGAGTCAGTGTATTGGTGTTAAAAAGACTGCGTGTTTCATAACTCCTTATTTTTAATACAAACAATACCGTTGAGGTGTTAAGAGGTGGACAAGTTCTTAGTGTCCAGTGCTGCAGAGAGATGTATCTATTGTGTATTGTCAGCTCTTGTATCAAGCTTATTTAGCTGCCCTTGTCTTCAAGTAAGAAGGGACATTCTGCTCTCCTCTTCCTTCAAAAGTGTAGTCAGGAGTGTGTTTTCTGTTGTACATACAACAGTACTCCTGCTGCCTTCTCTTCATGGGCCTTGTCTGATGTATCCCAGGTTAGTGTATTTACTTCGTGCTTGTCTTGCTGCTCAGAGATGCTGTGATACTGCACACCCCACGTTTTCCCCTCCTGACTTCTGACCTGGTGATCCTGTTCAGTCCTGTGACAGAGGGATGTAGCTCCTCAGGCTTAGTTTGTTTTGTGAGTTCTAGGCTGCGAAGCGGGAAGAAAAAAAACTACTCTTGAAACACCCAAAGTTACTCAAGGAGAACTTTGTCTGTAGACACTGGAAAATCAGGTGTAAAGTGCTGAAGATTAATGCAGGGTCAAGTTTAACTTCTTTTGTGTGGTTTACAGTATAGTCTTTAATTACATACGCCTGTACTTCTGTGTGCTGTAAGCTGCCTCCTTCAGTTAAGAGGGTAGTCTACAAATGAGCCACAGAGTTTCAGGAATTGTAAGGCCCTTTGCTTGCATTTGAGGCAATAGCTCTTGGGCCCCGAAGAATCTGTATGTATGGAGCTGTTTGAAGAGAAGACTGCACTTGTACGTACATGTTCTTTGCAAGGACAGCTTTAGTTCTGGTATTTTCTAACCTTGCTCAATACTATTTTAGTGCTTTCTCTGTGTTGTAAGGTGTGTGCTGAATTTACTGTATTGGTTAAATACTGTGATAGCTTCAAGTGTATTGTTGCTTCTGTCATAGTAAAAATGATTGTATTTTTTGAACAAATGTTCTTTATCTGTCCTGTTTCACTGACATCCTCTTTGTTAGGGCAGGCTGATGAGAGAAACTGGTAAATATTAATTTAGAAATAAAAATTCATGTATTTCATAATTCATTACAGGTTCCTGTGACTGTAACTTCTGTTCCGCTAACCAGTTGAAAGTTTCACAAAACGTCATATGTCTGAATGACCAAGTCAGAATCATGAGAACTGTTTTTGACAATATCAGCTGTTTACTCCCATTAGTAGTAATGAATTTTAATTATCTTCATGTTAGTGTCAGTTTAAATCAAATCTAACTCACCAGTAATAGCTTTAATTAATGTTGATGACCTCATATCGTGGGACAATGCTTTCTGCTTAAAAAAACCCCACAAAGGATGGGACAGTAAGACAGGAGTTCTTAGGTTTGCTTCTGAAAGAGAATGTAGTTGTCTTGGCTGTGATTTCTTAAGTCAGCAAAGTTACAATTGTCAGAATTAAATATCGACAGTCAAGTGAAAACAAATCCACATGGCACCATTCAAATAAGAAGCCTCAATTTGGAGGTTTTCAACAATCATACAAATAATTTGGATGATGTAATTGAGTGAAGTACTTTTAATTCCTCCAACGGAAGAAGTTAGAGAAGATCCAGATGTTCTGATAACGATATTATTAAGCACATACTGTCTACTTTTAGAACTTGTCCCTAAATTAACTATTATAGCAATATTGAGTCCAGTGTACTGGCTCTTGTTTTGTTACCATGTTTAATTTTACATCATTTCAAGTAATTTCTTACTGTGAGACAAGAAGAGTCACTAGAGAGACTTAGTCATCCATCTGTGGACCAAGCAATTCTTTTAAATTCAGCAAGGAATTGATTAGATTTTGTGCTGAATGTAGCGCATAGTTGTTGCTTGTTTTGTAAGCTGAAGTAGGATGTGTGCTGGATCCCATGTTTTTTGTTGAATGTGTTGGAATTTTGAATGTTGGATTTTTTAGCTTGATCACACATTTAGGTGTGAGTTTTTGTAAGGAGAATAAGGAATGTATTTTGTACTTCTGTGTTCTTAGGAGATTGCTTGCACATAATCATGTTCAGCTAAGCCTGAGAGGAACCTGAAGTTCCTCTGTAGATGGCTCATCGTTGTCTGTCTTAAGACTGGATCATGACTGTAGCAACAAAAGAAATTGCCAGATGTAACTTGTCAGTGGAGAACAGAGGTCCTGGTCTTTGACATTAGGTTGTGTTTTTGCAGCCAAAGGCATTTAGAAAGGAGAGCTCAGGGGGAGGTTCCTCCTGGTTGCTTCTCACTAACAGTGACAGCCACCGTTCCGTGGGGCTGTTCCTGAGGCCAGAGAGCTGGGAGTTAGTGGTGATCAGGCTGTACACTCCTCTCTTGCTGTACACTCCTCTCTTGCTGTAAAATGCGCTAAAATGTGTTGCCTCGCTCAGTAGTTTTGTTTGGAATAAACTTTCTGTGTGAAAGAGTTTTCTGTCATTCTTTTTTAAGACCATGTCCAGCAGAGGAGGAGTCTGTTGTCCAGGTGGGTCATAATGCAGAATCTCACGAGTTGGTCCCCTCTACGCGTGTGCTTGTAGCTGTCCCACCGGGCTTGGGTGGTGCAGTCAGATTGTGAGAGCGTCGCAACCGTAGGTGTTGTTGCTCAGGTTCTGTAGATGGAAGTTGCTGCTATTAAATGATCTAGACTATTACATAGTTAAAATGCATGCTTTTAAAATGCAAATTTGGAAAACGTCTCCAATGTCAGTATGCTTCTAAAGGCTTATAATATGCTTCTATAGATTGTGTTTTTTGTAATTCATACAGAGTATTGATGCAGAACATGTGATACTAGCACTTTAAAATTGTACATTGATACAGAGTTCTGTTTTAATAAAATAAAGTTGATAGAGTATGACATCTAGGGAAAAGAAAGTGAAAGGGTAAAGTCAGTAAACAGGTAGAGAGAATAAATAATGGTTTAATTTTTTTATAGAGGGAGAGGGCAGGGGTGGGAGGGAGGTGTGGCGGTAACGCATCCTGTATTTGGGAACATTGTACAGGGCAGAGGCCTCTCATTGTAGCTCGTGAGAGATGGGGGAGAAGATAGATGGGCCAGGGTTCTTATCCGGCTCCACGTCTTTCCTCTCTGGAGGTCTCAACCCCTTAGCCAGCTAACTAGTCCTTTAGCTAGTAGAATTTTTACCTTCCTAAGAGTGTGTATTATGTAATTGCCTTGTTTGTATTGGAAGCCGAGAGACCCGTGTTGGATCAAATGCCCGTGGGCACATGGTATTGAGCATTTTAGACTAAAGCTTTGCAGAGACACCATTTCTTACGACATTAAATGTGCTATTTCATGAACGTTGCATATTTGCATTGTGCTGTTCATGTGTTTGTGGATTGTGAGAGTATAAATCTGAGGGCCCTGTAAGTGTGGAGGAAGTTGGTCTTTCACAGACACTCGGTAAATTCTGTGGTCCTAAGGAACAACCTTTTATCAGTCGTGGAAATGACATTTCAACCTGCATCATGTTTGTTGTCTGGATTGGGACTCTTACTGGTTCCAGAAGAATAATTATTTGGAAGAGAGAACTGGAAAGTAATCTGTAACCCGTTTCTAAACTGAGCAGTACTGTGGATTATTATCTTAATTGCTAGCTTCCATCTCTGCTGAAAAGAATTGAAATGTTCAAAATTTAAATATTATGTCTTTAACAATTGTGTTGTATTTGATAGGCCAAATTTTGTGATTTCAAGATACGTATGATTGTAAAATTGGCTAGTTTTTGGTATGAGAGATTACAGAGTGAAATCTGTTGCCAGTTAATGCATGTGTTAAATTGGCGAGGGAGTTCAAAGTTCTGTTCATGAAAATGTTTGTTTTGTTTGGGGTTTTTTGCGGTTGGGTTTTTTTTTTAGTGTTGGGGGGTGTGTTTTGGTTTTTTTTGTTTGTTAGGGTTAATTTGAGGGTAACATGATACTCTTAATGACTTCAGTAAGGGTGTAGGTATCATTGTTCATACAAGGAGAGCGTGCAGGCCCTTATTTTTGTTTTTTATACATTTTAAGCAAAATCTCTGCGTTGTAAAGGAAAAATATAAAAATGTTTGTTTTCCTTCCTCCTAATCCCTCTCCTCAGTCTCTTTTTTGCTTTGGTTAATGATAAATCAGCAGTTTTAAAAAACAGTTTCTGTTAGAAAACATGCCCCTCTATTTCCAGACACAAGCTGTTGCTTTTTGCTGAAGGTTTTGATAAAAATTTATTAACAAAGCAGAACTAGCTTCCTTGTAATGTCATGAGCTTGTGAAAGGCATGCAAGCGTACTTCACAGAGTACTTGTGTTCCTTTTTTTAGATGTCTCAAAAACGTGCTGACTTTAAAGGAGACAAAATCTGCTGTCCAGACCGTGAGACACATTTGAGCATTTATGAATTTCACTGAAGTCTAGTTTGTATTAGTTACCTGTTGGTATTGCACTGGTTTTGCAAGTGTGTATTTTGAATAAATGCTTTTAGTAGAATTATGCCAGGTACATGAGGAATTTTGCTGATTTGGATTTATGCTAAAAGGGAAGATTAAAATTAAGAATGTCCGAGGATGATTAATCCCATGTTGAATGTACGCTCCCGTATACCGCTTGCATTGCTGGGTGTTGCCTAAAGCTTTCTGAAGTGCTGCTACTATAATTTGTTTTATGCATGCCTGCCCACCCATGGAGGTTACATGCTCTTAGCAAAAGGGACTTTTATCTCTAAAATAATCATATAAATTAAAGATTACTTCTTTCTCAAAAGTAAACATAGAATAACATTTTTGCATACTTCTTAGAAGGAAAGTGTTAACTGACCAACAGAGCCCAGTAAAATGACAGAGGAAAATATTTGCTATATGCCTTGACTCTCTTGTTTTTGTTTTTTTTGTTGCAGGTATTAAATAAAATATGCTGTTGTCAATAGGAATGCTGATGTTGTCTGCCACTCAGATATACACTATTCTGACTGTTCAGTTATTTGCTTTCCTGAATCTTTTACCTGTGGAGGCAGATATTTTAGCAGTAAGTATAAGAATATTTTTCTACATAGGTGAAATCTCTATAAAATTGAATCTTCTTTTAAACTATTCTATTAGTGAATCAGTTAGTACAATAAATGTTACAGCAGGTTGCTTGGAATGGAATTGCCTTAACAGTTTAGTTCAATTTAAAAAAAAATAATACGTTTTCAAATGAGCTTACAGATGATGTCTGCTCAGATACCAAGACAGTGAAAGCACTTAATTCCTTTAGTCACTTAAAAAGCTCCAATCTGGCCAGACACCCTATAGCATGTTATAAACCTGTTAAGAATTCCATGGTTTTTTGGTTTAGACAGCAATTTAAGTTTTGGTGATGGATGCCATTTTGTAGGGTAACTGTATATAAATAAATAATATTCTATGGCTAGACAATCTCTGCTATCGTTAAGAATAGTATTTTTTGGGTGTGTAGAATGATCAGGCTAATAAACAGAATAATGAACATAGGGTCAGTGTTAAAAGTTGTTGCTGGGCTACTTATTACCAGTTCTATATATCATGTAGTTTTATGGAGGAAGTTTTATGTGTCTTTGTAGGATAGAGCTTTAGCCACTGAAATAATTAAACCTAAGTACTGTGGTCTCTATATTCTCTGCTAGTTACAGTGATAGCCGGGGAAGTTGTTAGTATCATATCAATTAATTTGGGAGAACAGTGAAAAATCCTTAAAGCTAAATGTTGAAAATACTTAAAAGTTTGTGATAATATGGGGTTGATGAATACTGAATTATGTTACCTGGATCTTCGGGTTGTTACTATTCTATTATTTTTTGTAGATAAAAATTTTAAGAAACAATGCAGATAATTTCTTTATTATGGAACTGACATCACCATTCTGTTGTGAAATTTATACTGTAAATCTGATTGCCCTTCCCTTTCCTCTTTCACCAAGCCTGTGCTTCCTCTTTTCATAAAAACCCTAATTTTCATTCTTGCTACTTCCTCCCTCAGAAAAGATACTTTAAAAACAAAACAAAAACCCCCACCACCAACAAAAAAAAATTTAAAAAAGGCATGTTGGAAGTTTACTTTTATTTCTTTTATTTAGTTTCCATGTGCAGTATTCTAAACTAATCCCATTGAAAAATGAAGTGTCTTTTATTCTTGGATATTTGGAAGTTACAGATCTATTCTGAGAATATCTTTGAAGTAGGAAACGAAGAGATGAACTGGACACTTACAGCCGGTGGAATGCTGCAGAGGTCCTTAGAAGAAGAGGGAATGTTTGTGCACTGTGTCACATGGTGTGGAAGGCATACAGATAGCTTAGTCTTGAGAGACTTCCTGGTTTAATGATTGCCTGTTTGGGGAGCAAAATTCCAGCTGAAGTTTTGGGTTCACCAATGAAAGAAATTCTTTTTTTCCGTACTGATTTAGGTCTATTTTTATGCTTTTGTGTTCTCACATAGTTGCAGCCTCAAGTGAATGATTGTTTGTATGAAGTAGTTAGGTGTATATGAAGCACAATTGTTTATTTTTTAAATAAGGGATAAAAATAAATAGGTTTGTGTCTGACCCCTAGCTTAAGCTGGGGCTTGCTAAGTGATTCAAGGGAAAGCTTACAGTAGCACGAGCTCAGGAAGGACATTCTGAAAGGGGGAAGGTGAGTGAGTGGTGAGGATGGAGGAGAGCAGTGTGCTGGCCTAGAGCTGTGCTTTGCGGTGGTAGGGTGGGAGATCAGGAGATTGATTGAAGCACACAGAGCAAAAATGCTTCCTTCAAATTTAGCTCCATTCCTACCTTTTTCCCCTCAATTTTCATAAAGTCTGTGGGAAGGAAGCTCCTTTGAAAGAGTTAAGATAAATCATGGTAGTGTTTGTCTTTGAACTGTAGTTGGAGTTCCCCCTCTGAGTCTGGCTGTTGGGCGCTGTCCCTCTGAAATAAACACAGTCCTTACTTGGCTGTTCTGTGTGACAACTGCATGACACAATGAGTAGACAAGTATTTCTGAGTCACAGGACTATTTGATAAAACTTGCCAACTGATGTGCATTCAAGTCAGTTACTGTACAATTCACAACTTCTGCAGGAAACTAACTTTTTTACTTCTAATGAAAAAAATTTTAGCGTATGTACAACTTGCACTTTTTACTGCATGGATTCTGCATTGGTTAAGCATATCACTTGATAGAGCTACAGAAGATGAACAAGGGAAGGGGAGACAAAGCTTCCACAGATTTAAGATCTTTACAGTATTCCTCTGTTTTGAAATGAAAGCTTATAGTTAGTGTAAAACAAAACTGTAGAGGTAGTTTTCAGCTACTAACCTAAATAGATAGCAGGGAATTGAGAGGGGATAACATACGGAGACTATTCTTTGCCTACAATAAACCACCTGTTAAAAGCTGTTCTTCCCCGTGCACAAGTGAATTCAAAGCAAAAAAACCCTCACACCCAAAACCCCAGCTCTTCAGATTTTTGCTGCTTTGGGTGGTTTATAGTTTCTCTTCTGCAAATATGATGATATTTGAATTGCAGACAGTAGAAAGAAAGATTTAATGTACAGATAATTTAACAAAAGATCTGTTACTTTATGGTTTTGACAACTAGATAAGAAAAGAATGATGTTGCCATGTGAGTGGAGGACAAGTGGAAGAAGCAATTTTGTGATTTCATTGGTGTCGTCACAAGAGGTCCTACATCTGATAAATACTTTAATCTAAAAATATGCAGTGTTGTTTATTTCTGTTTACACTTGTTATCTACTTCTCTCTTGTTGCAAACCTGAATTTTCTTTAAAATTTATTTCTCTTAGTATAACCTTGAAAATGGAACTCAGACCTTTGATGATCTACCTGCTAGATTTGGCTACAGACTCCCAGCAGAAGGCTTGAAGGTAAAAAAAAATACATATATATATATATATATATATACACACATACATCCTGAATATATGTGTAGAGAGAATACTGTATCTGCTGAACACTTCTTCTGTAAGCTAAAAAAGGTGAAAGTTGAATGAATATAGTGCTGAGGCAAAAAATACAGAACTGATTCATCTACTGCTCAAACAAAGCAGTACAAAGGGTCTGATATGAACTGTTGCCTGTGAATAGGAGATTCCTTTCCTAAGAAGAGAATTTTGGTAATTTGACCCTTTGTATGTAAGAGAGAATTTGCTGAACATTTCTAACAAATAAATTCAAAATAGCTGAATGACAGGAATCTAAGAAAGTAAGTTTGGTAGACCATTGTTTTCTCCAAAGTTGGTGGCAATACTGACGTACGATGTCAGTTACCTTGCACTGCTATCAGTGGATGCCAGATAGAATTTTGTCTTGATTTATTTTTTAAAAGAAAATATTTGGAGGATATATTGTCTCTGTAGGGTCGTATATTGGCAAGCCCTTTCACACTGAAGTGTGGGAAGGCGAGGGATTATCTTCCTTGCATGTGGGTCACACTGAGTGCTGTGTAAAGGAATTGTGGCTCATTCTCTTGGGAAAGTACAAGAACTGCTGTCAATTTGCTTCCCTCCTTGCATTTCTTCAGCAGCTGAATGGAGAAGCTCAGGGGCTGCAGCTCAGCCTTAGCCCCGCGTGGTGTGCCACAGAGCTGGTGCAGTGTGGCAGGGGAGGGATCATCCACCCTCTTCTTACGTTTTCCTTTCAATCACAATCCGCACTCTGTGGCAGATGAGAAGTTCCCCATTCTCCCAGTGCTTCTCTCGGGCACTAATGCTATTTTATTTTATTCTGTCATTAAGTGGGGAGAATGCAGATAGCACATACACACATTTTTGTTAGTTATCTGTCATAGTGTCTTATACTCCAAATAAAATCATATTGGGATAGAAATGCTGTGACATGACTTGAAAACTGGTCATAGGATTATTAACAGAAGGCATTAATAAGTCATAATATATTGGCATAGCAGAAAAAGTACATGTGACTTAAAACTTTCTAAATTTTGTTGATCCAGTTTTCTTTGATATATAAGAACTAAACCCCATGTAAACATTAAATTGTAAAATGCAGCTAGTGCTAGAGAAGACAGAAGTAAGGTGTAAGGATTTGCAAATGTTAATGGAAGTGGAAAGGGAAGAATCCTATTGCCCTAGTATGCAAAATGATGAACGTGCAAAAAATGTCAGGTGGCTATAACCGTGGGAAGACTTGTAGGACTTTACCATTATTTTGCGCTAGACTAGAAGTTCTGAAGACCTGGTGTCTTCTGAAATACAGCAGCAAGCCTGTTCTGTACAGCGGGACAATCTCTGTTCCGTGTGTTAGCGTGGTTAACGCACTAGGAGTGTAGTATGGGGTGCAGATGAACTGAAAGAAATTAATAGAAGGGAAATGACGCCCAAGGTGAAATGGAAAGGACTATGAAGAAGGGTAAATGAATGCAGCTTCCATAGGCAACGATGAGAAGGCACGTTCTACCTTTTCTGACTTCTGCTATGGTAGTTAGCTCTCCATAGGTTCTGGTGGCAGTAGTCAGTAACTGGTATAAAGACAAATTCACTTTTATCTGTGTAAAATAAGATAGAGGAAGTAAAAAATAAGTCAGTACCAGTTGTAAACTGGTGTCATAGTCCTGCTGCTTAGAAAAGTGTTTAGAAGCTAGATGAATATCCGGTTCCGTTACAGTCTTTGCATCCTCTGAGGTAAGTTAGTTGCTGAGGTTATGTAGGTGATGTTTGTTCTCAAGTGCTGGCGTGCTGTGTTGAGTTCAAGGGCAGTGGGCATGCTGCATTCTTCTCTGCCTGATGGCAGTGACATGAACCATTTACTTTCTCTAAGATCACATTCTTGCAGTCAGTGTCAGTAAGTTTGTTCATTTGAGATGAAATTTGTTTTCTGTTCCTCTCCTGTACTTGAAATGCTCATCTACAAGAAAGGCAATTTAGTTTAGCCATCTAAACAGTTTAGTACTTGTGTGAAGTTCAGGTTTCATTACCTTTTTTGTTGTTGTGGAAGTGGCTATGTGGAGTCATTCTTGTGGCAGTAACTCGTTTGGCTGTCACTTTGAACCGTGTATGAGTAAGTATTTATGACTGAGATGTTTTTGTTTTGTATAATAATTCTGAGCTGGAAACATAATTTAGGCAGACCCCCTTCCAAGTTCTGGTGAAGGGGAGTTGCTATCATTTACACACCTGCGGAGACCGTGAATAGCACAGGAGGGCAGAGCTGCGCTCCTGCTGTTCTGTCTGCAGCCTGTATGGCCCCAAAACCTGGCTCTGCGGTGTGGGTCACGTTGCAGTGCTTGTGAGCAAACAATATTCAAACCCGAAGCCGATGTGAAGGTACAAGGTTGGGTCGCTCTTTGACTGCTTTGTGTCCTTTTAATCCCAACAGGGATAAATTGCTAAGAAATCCTCTGCAAATGAAACCTCAAGAAGACTTCATTTTCGTGCCCCCTGGGTTTTGTTGTGGGGAGAAGTGGTGTTAGAGCTGTCTAGTTGTTTACTGACTCTATTGAGAAACAGAGGGTGATTAAGTGATTTGCCCAAGTAGTGAGCCAATTTAATAAATCAAAAATAGATATAAGGAGCTTTGATTCTAACCTTTTTAACTGGTAGGCAGCTCTGTGTCTTAACTAAGGTGGATGTTGTCACCTGTGTAGAAATAATGAGTTTTAGTCCTGAATGTAATACTAAAACTTCTTGTTTGAATTAAAATTTTAATTATTTTGAGAAAAATGTTATTATATTGGTAGGAATAGGATGAAAATGGTACACTTTTTTCAGTGCTTATGATTAAGATTTGTTAATATGCAAGTTATAAACCACAGTCTGTCGGATTCTATAATAACTGGTGCCAAAGCATGAATGTAGGTGCCTTATTTTTTGGCTCGTGTGCTCTAGTCATAAAGTGGTCAGTCATTTGTGCCTGTGTCCTTAGAAGAACAGGTCCTCAATTAAAGGTGTTCAGGAACGTGTGGTAGCTTTAAGAAAAATCCAGTCTAGTCATAGTTAGCCTTTGGTTTTGCTGTACGTGTTTCTTGACCTGTAACATGGTGATGTGTGATTTGTGTAAAACTTCTGTTGAATACAGTTGGTTTCAGACATACCACTCTAGTTAAAAATGCTTTGCATGAAACTCCATGACGTAAGTAGTGTTTGCTGTATGAATCAGGAACCTTGGGGACCTAAATTTGGCTGTCAGCAAATCAGTGCAGAACTTTCAGTGGATATTGCTTTTAATTGTTATAGACTGTGTAATGTTGTGCCTGTCACCACAAACGTGGCAAAGAATAGATTGCTGGTGCAGCTTCTCTGCCAAAAGGGATATTATCATTACAAAAATATATTCCTTAAACCAAAATTGCTTTCTCTGTAGTTTAAACTTTATTAATAACATATATTAATGGATAAAAGGTAAGATTACACATAAAAAGTACATTTTAACTGACTTTATATATATATAAACTGACATATAGTGAGACTGACCATTTATATGTACATTTATATATGATTATATATGATTATTATGATTTTCTACACAGGTGGTGATGTCTCTCTATATGTCTAAAGCTGTCAGTGAAAACTGAGAGTTTAAAAGATCTATCTAGAACTGTAGCAATAATTTCTTGAGCCCACAGCAGTGTAGCTTCTCATGACTTTTATTTGCATAAAACAAATTACTTACATTCTTGTTTTCTGGCAATTCACTCCTCTTTATCTGTATGATAATTGCTTTAGCTTTGAGACTGATTTCAACAAGTGTGAATCTTGTAGGAATATTCTAATGTCAAATGATAGTCCATTGCATTAGCAACCAAAAGCCTCTATCATGCCTTGACCTTACTGCACAAACACCTCACAGAGAAAGTAATTTTTCTGCAGAGATGTGTTTTGGTTGAAGGGTAGACAAAGCCTCCTCTAGCTGTACAGTCTGGATTTTTCTGTATCTTTGTAATCTAAATCTGCTGTGAAGAGACTGATGGAGGGGAATCTAATTAATATCAATCTAATAATTAATTAACTAATAATATCAATCTAATTAATAAAGAAGCTCCTTTTCAGGTGATGTAGAGATTTGACCAAGGAAGCGAGCATGTTCTGGTACAGGAGAAGGGGCAGGTCTGCTCTCCCGAGAGCTAGAACAGTCTGGTGCAGTTCAGGTGATTCTCCTCTGGCATTTGCCTTGGGCAGATTTCTGTATCGGCCGTGTTCACGGGGTGTTTACTGTAGCGGGGGGGAAGTTCAAGGGAGTAGTCAACCCTGAAGTTACACCGCGGTGGAGAGGGACAGGTGTCAGCGTGTTCCGTATCCAGGTGAGCGTGTTTCCTCTGAGAGAAGCCGTAGACTTTTTCAGATGTTAAACCATGAGGGTAGGAGAGTTTCTACTCCAGACACTTTCAGTGGTGGAGTACTAACTCAGTCACCTAAAAACAATCCAAAGAGTGCTTCAAGGTTGGTATTGCCGGAATTTCCTATTTCTGTGAATCTTTCATCTGTAGCAGATGTGACGATCTTTGGTCTTTGCTTACCACAGTAAACCAGCTATTTTTCATGCTAGTTCAGTGTTGATTTCACACACTGTTCTTCGGGTTCCCCATTTAACTGCCAAGTACTATATTTGTGGTAGTGCTTCCTAGCCTATTCTACTTCAGTTTTCTTGATTAGTCTCCATATGTCTTAGGATAATAGTTCCACAATATTAATGTAGCATATGCAGTCCTCTTTATGCTGAATTATACTGCAACTTCCGAGTTATGAACTTCAGATGATGTAATTGGAAAAACTATTTTCTTTCTAGTTCTTTACAGACATAAAGATTCTGATGAATCGAAATAAATAGGGATGTAGCAGAAATCTTACTATGATACAGGACTGAGTTGATAATAAGAATTTATTTAGCTGTTATATGAAAATGTAGTTTTCTGTCCTTATACTTGTCTGCCAACTAAGACAAATTAAGCTCTAGTTTCTGTTCCTGTTCTAGGGATTCCTGATAAATTCAAAACCAGAAAATGCATGTGAGCCTATAGCCCCACCTCCGCTGAAAGACAACTCATCCGGTGCTTTTATTGTGTTAATTCGAAGGCTTGAGTGCAACTTTGATATCAAGGTAAGATTTTTTTAAAAATTATTTTTTCCTCTTAAAGAACGTGCTGGTGCTTCAGAAAAGTATCTATAGCTAACAGCAGGATAGATACTGATGTGATGGGAAGGGAGAGTTTTATTGTCTACAGGCAGATAAAGCAGTATTGTGATATGGTTTAGTTTAAGATACCTGTTTGTGAGCCAGCTTATATGGCAAATAAGGATGATGGATGCTGCAGTTTTACAATAAAAACATTCAGTAGCAGTATCAGCTTTTCTTGGCAGTTAGACTCTTTGCTGCTAGGGGTCACAGGGGAGATTAGGGAGTGGAGGTAACTTAAAAGCACCCAAAATCTGCAAGCCACTTCCCTGATTTGTTTTTGCTTTTAATAGCTGGATCATCTTCTTGTGGCTCACACTGAGAGCAATCTTGTGGCTCACACCCCATGAGCAATAGTAGTGTCACAGCTCGTTGGTGGGGAGAGGAGACAGTGCACTGCCGGGTAAAAACAGGCAGGAGTGGCAGGATGGGAATGATTTTAGACAGGTACAACAGCTAGATATTATGAAATATTTATATTAGAAAAATTTTGACCTGCAGCTGTAGTATTCTCTGTGTTAATTTAAAACCACAAAATTAGAATTATTTGTCTAGAATATATGGTTTTCTTGAAAATGACCCTGATATACGGGGCACCAAACAATGTCTTAAAGAAAAGAGGACTCTTCAATTTGTTGTTGACTTTCATGATCTACAAGGAGATCCAACCATATTTGCTGCTATGTGGTGGTGTGGTTAAACATGTAAATTCTACCCAGACTGTAGATGCCAGCTGTAGGAGCAGCCTCACTGCTCATGTTGTATCTACCTTCACATCAGACTCAGGAATGTCACGTATTTTGTACTGTGAATCCTGTCACCGTGTGTGTATGTGGCTTAGTGGGAAAAGGAAGGGCAGATGCTACTTGTCTTTTTCATGTTCTCTTTGCCTGTCTAGTTGCCCCTAAATTGATGGGACAGCGTTACTGCTGAAGACACTGTTACAGGACAGAATTTTTCTAGTGGAATACATTTTTAATCAGAAATACAGCAAATGCTTGTTTGCTGATAACAACTTGTTTTGTTGAAGAAGTCAGTATTATGACTTCTCAGCATTTTTACTCTGTTGCTAAACCAGAAAAATCACATCTCTCTTGCTGTTCACAGAATTCTGAGATTCTGAGAACCTTTGGAAAGCTGCTCAGCTAAGGGCAAGTGTTAAGCAAGGGGAAGACGTGCAGAATTGTTTTTCCACGTAGCTATCAACTTTGTAGGTGTGAGGTCTCGTATTTTAATTTTACATGTCTCGATTTGTCACACACAGTCAGTGAGTGTTCCTTGCAGAAAATGGAAGATTTGTGCATTACTATTGAGGGATTTCCATGGTCAGTTCTTTAAGGTTTAAGTCACACTAGCTCTGTATGTAAGCAGTTTTTGATTATGTTTTATTTCATGTAATACCCATGGAAAAGTGGATTCCCACACATTTCTTTAGTAGAAGGTGGAAAGTGGATCAGAAGTTCCAAGGCAGGCATGGGTATCTCTGTACTCGCTGGCCAGCGAATTCACTTTTACATTATGTGTTAATATTACTGCAATACTGAGTTATATAATTTCATACATGCTACAGCATTTTGCCCTGAAGTTTCTGCCAGGAAGTGGCATGTGCACTGAGATGTGAGTTAGATTACATATCGGCTAATTGTCTGACAGGATGCAGATTTTAACAAAGTGGAGTTTATCTGAAAGTCTTATCTCTCCTGTTTTACATTGAAATCTGCAAATACAGGTGCACAGCTGTTTCTTGGTATGAATCTTTACTAGGTCAGAAACCATCTCCTCTGCCCTTCCATCTCTCTTAGCATCTAGTGACTTCTTACAGGAAAATTTGTCACAGTAGGAGAAGGGTAAAGGCTGGAAGCAAGAGGAAGCAGTTTGGAGCCTTTTGGAATGTGTCTTCTCAGTTGTTGTAACAGATTTTTACTGCTGTTTGTGTTGGTGACCAGTGTAGAAAGGGACTTGTCAAGAGAAGGTGGTGCTGTGCTTTCAACTCCTGCTTGATTACAAAACTTCGTTCTCAAGCCTGCGTTTAGGGTCTGATCATCTGTGACTCTGAAAGACGTTGTTCGCATCATGTAGGAAGCACCTCATTTTCTGCCTACATAAAAGGCTTGTTTGGCAAAATAAGCATCATGTAAAATTGTGCTACATGTGGAAAAACTTATTAGAGTGGTCTGGGATTATATGTAGTTGAAGTAGATGGTACCTCGCTATATTAAAAATGCCTCTTCAGGCACAGAAACCAGCAAATACATCATTACACATTACATCATTTTATGTCTGCACTATGGATATTCTCTGTAGTGATGTAATACTAGCCAAACTCACAATCCTACATTTCTGTTTACATCTGAAACGGATTTTGGTTTTTTTAGTACTAGGATATCTCAAAGTGTCTGCATTTTTCCAATAACGTTGTTCTGCTGTTGGGGATATAGTTGTTAGAAATATGGGGAGAGAATCTGAGCTGGTGGCACACTCGGGCACGTAACTGAGGAAAGGGTTGGTTGCTGTTTTCTGGTAGTGGAAAGTTACTATGCAGTAAGAAATCCCTTCCTGAAGCTGTACCATCCTTCTTAGATATATCTTAAAAACAGGTCAGTGCTTCAGTTTTGGTGCTCAATTAATGTTTTTGTCTTTGAGGCCCTGGGTAGGAAGGGTGAAGTTGTAACTTCACAATATAATTGAATGGGCAGTTGCTTCTGCTTTTTGCAGCTCTGTGGTGTCCTGAAGCCTGTGCTCATTCGTGGCAGCATGTGCAGAAGGTGCCTGGCTGCGACTGTGTTCATGTGACTCTTCACCTGAGTGACCCCTGTGTCAGTCAAATGTCTTGTAGGCATATTTATGTGTGGCTTTACACGAACACCATCATTTTGTAATCCAATAATTAAACAAAGGGCCTATGTTATAAGTAAGTGCAAAAGTGTGTAGGGAACTAAAACATTTCCTTAAGTAATATAAATTATTTATTACCTGTCCTGGAGGACATATTTCAATGTCTAATGGCCAGTTAAGAAACACCTATTCAGGACATGATGTTAAAGAAATAAAACAAGAAACAGAAAACCCAAATACTAGATAGAAAATGTCACTAATAACTGTAGCACATTTCTGTGGATATGAAGATTAAGAACCTGTGTTAACTAGGGAGCTTTAAAGCTCAGATCCCTCCATGAACTTTTGTATTCTTCATTACTGTTTCTCTCTTGAGAAATGCAGAGTGTGCATATGTATATATACATATATATTTTCCCTTTCCTGAGTCTGAGGGTAGAGATCTTGAAAAAGAGCACCAGAGTTTTCCCCTGGGTTTTTCAGATAGTAGTCTGCTGTAAACGAGAGCTGGTGGTGCTGTGTTGGTGGCTTGGTGTAGGACAGGGTTCCGTAAGATTTGTTAGTGTGTATGTTTGTGCTCATGGTGCTGTAGTTGGTGTTTGTTGACTGATTAATAAAGCTGTTGCGATGCTGTAATATCCAAAATGCTGCTACTGTTTTCCAGTTTCAAAGGTATTCAAAGCTGTGATCTTTTGTTCAGTAGTACTTAATGGTTGGTTGTTTGCCTGTTACGTAAATATGTATTTGCATTACAGTCTCCTTAAATAAACGCATCTAAGTGGAAATAAAAGCTGTCACTGTGTCCCATGCTAGCTCAGTTCAGAGCAAGTCTGTCCAGCTGTAGTCAAGCTTATTGTGTAGTTTTGAACAGGAGTTGAACACAGGGTGAAACCCGAATGTTCCTCAAGGTTCTCTAGTGTTTTTTGCATCTTGTGATGAGTTTCTATGCTGTTGTGGATGCATTAGAAGCAATATCTAAGATGAATAGTTGTAAGTTAGTTACGTTTGTGTTGGGGATAGTCACTGCAGCAAATGCCATTTACATGGACCTTAGGCTTCCCTTGTAGTGACAAAAAAGCCAGTATATATCAAAAGTGTAACTGGTACAAAATATAGTTTTGTACCCATATTTATAATTTTGTACTTTTCCATGTGAAAGCTTCTGATACTCGGGCTGTCAAGTAAGGCATTTCCACATCTCAAGGCACAGAAAAGATACTTGTGTGACTTCGTGAGCTATCAAGTGGTAATTTCTAGTTTACTGAAGTAAATCAGTGCCTTTGTTTTCAATTATGATTAAATATTATCTTTATCTACCCATAGAAAGTGTTTAATCTTGTTTTTAATATATATAAAAACTGTCTGTCTGCAGATAATATTAAATTATTTTTCCAGAAAAATAACGTAATTACATAAGACTAATTATATTATTTTATTTTGAAAGGTGGCACTTGTTTTATATGTGCAGACAATCATAGAATCACAGAACGATTTGGGTGGGAAGGGATCTCAAAGCCCATCCAGTCCCACCCCCTGCCCCAGGCAGGGCCACCTTCCACTAGCCCAGGTTGCCCAAAGCCCCGTCCAACCTGGCCTTGAACCCTTCCAGGGAGGGGGCAGCCACAGCTTCTCTGGGCAACCTGTGCCAGGGCCTCACCCCTCTCACAGGGGAGAATTTCTTCCTTAGATCTCATCTAAATCTCCCCTCTGTCAGTTTAAAACCGTTACTCCTCATCATATCACTACACCCCTGACCAAGAGTCCCTCCCCCCTTTCCTGTAGCCCCTTTCAGTCCTGGGAGGCCGCTCTAAGGTCTCCCCGGAGCCTTCTCTTCTCCAGCTGAACCCCCCCAACTCTCTCAGCCTGTCCTCACAGGGGAGGTGCTCCAGCCCCCCAAGCATCTTGGTGGCCTCCTCTGGATGCACTAATGATGTTGCTCTAATATCTATAACTTCCTGAAAGTGTACCTTGTCTTAGGACAGACAGGTTACTGTATTTTGAAGCAGTAGTCTTTCTAATAAGTATTTTGTATGGTTTGCAGGTTTTAAATGCACAGAGAGCTGGATACAAGGCAGCTATAGTTCACAATGTTGATTCTGATGACCTCATAAGCATGGGATCCAACGACAGTAAGTACAGGTATCACTTCTTCTCTCCTGTTTGAAAATCATTTCACCCATTAGAGTGTATAGTATTAAAATCAGGATAAAGTATTATGATGAACTTTCTCTTAAAAAATAAAATCAAAGCAAAACCCAAAAACCCAAAGCAACTCCCCCCAAAAAATCCCAAAACTATCACCACCACCAAAAACCCCCAGAAAAAAACCACCCCAACCAGAAATCCTCCTGCTTTTAATGTTTTAAAATGGGAGATGTTTATATAAGAACATAGATGTATATTTGTGTATTATTTGTGGCTTTAAGTTTGTACGTTCTCTGAGTATTTCTTCTGTTTTTCCTTTAAATTTTAGTTCAACTGTTTTGGGTTAAATGGTTAAATTTATAAGATAGATACATAAGATTATAAGATATATGACTGATGTGGAAAATAGCTGATGTGTTGTTAATTAAGTAGAAATATAGGAAAAGTGAAAAACTACTCTTGGAAATCAAACTTTAAAATATGACTTTTTAGTGTTAGTGCCTGCATTTTGTCACATTGCTGTGTACATTTTTCTGTTCCTTTGGACAAGTGGATTCTAATTTCATATGAATACATATTACATGTACATATTTTCAGTTTTTCAGTTGGAAAAAGACTGTTTAGAGACCAGTGTGCCATTTTCTGATTGATTCTGATGCTAGCTGTTCGGATTTTAACCTTTCATGGGGTGAATATGTTCAGAACCTCTTGTAATCTAGTCAAAATCATGGTTTTTGTTTCATGGTATGTGTTTTTTGTCTATAGTGCTGTTATGACTTCGTGGCATTTCTTTATTTTGTCCAGTTTTTGAGCTTGCTCAGTATGGAAAAAGAACCTAAATGAGAACAAAAAAAGTCTTTCCAAATGGAAATACCATTGAGTAAACTAGGAAATGAACTTCCAGCAAATGAAGTGGCAGCTGAGTAGCCCAGAAAGCTATGTGAAAGTGGTTTTAATGAATTCCCAACCCATGTGAATCTTATTTTCAGGTTTCACTGAGAAATCAAAATGCAGAACAAGTTCACAACAAATGCAGGCTCGGGTAGCGCAAGGTGACATTAAGCCATGTATGCTTTGGCCTAGGGGAACCGGGATGCTTTGATACTGGCTAAATCAAGATACTTTGACCCTTACATGGGAAGCATAAGTCAGAGGTGCAAATCAGTATAAAGTGAAACTGAGGAGAAGGTTTTCTAGAAAATGGACTTTGTCTTTCAATAACTTTTTCATTTGTGCTGCATTTTTTGAGCTTGTTATTGCTTTCACTAGCAAGCAGAAAAGGGGGAGACAGTTCCGTCCAGTTTCTTGAGACTGAAATAAAGGTGTGGGATTTGTTCATTCTCTTCCTTTTTCTTTTTGACCTTTTCTAGCCACAGCTGTTTCCAGTGCATTCATTTATGTTTAGGGTGAAAAGGAGGGAAGAAAGATTTATTAAATTTACAGTACCAGATCACAAAATCATATAAATTGCCAGAAATTCTGGAATCAATGGAGCTGTGTGACTTTATCAAGTCTCTGTGTAAGAATGATGTTCTGGTTAAGCTAACTCTGATGATGCATCCTTTTTTGTCAAAATAGATTGGTTTTATGCTCCCTTTAAATATTCCATTAAGAATTTTTATTTCTCTACCTGCAATGAAGTCCCTAAATATTTGGTAGGAAAACCAATACCGCTTCTTATATGACGTAAAGATTCAGCATGCATGCGTGTCAGTCTGTATGTCATTACATTACAGTATGTCTTCATGTTCTGATGGTCTCATAATGTTCAAGTCTTATGTCTTAAGAGTGCCCATAGAGTGTTCACATAATAACAGTTTTATTTTCCTGCTTTTTTTGTACAGTTGAGGTTTTAAAGAAGATTGACATTCCTTCTGTCTTTATTGGTGAGACATCAGCTAATTCTCTTAAAGAAGAATTTACTTATGAGAAGGGGTGAGTTACCTCACATGCAGCTGTGTTATTGCTTGCATTAAGTCATTGCCTCTTTTTAATATTTATGGATTTAAAATAGGATGTTGTGATGACAGAGGCTATAGGTATTCCAGGTGAAACCTTGTGCCTGAGAGCAATGGGCAGAAAGCATTTTAAAAATGAATACAAATTGCTTTTCTGCAAGAGGGTTACCATATATTTATTAAACGTTACTCCTTGCATGTTCATATAGCATCAGACATATGAGTTTAGCTAATGATCTGGGAATCACAGAAATATTTGTGAGAGTATGTGTGTTTCAGATCTAAGGGTGTGGTTTTTTTACAATATATGTCAGTTCCCATTGAAATTGGGTCCTGGTCTTTAAAAAAAAAAAAAAATCATCCTTTAGTTCTAGAACAAGTCTGAGAACTTCCTATGCTAGGTGAATCAGCAGGATGCATTTAAGATGTTTCTAACAAGGTACATGATTAGGTTTGCACTGCTTCTGTGCTGCCTGTAAGTTTAAAACTTTAAAAAGAAAACCATTGTGAGAACAAGATGGTTAAAATGCGTACCTTGAATAGGATGGAAAAGGAGGTGTATTTCCTGTTATTCATCTAATGATCTTGTTTCTTCAGGTCTCTCTAATGTCCTTTCACTAAATTAATCAGAACTAGACTGTGTCATTCTTAAGTAGATACCTTGCTGATGAAACTACTTTATGTCAAGTGTGGCTCCACATGAGTAGTGGTTGTAGAACTACTAACACCTTTATAGGTTGTACCTTCTCTGGTGCTTCTGACTGCTTGTGCCAACAGAATAATAATGGGATTCTACTTCCTTAAGTATCAGTAAATACTAATATTCAGATATGTAGTTGCCAGCATCCGTACCAGGTTCCCTAGGAAGATTTATTGCCTCCCCAGAGGACAAAGGGTGCAGCCTGTCATGCTTCATGATTTGAAACTAAACCTCCTGTATAAGCCCAAATGCTTCAGTAAATGATGATTTCACAGTATCTTTTGATGGTCATGTTATATGTTTCTCATTCTGCTACCAAAGCACCTATGAGGTTGTTTTCCTGGTTGCTTTAGATTTGTTGATGACTGAAGTCAGTAAGTAGTTTAACGCCTAAAATGTTCTAAGAAACATTGTTTTATCTTTTTATTTAATTGGCTTTACATTATGTAGATAACACCTGAATTTTCTATGTTGTTGTGCACATAGGTATTCCTTTTAGTGTGTCTAGTGATAGCCTTTTAGTGTGTCTAGTGATAGCCTTTTATTTTAATGTTTTTTTCATTGTATTTATCTTTAATTCATTGGTCATTAAATTCTAACCTATTCAGCAAGCGTTATCTTTTTGTCCTCACAGTGGCCATGTTGTGTTAATCCCAGAGTTCAGTCTTCCTTTGGAGTATTACTTAATCCCTTTTCTAATAATAGTGGGGATCTGTCTTATTCTCATCGTCATATTTATGGTAAGTTCCTTCTTTTAATAACCTTTTTTCTTTCAGACATGATCACAGAACCGTCACTTACTGAAGTGACATGAAGGCGTACAGTAACGGAGCAGTGGAAGCCTTGTGTACTGTACACACCTGCACCATGCTTACCTGTAATCCCTTATTTTCTCAGTACAATAAACAGGTGCAGAGTTTTGGCAAAGGGATGTCAGGAGCCCTCAGGATTTCTACCTGGCATATAACTACTTCCAGAGAATTGTCCTCACTGCTACCCTTCCGCTGCACAAACGCTTTTTTTTCTCCATAAAGGATGACACTGAGAGTATGTCCCACCTCACCAAACTCATACTGCTTAATTAATGTTAGTCCCACTGTTCCACAGTGAGGTCTTGCCAGTTTTTACTGCAGGTACAGTAATCGGTCAGCAAGCTCAGAACCTCTTACAGTAGATAGCATATCATGACTAGGAATGACTATATCAATTCCTAATCATTGATATAATGACTTCAGTGCTGTCATCTTCAAGTCAAGAAGTGAACTAAGCTACAGGCTAATTTGCACCAATTGCTTCACCAAGGAGTTAGAGTTACGTAACAAACACAAGACTAAGCCCTCTGAAAGGCCACCTCTCCTTGGAACTGCAGATGCTTCCCTCACTATGAAAACAGCAGTTTTCTGCATCAAAAGTGGTGTTCCAAATGTTATAGGAGTGAGCTAAAAAATTTGTAAAGTGTTGGTCTTTAGGGCATAAGTGAGTTCTTTTAGCAGAAACCATAGGATCACAGAATGGTTTGGATCAGAAGGGACCTTTAAAAATCATCTCGTCCACCCCGTCTGCCCCCTGCCATCAACAGGGATGTCGTTCACTGGATCAGGTTGCCCAAAGCCCCATCCAACCTGGCCTTGAACCCTTCCAGTGATGAGGCACCCACAGCTTCTCTGGGCAACCTGTGCTGGAGTGTCACCACCCACATCATAAAAACTTTCTTCATTATATCCAACCTAAACATACCGTCTTTCAGAGATACTGATTTTTTTAAATTTCCCTTTTAAGAGCTGGATCTTTTTGTGTCAGCATGCTGATACTCTGAATTACACAATTTTTTACTTAATGTGTGAATTTGAGAGTTCCAGATTCCAGATAAAGTATATAGGCAAGAACCATCTGTACAATCCAAAAGGAATAAACAGATGCGAGTTAGGATTAGCTATGAGAGGGGGAAATAAACATTTGGTGAGGAAAATTTCGGGCATTTAAACTCATCTCCAATTTCCTTGCTTATGCACTGTGAGGAAATGTCAAAAAGGGCATGTCTGTAAATTATGATTAAGAATTTATTTTTCCAGATATGTCCCACTTACAAAAGCAAAGGCTTCGAGACCTGAATTTCTCTTCTGTTAGTGTCAGTAGGTAGTCAAGTGCTAAAATGAATGGTTCTTCCCATGTCTTGAAATCATGTTGTAGAGGAAAACCAGACAGGAACCAGGAAAAAGTTATATTGTATGTCTGCAAGTCAGGGTTACCTATACTATGTATTTGGGACAGATGTTTGGAGGGTTTTGAAAAAAGGTTATATGATGCTGGAAATGCCAGAATCCATCTACACAGCTCATGTGAGAGGAAAAAAGGGGAGAGGTGTTTGAAAGTGTTTTTCCAGAGTGTAGTACAGGTTCAGAGGGGCAGGAGGATAAAATCGGGCTCCCTAGTGATAAGCTCTGGGGCTCACTCCGGGCTCAAGCATCCCTGGCGTAAGTGAGACTCAGTGGGAAGAGTCCTGTGATGGGTGCTGGGATGGGCGAGGGGTAGCAAGTGCCGTCTGTAAAGGAGGCTCGGGCTGAGCAGGAGATGGCTGGCAGCCTCTGCATAAGGATTAGAGGAAAAGCTAGTAAAGTGGATGTTGTGGTATTTTTTTTTTTTTGGCCCTGGGACCCCCAGAGCCCTGGGTTGGCCGAGTGCAACTCGGGGGGTGATGAGCTCCCAGTTGACTTTGAACTTGTATGGGATTTGCTGCTGCAGCTGAATGCACATAAGTCTGTGGGGCCCCATGGGGTTCATCCCAGGGTACTGAGAGACTTGGATGATGTTGTTGTGAGACCTCTCTCAGTTATTTGTCAACAATCTCGGGAATTTGGAGAGGTCCCAGTTGACTCAAACCTAGCAAATGTTATTTGCCCTGTTTTCAAGAAGATGAAAAAGGAAGACACTGGTAATTATAGGCCTGTCAGTCTCATTTCATTGCCTGATAAAACCATGGAGAAAATTATTCTGGGAGTTGTTGAAAAAGACTTCAAAGACAGTGTGGTCATCAGCCAAAGCTAACGTGGGTTCATGAAGGGAAAGTCAGTCCTTACTAACTTAATACCCTTTTATAACAAGATTACCACATAGTGTCCAAAGGGAAGGTGGTGAATATGTGGGGTTATGGGGTTTTTGCTTTGTTTTTTAGCAAGATTTTTGATACTGTCTTTTACAGTATCCTTCTGAACAAAATGTCCACCATAAAGCTAGACATGTATACAATATGATGGGTGAACAGTTGGCTGAAGGGTCAGGCCAAAGAGTTGTAGTAAATGGGGTAACATCTGGCTGGCAACCAGTCATTAGTGGTGTTCATCAGGGTTCAGCTTCATGGCCAGTTCTTTTCAATGTTCCTATCAACGACCTGGACACTGGAGTTGAGTGCACACTAAGTTTGCCAACAATACTAAATCAGGAGATGTTGATTCCCTTGAGTGTAGAGACCTTAACAGAAAGATCTTGATAGATTAGAGCATTGGACAATTAATTGGTGCAGTGAACTTGACCCCAGGGAGGTTCCGGGTTGAATTTGGTCCTCATTTGTGGTGTTGGCCCTGCTTCTTTCAGGAAATCTTGTTTTTAACTGAGATGAATGTGAGACTCTGATTGTTACTAAGTGTCTGAATTACAGCAGAAAAACTTCAGTTTATGCATACAGCTCATTGTTGAGCTGGAGTAAAAAAAGTCTGAATGAACAGTTCAGATCGAAACATGCTTAAAAAGTGAAGCCAGGTGTGACACAGAAGGATATATAAATTTTATTTGGCCAAAACCAATTACAGTTTCAAATGACCCTAGTAATATTTGTCTGTAATAATAGAGAGATTCATACTTTAAAAAAAAAAAAAATCTGTTGTGAAGTATATCAGTGCCTTTCAAGGGATTCTTAAATGAGAGCTATTAATGCTGTTTATAATACTAATACTTTCTCAGTGTTTGCCTTATCCACAGTGTAGGTAGGTGCAGAACACTGCAAATTTCAAAAGACTTTTTAGTGTGTATACTTGGTTAAGGTCATTTTTTGTTTGTTGTCATATTTGAAAAAGAATGTCATACCACAGATGCTAGAATTAGAAACTGAGTAGAAATAGCATTAGGGACTATTAAGAAGATGAAAACAGAATCTTTAGTACAGTTGAAGGCAGCAAGAAACAACAGCTTGAAGTAACCCCTTTACTCCTCCCCAAACTACATCTAGATACTGTGAAAACAGTTCTGCTAAATATGGGAATAATCCTCTGAAAGAGCTGTAGTAACCTAAAACTGTAAGCAAAACTAGTCAAACTTAAGGAATTGTGTTTTGCTCTGAAATGTGCCGTTCCACTGTACACAGGCCTTGGTAGAGGATTGCTGCAATGGCCATTTTTTATGTAGTATAGACATAATTTTTTTTTTCTCTTTCCTTTCCAAAAAAATCTTGTGCGTTTTCAGTTTCAAGTGTTGTGGTTATTGAGAACATACTTTAGGCTTTTCTGGCTTCATCCTCGAG